>NW_024542081.1:0-418103 GCF_016758785.1 Suillus bovinus
CTTCAATGATGGTACTACACGAAGAACTCGCAGGCATGGGAGCACCTGTTGACAACCGAGACTTCACTGCAATGATCATTAATTCCCTTCCCGAATCCTTCTGAAATGTTATGCGATCCACGACAGTTGCCATTCGTGCTACTAGCCAGTCAGTCACCTCTGACAAGATCATTGCTGTTGCTTTTGAAGAAGTCGACCATCATAATCTCAAAAAGTCGTCAGACAACGATGACTCAGCACTTAATGTTTCGTCGAACAAGGGCCGTCGACGTGGGAAGAAGCCAAACGGAAGGTCGGACAAGAAGTGCTATAACTGCGGACAAATTGGCCATATGTCAGCTGACTGCTGGCAAAAAGGTGGTAGCAAGGAAGGTCAAGGTCCTAACCAGAAAAAGTCGGAATCAGCAAATGTGGCTGCATCATCAGACACAGATTATGCATTGTTACAAGAACATCTTGATGCTTGTGCCCCTACTATTTTTCTCCTCATCCTCCTCATATCAGCCCTTGCATCATACCCTTACCCCGACCTTACTCTCGTCATACTAGTCATTGTTACAAGAACATCTAGACGCTTGGGCCCCTACCATTTTTCTCCTAATCCTCCTCGTATCAGCCCTTGCATCATACCCCCACCCCAACCTTACCCTGGTCATCCTTGTCATCCTCGCATTCCCCTTTGCTCTCTATCTGTCGCTTCAGCAGAGCCAGTACATCTGGCCGGACCCTTTCGCTGACGAAGCATACCCATGCTCCGTTCCACCACCTGACTGATCCTGTGGACAGTCCCCTTGCCCTTACTGTCTGGACGGTAACCTATGATATGATGCACGAGGCATCCCCTTTGCCCTTTTCCCTTTCTTGATCTTTGACTTGATGCGCAGTCGCACATGCAACTTATACTTAGCTCCACAGCTGCACGATCGTGCCCCTGCGTGTTTCACTTCTTATTCTGATCTTTGACTCACTTTCTTATCTGCACATTCAGGACTCACCCGTGTCTCGCCTCGAACGTGTCTTCCTTTTATGGTCATACCCTTTACCGTTTACTTCTCTTGGTAGTATGAGTTATCATCCACTAATACGCTTCCTATCCTCTATATAAACTCGCTACCATGTAACATGTTCCCTAACTTGAATCTACTTGGTTCTTGACCTCCTACTCTCACCAGAGTGATCCTTTCTGCCTAGCCAGCAGTCTATATTCTATCTTCTTATCTGCTCTTCGCGGATAAGCCTATAGTCTCGATCTTTACTCATCGACTTCGTCAACGAGCAAAGCCCCTGTTAACTAGTCGGACTTCGTCCTTCTAATTAACGACAATCTTACGATTAACCTTCGGGTGTCGTAAGCCTTGGCTGATATAGCTTATCGTCTCGCACCCGCTTGACATAAGCTACCCGATTTGGACATAGGCGTCAAATCTTACTTGCCGAAGCCTCGCCAAGTAAGACCCCTAACCTTGGGCTAGCCCAAGGACGTCCTCGACCGTTGACAACACACGCTCTGTTTGAGCGTCGCCAACAGATACCATCCAAGTCATAACACTAATGAGACTTGGTTATCCATAATAATGACACTATAGCCTGCTGATCGCTGATGTGAGCAACAATGCTGCCACAATCCTAGCTCCTGCCCCCGTCCCTCAACCTCCTGCCATTGACCCAGGACCAGACATCGAGGAAATAATTGCCGGTGCAGAGCAACTCAACCTTGAAAGGATCTCGTGGATGCCAGACATCACTTCCAAGGATGTGTTTGGTAGATCCATCCTTATTGGTATCCTCCTTACCAACGTGCTCATTTTGTTCACTCTCCTAGTGGCTCTCGCATCCATAGGCTCTCCTTGCACGTAGGACAGAGCTCGAATCACCTAAAACAAGCTCATTGAGGCCCCCCTTCAGTTGGCCTGGAGGGCATATGTGACGCTCGCTAAAAGCCATCATCGACTATTTGATGATGGCAACCAATTTACTCGTCATCAGTCATTTACTCTTAGTTACCTTCATTCTTTTAGATTCTTTCATATTCTATGCCCTACAGTATTTAAGCTCATGATTTACGTAGTTGTAGGGCAGTTGATCTTATCCCCCGAATATCACTTTGGTTCGTACAGTTACCCTGTGTGAATCTCTAGCCTATTCAAACCTCAACTATCTCGTGTACACGATTCATTAATCGTTACACTAAACTTAGCGAGGTTTGCGCGGGAGGTTTTCCCTGATGAAGCTTCACTGAACGCATCGCTGGCTCCTAGTAATACTTGGGAGTCACAGCTCACTTTACTACCCAGTTTGGGTGCATGTTTTGGGCCGAAAAACCCTCGAGGTTTTTTCCCCGAAAACTTTCGCTAACCTTCGGCTGCACTGGTCACGAGTGCGCGCCGCCTTCTTCTCGTGACACTTAGCGCCAACACGCATACACACCATACGTGAAACTAGATTCAAAATTGAAAAAATGTTGGGGTGCATGGCACATGTAAATATACCTTAAATCTAACATGGTCCGCATCGACCCTCCACAGATTTTAAAAAATAGTCACTCGTTCTCTCAGAATAATCTGCGCTGTTATTTTAAGTTGAACTGCGGGTGCACATTGCGTCGATCAACTCTAAAAATCACTAGTAACTCGCGCGTCAGTGTCAACGGCCATACTCCACCAATGTGAAAGCAAAAACGTGACTCACTACGCATCTGGGCCCTGGATACTCCTGTCATCCAGGTGAGCCATGTTATCAGGTGCAGGAAGATGCTGATACTCACGCATCGTTTCTGAGCGCATGGTCTAACATAGCAGTCTATCGTCTGTCTGCAAGTTGCGGGGCGTTGGTCAAGGCTGGCCGCATCACTCACACTGGGCACGGCAAAGCTTGATGATACTAAAGCAGCAATGACGGCGAAAACAATTGCAGAGGAGAAATGCATTGTTTGCGACTCGTGTGTGTGGGATCAGGTAGTTCTGAAGGAGATAGTAGGAAGACGACTAACTTTTATATCGTTCTCTGGAATTACTGTTGCGTGGATGTGCCTTCAAATGGATACACATCTACGATTGATGTCAGCAAAGTTGCCATATTGCCAGTATTGTGGGCAGAACCTTTCCGGCACAATGTGGCAGAACTCCCGCACATCTCAGGTTCTGCCAGTTCTGCCAGTATAGAAAAGCCGCAGCACGAACCCTTGGCAGCAAAGCCACCATTACTGAACCTTACATTTACTTCACCATTTATATGACATTTCGAAATTCTTTGGAAGAGAGAGATGCAGCGGAACCACAGAGATAAAGTTGTAGGCGGGCTGTAAGTAGACCCGGGTGTGTTTTTCACGTCCCCGCTGGCATAACCTATAATGAACTTAACCCTAGATCTTCCATGAGCCTGGCTTTCATGGCGATTGTGTGCCTGTCTGTTGCAGTCGTCGGACGGTGGGGTCAATTAATCAAAGAATGGACAGCATTGTTCAATGGAAGTTGAACATTCAACTTCGACGAGTTCCACTCTGTCATTTTCGGACTCTTTACTACCATATAAGGAAACGAGGAAACTTCGCTGACTTCATCATGCTTTCGAGTTGCTTTCGAGTTCAACAAATTGAATCTTTCGTGCATCCTTGAGAGAAGATAATAGTCTCATAGTCGTGCAATAATTAGTACATCATGGTTGTGAATGGTTTCTGGAACACTACGGGTCACACGTGGTTTGAACCGTCTTCGAGATGTTTGACATTCACATCAGATACATAGTTTGGCCGCTATCAAGTTCTAGCCAATTCAATACCAACAGTATCAACCGAGCATCAATACATCACCTTAGTAAATCAATAATACTCATCATAATACTAAGTTAGATAGAGTGATGGACTTTGGAGACCCCATCCCGGCCTTCTCCTTCAAGTTGCGCATCACCTGGCGGCTTGGCAACAACACCTGCATCTCCATCTCTAGAACTCTCCGTGACCTGTCCGGCTGACCCCTTCCCATTACCAACGCCTCCGCCAAAATTCGCCCCGCGCGCCTTAGGATGTACATTTTACTTTTTATTGCCTGTCTTTCAAATGCTTGCTACCTGTACTGTCTTATGTACTGCTCTTCCCTTTCTCTCAAGCACCTCCTCTCGATCCGGGCTATCCGAGTCCGCATCTTGGGCATGGTCCCCAGCGCCCGAAGTCTCAATGTTCCCTTTGGTACCCTCACCGGAGTCTTGGTTTTCAATCCTCAGCCCATCCAGAGCGGATACAACAGAGACTGCTTCCATTTTATCAGTGCCATTCAGCTGCTCAGCTTTAATCACGCTGAGTGCCTTCAAGATCAATATCTCACAGGCTCCCACCATCCCACCATTCGGCATTTAGCGTCTGGTGCTGGACAGCGGCTTGTCCACATGTTACATGTATGATACAACAAGTGTAATCCAACATCACCATTACTCTCGTTGAGAGAATAGCAAGAACAACAAGGAGGGGGGGGTATCCTCGTCGGGGGTATCGCATCTTGTACAGTCTCCATTACACTGTTATCACAATCCAATACTGCCCAGTCTCAGAACGAATCGAAAATTTGTTCCTGCATCGTCAGCGTCAGCATCACAAGAACAGTTATACATGCGAGGTGTTTGTATTGAAGCCAAATAAACTCACTCCACAATAAACTCCTTCAATAACTTTTCCACAGCTTTGTGCTTATTCTTCGTGTTAGACACTGTAACTTGGATCGGTCCAACGTCCTGCCGCTCAAGAAGCAGATCGATGATTGTATTCGTCAGAGCAATGTTGAGATCCTGAGGACTTTTTCCGACAGAGGAGATTTCGGAAGTGGGTGGTGACTGTTCGGGTGGGTCTTTGTTCGTTGTCAACACGAGTAAGACAGTGTCAGATCTATGCAACATGAACGTACCAGCAAAAATAATCCTCGACATTCTTCCTTTCACAGCACTAAGACGGGTCTGAATCTCGGAAGGGCACTGTTCATCAGAAGAGTCCAGTACCTCCCTTTTGCGTAATTCCTCAAGTCGGGCTACTTCTTTAAGTAGGAAGGCATTGCGATGGGTTTCAGCCTCTTCTTGGGCGGGAGTGAGACGCGTGGGTTCTGGTTTGAGGTCAGGGCCTGGAGGTGAAGCTTTGGCTTGGTTCAAATGAACTTAGTGAACATGCATACCTGTATCTTGGGTACCACCGCTTGCAAGGTTGGCATCTTCGCACGCGGCTTGGCTTTTATCGACAGCTCCCTGATTACCATCTCCGTCTTGTTTACTTTTTTCTTGCTCTTGACTATCCTTCCCTTTGTCTCGAGCACTCTCCTCTTGGTCCGGGCTATCCGCATCTCGGGCATGGTCCTCAGCGCCTGAAGTCTCGATGTTCCTTTGGGTGACCTCACCGGAGTCTTGTCCACCTACGCCATCCACTTCCCCTTTGGAGACCCCATCCTGCCCTTCTCCTTGCGCATCACCCTCGGCAGCTGGCGGCGCAGGCAACAGTACCTGCATCTCTAGAACTCTCCGTGACCTGTCCACCTGATCCCTTCCCATTACCAACGCCTCCACCAAAATTCGTCCCGCGTGGATGCACAGGCGACTCGAATTCTTTGAATGGCGGTGGCGGATCGTCATCAATATCAACACCGGTGTCCAAGAGATTGAACTCCCCGGTGGCAGATTCATGACGCGCTCCTGCACCTGGGAAAATTGGGTCTGGTTCGGTAGATGGAGATTTGAGGCCTGGCATGGGACGAATTGGGTTCGCAGGGTCGTAATCAGTAAAATTGCGGACGGAAGTGGATGTAAGACCTGGGCTTGTACACCTCGATTTGGATGTGGGCATCGGTGTATGGGTCCTGGAGAGAGGTGCAGGTGTGGGGGTCTTAGATGGAAGCGCAGGTGCAGGTGTGGTTGAACGGGGCTCTTCATTGATAGATTTTGAGTTCGGCTGCAAAGTTGTGTTCGTCTGTTTCAAGTTGGTCGAGGGCGCTGGTGTTGGCGGTTTTGTCAGAGGCGCTGGTGTTGGCGGTTTCGTTAAGGGTGCTGGTGTTGGCGGTTTGATCAGGGGCGCTGGTGTTGGCGGTTTTGTCAGGGGCGCTGGTGTTGGCGGTTTGATCAGGGGTGCTGGTGTTGGCGGTTTAGTCTGGGGTGCCGAAGCGGACGCTAGTTTTGGAATATTAGTGGGGGTCTTGGAAGGGGAGAGGGGCGTACTTAACCCAAGCACTGAGCTTGTGCGCACACCGTCACTACCGGAATGTGTTTGAGGCGTACCAGAGTGCTGAGGCATCTGCCCGTCTGCCCGCATGGCAAACCCGCCGATTCCAGCAGCACCATCCGACATGATAACCTGTTCAGGGTGACGAAGCCTCGAATTTTCCCATTTACTGCTGGCCTGGTGTCCTGTCGAATTTGGCTGGTTACCGAAGGTAGGCTGATTTGGTAGCTGTCCCAACAGCCCGGCTGAGCTCGCCCGTTGATGGAGTGGTGCACGTGCATTCCCAAGATCAGGGCATCGGTCTGTACCACCTTCCCCGACGCCCGTGCGGGCGTTCTGGCTCCATATGCCCGCGCCAGAGGTGGATGATAGGTTCCTTACACGAGAAGCAGGACGTGATTCTGGTGGTGGAACCGGCGGCGCATGGACAGAGAGATCAATCTCAGAATCTGGGATGGGAGGGAGAACTCCGATGTACGAACGGGGAGTGGGGGAGATGATTTCGGATGTGATCGTTATTCCAAATGCAGCTACAGGTGGTGTGAAGTCGAGCACGCTGAGGTCTGGATCCTGTTCTTGCTCTTGTTCTTGTATGAGGGGTGGCATGGCAGCATGTACCCGGTCGTCATCTGGAATCGATACAGCCTGATCGTGCCTTGAAGAATCAGAGCCAGAAGTGTTAGAGAGAAGGGACGGGCCGCCAGAGGACGGGTCTGGGTTGGAAGGAGGAAAGTCAGGGGCAACATCAATATGAATGAGAGCCGGGGAAGGTCCTAGAAGAACTTCACGCGTAAGAGTATTCGCCACCGAAGAGGTTACTTGGCTGGAGGGCGAGTCTGATGTTGAGCGTCTCTGCACGGTTGGGGCTGGGGAAGCTGGCGGGGCAGCACGCGTACTCGACACAATGGTAGATGCTGAAGTGCGAGACGAAAGATCGGGTACACGATTTAAAATGGATATGTTTGGGACCTGTATATCATTTTCGATCCTCCAACGTGGCATGGACCTCCTCATAGCCCTGGCATCTTTCCTTAGCGCCCTGTATACATGCCTCAGCCCTGTCTCTCGCAACAAGCTGGGCATGATGTCAGCGAGAAGGAGCCCAACAATTGTCCATGCGCCCGTGAGGGCAAGACGAATTAGCGAGTTGGTGAGGAAAAAGTCGATAGCGAACCGAGTAGCAAGGGCAAGATAAGCATCATTGGGATTTCGCGGATTTTTATGGAGGAAATGCGAAAGTACAAAACCTTCCCAGAGCCCAATGAGTGTACCTTGAACAATAATGATTAGATGAATCATGTTGACTTGTAACAAGACGCACCAGTAAGCCTGTAATCACTGTCAGTCAGGATGTCGATGACGGTGCGTAGGGCGAGCCCAACACCGATGGCGATAACATTGTCCATACGCCGTGGATGACGAGCCCGATTTCCTTAGTGGACTTTGCAACCCTTTAATTTGTGATCGAGATCGCGACTCGAGGCTTCAATATCAATTATTGCACGGACCCATGTGGCCAAACAAGGACAAATCTAATTCTATCTTGTCACCGTGCCCTAGCAAATCCTCCCATCGACAGACTTTCTGGTACAGGTCCACCACAATCATACGTTTTGTCCTCTGTGACAACTATTTCAATCTCCCCACCCACTTTAAATGTATCATAGAAATCAATGTAACATCTACTTTTCGCAGGTCTTCCATTGATCGTTACGTTTTTCACGTACGCAGGCACACCATTGGGTATCGGGTACGCCACAGACGCAGGAGAGTAGTTGGTAACAGTTACCGTAGTGCTAGTGTTGAGGTAGCTGTTGTGGATGGTATATTTTGGCGTAAAGGGAGAGACAATAAGGTAGTGCGTCGTTGAAGGAACTGTACCCGAGTTAATTGGATGGGTGGGTGAACAGATGAGGAGCTTACCTGGGTACAATCCTAAGAGATGGAAGCTGAGGAGTGTTGCCATTGCAGCCTGATCGTCGTTTCCAGGAAGACCCTCGGTTTCTGGATCTAATTCAGCATCATTCCACACCAACTAGCTTCTCGAACTTTACCAATGTTAAAGTTATTTATGACAACATCACGGACACGATCAACAGAGCGCCAAGGTTGGTTTACATAATGGTATCCGATGGGTGTCTGCTCCACAGGTCAGCACCGTTTCAACCTTGTATACATAAGAGACTAACCTGGAAAGAAGGCTCGTTGCCTGCCTGGTAATATCCTTCCTGGACGCCAACGAGGTAAATGTTAGTTAGAACGACCCGTAAAATGAACCTACCTCAAAGAAATGATCGAGTCGATTCGTGAACGTTGTATTTCCTCCCATAAGCTCAACCAAGTACCCCGTATCATGCGGTGCATACCTGTTATTATCCCTCATAAGGCATCCAACACGTCTCTGCGAACAGACGCTCACCAGCTATACTCCCACGACGATGATTCGTAGAACCCGCTCTGATTATCCTCCTGAAGCGAGCACTCTGGATTGCTCCTGGTGTCCTTCGGCGAGCAGTTGGCAGGGTCGGTGTAATAGAAGGTTCCATTGGGTAATCTCTTCTGCATGAACCCTGCGATGATAATGTTAGGATTGACATCGCTATCACTACATCGACTCAAATTACCTTGGTACCCATCACTCTTTACAGTTGCATCCCAGACATTGCGGTACCACTGTAAAGTTTATGATCAGCGACTTTGGACGCCGCCACTATTCGCTCACATATGATCGGTTAGTGTAGTATGCAACGTCGTCCGTTTTGCCAAGCACTTGTGCTACCTGGCGAATACCGAAGTCCTCAAATGCATACTGGAATGGATACAGCCATGTCTTGAGATCGAAACACAAGCATTGATAACGGAGGTCTCACCTCGACAGTTCTACTTCCCTCTCTGGTCTGTCTACCAGTGCTCCCAGTGTCTAGAACAGCAAAAGGTACGTAAGAAAATTGCCTGCATATCAAATTCAGCGCTTATATCTGATGCGCCACCAACGAAGTCACGTACTTGTAAACATTCACCTGCCTGCCCAATGTATTCCATTCGGGCGGATTCACCTGCCCATCCGTGACGAGCGCGGCATAAAGCTCGTTGAGGTCAATTCCCAGCGCTCGCGCCTCATTGTGGTAGTTCACCGCAAACTGTGCAACGATGTTGTCGCCGCTTGACCCGCCTTGTGTCCACCCAGGAAGGTTATTCGCGCGGCATTCCGGCATCCAGCCGAGTTTACGCCAGCCATCGATGTAGTTGTCCACAATTTGTGCGAATTCAACCGGGGAGTGAAGAGTCATGAAGGGGTAAAATGTTCGGAACTGCGCATGTGGGTGAGTAAAATTCCGACATCACATCATTGCTGCCCACCGTATCCCAGCTACAGTAAAGAGAGTCAAAGTAGAATGATGTCGTGTTCGCAAACGCGCCCTGAGTTTCTAGAGTAGCATTATTCTGCAGAAACGTGGTTAGCTCAACTTCGTCACGATGTTTGCACCTACAGGAGTTAATGACGCTCGGTACAGCGAAGAATACAGCATCTCCGTCACATTATGGGGCGTGTGTACAACATCAATCTCGATCTTGCTGAGCTTCTCCTGCCAAAGAGCTTTGGACGCCTTCAGGGTTTCATTGAAGGAACTTTTGCCAATTTCCTCCTCGGCATTGGCACAGGCCTGGTTTGCCGAAACGAATGAAATACCAACACGAAGGATCACTTCCTCTGGGTTACCCTCATATGAGAAGAGTGCACCTGATTGGTAGGGTGTACCGCCTATCAAGTTCTGAGAGAGATTGAGGTGGGTCTGACCGAGTCCCTTTGCGTCGAGGCCGTACCTGATGAGCATATCGTTGGTTCAAATATAACAGTAGTACTCGATGCTCACTTATCACCCGTCCAGATGCCATATTCGCTCAGCTTTTGAGTTCCGCCGTTCAAGAGATCATAACAAGCAAATACTTGGTAGTGGTACGAGCCGGGACCGAAGCTGACACACAATCAAACTGATTTACCACATCGCCGATCAAAAAAGTTCAATGCCTACCTGGAGCCATATTGGCCGCCGAGTGTGATACGACCCTGTACTGGATCGATATCGAGGGACCCGCCCGCAAATGATGCCGGCAAGTCATTGGCTAGGTCGAGGACAAAGTACGGTTTTGAGCCCTTTGGGAATGTAAAACGTTCTAAACCAGCACGACGCGTCGACGTAGCTTCTATCTTGATATCATTATCTAAAGTCAGCGAAAAGTAGCCCGGGGACGCGTCTGATGCGCTCATTTCAGCTCCTAGGACTTCCATATAACATAGTAAGACACTATACCATCACTATCGTTCTTCCTGTACCTCTCACGCGCCTCCAGCGTGGTCGTGCACGTATGGAATCCTGAAGGACAAAGGAGGGGCATGACCTCGAAGTTACCATACGTTCCGAGGGATGACCCCGTGCCACTGTCATGCAGGGGACTTATTCCGCGAGCTTTCTGCGACGGATCCGAGTTGTATCCTATGGGTGATTCATCACGCATTGTAACGGAAGCGCATATGGCCGCAGTGCAGATCAACTTACCCGCTGGCGCGTAACCTGTGAAGTCGGTAGTGAATTTGACCTAGAGGTAAGCATGCGCGTTGTTGTCACGGTGATGTTCAAATTGAGACGTACCATTCCGAAGGGCACCGACGCGCCCGGACTACGTAACGGGCATCGTTCAACAGCTTAAGACGCGTCACAGAGGAAACCTACCAAACATCTCCATAATAGGTGTGATCTGGGAAATAGTTGTCAGAACACGCGAAGCTGCCGAAAAATCACCCGATCTACCAGTTCCGATGAAAGGATTCACGAAAGCAGTGTAGTCGATATTGGTGGAGTTGGATGCCTGGGCAGCTGCTATAGCAGCACTGATACGTGCTTGAACTTTTGGCGATGGCTGAGCGTATGTCGTGCTAATGCACACCGCAGCAGCGGATGCTAGTAGCCAACCAACCATGATGACCTGTAGTTCGGTTCGTGTTGTGGGGAATAGCCAACGTGAGCTAACGCTATATAATAGCGCTTATGTAGATCTTCCAAAAATTTTAAATGCATTCATTTAATGACCCGAACACTGTCGGACAACGGCATCAGCACATGGAGATACCTTACGTGCATCTGGAAGAATGTATCGCGCGCAGGCTTACTTAAGTATATCCGTGACGTAGCTCCGAATTTATAGGATTCATCGCTATGGCCACGCCACGCAAAATACGGGATGTACATTTGGAGATGAGAAGTACAAGCTCATCAGTATGCTACGGGGCGCGTTGAAGTCGGGACTTTGTCAGCGTTGAACGGAAATAAATACAAGATGAAGCCCGTCACCGCGATTTGCCACGCGTCGTGGCGAAACCCCATGCTTTCCCGAGGTCTAAGGCCAAAATTTATTAGCATATTAGCAAAGTGCTGAAATATAAACCCACAGAGGTCACGGTAAGCCTCGGCTCTCAAGCTGTTTGCCAGCAATGTGTTCGAGTTCCTTACAAATAAGGTCGAGACCTATGCCATCGCCATTCCAGTATAATTCCTCTTCCTCCGGAAGCTTCGCTAGAACATATTCCGCTACATCACCAGGACCCCTACCAATGCCAATACGAAATCGATGAAAATTAGTTTCGCCTCCGAGTGCCGATATGATGCTACGGACACCATTGTGCCCATTGGCAGAACCGCCTATTTTTGGAGACAAAGCCTTCGGTTTATGCGATAGCGAATCGTGGATAATGACCATTGCATCTGAGGCTTTGACAGACTTGCGGAGAGCTCCTGCCACTGATGGACCAGTGATATTCATGAGGGGCTCTGACAGAGTGTTCAAAGTCATCGAGAAATCAAAAACAGTTATATCACTAACTTGGTTTCAGGAGCGTTAGAGATACAACAGTTTCACCTAACGTGACCTTTGAACGTCCAGTCACGCCACCCATCGTCCTGTCATTGGACATATGTATATGGAATCTTGCGGCTAAGGCGTCGATTATGAGATGCCCAATGCTGCGGTTTCAGTCAGTTTTTCGCTTCAGATGTCGATTGCATGGAATGGGAACCCACCTATGGCGGGTCTGGGGAAATGGAAGGTTACCAAGACCTACAAGAAGCAGTTGGGGAAGTCCTGAAGCAACGGTCATCCTGCAAAATTTGTTGAGGGTTGGTTTGGTTACTTATAGCGAAGGTCGATAAGAGGAATCGAGTTTTAGTAAGCCCTCGAGAGTTCCTCGAGTCATAGCTGGCAGCAGCCTGTGCACACAAGTCGAACTGAGCGTGACCGTCTGTCAAGTGTGACTCAAGGTCTAGGAGGGCACTGTGACACAAGCCAGAAAGGAGGTCATGCCGAAGAGATACCATAATTAGAAGTGCCTCGGAGGATGAATATTAATCCCGACGGTCCTCACTTCAGTCGTGACATCCCACAGATAGGCTCTTGTTTGTCCTTCCGTCTTCCGTCTTTGTCTTCCATCTTTCACCTTGTTTTTATACGATGTCCTCGACTGCGACGGAGGCCAATAGTGAACTCCGTCCTCGTCACAGACGCCGCTTTTCAACGAATGATGCACAGCGCAACCTCCGTCTGGCTATCTGCCAGCGCTTGCCTCATTCACTCGAGGCACTCGACCTCTCATCTAACTCGGCCAAAGAGACTTTTTCTGCACTCAGGTACCTTGTCCTATCGTATTTAGAAGATATTGAGATGAGATTGGCTAAACTGGAATCTCCAATCACTCCAATTACTGACCTTCACCTCACTGAGGCTTTGAAGAGTAAGGGTGGTCACTCCGTCGAAGAAGCCAGACAGTGGGCTAAAGATGCCCTCGAGATGCTCCGTAGTATTCGAACGGATGTATGCTCTCACTTCCCGGACCTCCATCTTCCAGACATGTCCCCAGTAAAGTCCCATCTCCCCGAACTCCCCGATGTTCCTTCCCTGAGCGACGTGCGCTCGCGTCTACCTGATATTCCGAGCGTACGTCCACATATGGCAGCCCTGGCTCCAAGCGATATCACATCGCTGTTAGAACATGCCTGCTCCCGCTTTTCCGACTTTGATTTTTCTGGTTTTCTGCCAACTCTTTCCGCTCGCTTCCAGTCCTTCCATGAGCACCTACGTTCGTTTGATCCTCGCTCTAGTGAGCTTTCATCTCCCCCGGGAAATTCCCGTATATCCGGCCTCATTGATTCCATCATGTCTTCCGAACTCATCACTGAACTATCTGATGATGTCACTGAAGCAGAGGCTATGATAGAAGTGGCAGCAAAGGACATTGCTCGTGCAGTAAAACAATCATTACAAGGATCACGGTTAATTAAGTATGTCGATCTTCCGCCAAAATGGCGGAATAATCCATTTGTCCTCGGAGGCTATCGGTATGTGACAAGTCCCTACCGTCTTTGCAACACGTTTATTAGTGCATCAGGTTCATCCCCCTAGAAAAATGGCCACTTATTATCATGTCGCTATTCGCCGTACACAATGAAACCCGTATGTTGTTTTTCTTATGAATATGGTTACACGCTGACTATCCCAAAGTTAACATACATACACATCTCATTCCATTCGTTCTTTGGCTCATCAATTTGATATCCATATTCAATGCATCAAATATTGTGGACGCCCCGGAGGTGGCATTTATTTCGTTTGCTCTTCTGTGCCTTTTCAGCAGTGTGCTCTGGCACACCATGGCCGGCTGTGCACATCCTCAGGGCATGGAGCTTTGCGCACGGATAGACTATGTAGGTATTGGATGGTGAGTACAATTGGGTGCTCCTTGAATTTGCTGAATCATTTACATCCTTCAGGCTTATCAGTGCCTCAGTTGGCACCGTCGTATATTATGGCTTCCAGAATTGTCATCCGGAAGTGGGAAACGCATTTCTTGTCTGTTGCTTGATGACTGGGATTGCAGGGAACGCATTCCCATTCTTCAAGTGGTTCGATCAAGCCGAGTATAAAGTAATGTTATTTTTCGTTATTAGAATTTCTTACTGACTTAATCCCTTCAGCACTGTCGCATTGCTTTCTTTCTGTCCCTTGCATTTACTGCGGCCGCCCCGATGACAGCCCTCGCATACCTGCAATCACCTAGGCAGATGCTCGCTTTCATTAGTGAGTCCTTTTCTCTGCCATACTTTATGACTTCCCTCTTGTTGATAAATTTTTCTAGACCCCATTTGGCCCTCCATCACATCATACCTCATTGGCCTTGTCTTCTACGCGACACACATCCCGGAACGCTTCCTTTCTGAGCGCTACTCTCACTGGCTAGACTGGTGTGGTGGCGGTTCTCACGCAATCTGGCACATTTTTATTGTGATTGCTATCGGACAACACCATGCTGCGATCGCAGAGCTCCGACGCGGCATTGAGTGTCATGCTGTATCGTAATGCTGATTTTTTAATCGGGCTGAATGCATCTAGAGGAGCACAGCTGATCTGTTAGACCGTTTGCTGTCATCTAAGCATAAATAGGATCAACCGCTCCGTTCTTATATATGTTAGACATATACAAGGACACCCCTTCGGTCACCTCCCCGACGATATAAATATTATATTTACAATAGTAACTCAGGAAACACGACACTAGCATCGTCGCTGCAGATATATAGATAATATCTCTTCACGTTCTCACTCTCTTAAACGCTGTGTACACTTAAACGTGAGCGTCGAAGAGATCAGTCCAAAGGGTTCACGCTGTGGTCAAGCCTTTACATCCATGATTGCCATATTCGATTTACTCTCCTGGCTCCAGCGCGATTCACGAAAGCCATAAATTAAGGTTCAGCGCTCAGCGCTCAGGCCTTTAGGTTCGTGAATGCCCTGGTATGAGGCCACCAGTTGGCCCCCGCCTGCTGTATGCAATCCAGTCAAGGTGAGGTGACTGTACTACTACAGCTGCTTTCATATCGATAGACCGGATTTATTTTACTTATAGAGTTCGACGAACAAAAGCCTCCAATCTCGCAGCACCCGCTTATCGATTGACGATATTGTGATACTATGTGTACCAGTTACAATATCTCGAGCATCCTGATGTCCATCATGTCGTCAACAGATGCCATGTCCCTGACTTGTGCGATAATATTGTGATCCGAAGCGATCCTCCTATACTCCCCACCCCACTGCCGCGCTAGCAAAAGTGCGCCAAAAGGCTGTCCGAGGCGAACAATCAACCTCAACTCTCGCATGGTCGGCTCGTTATATATAGAAGACCCAGGCTCGGACCAATCTTCTACGCTCTGCATCTCGTCCGCAAAGTCAATCAGCCCGAGATCATGCCGTTTCCACGGACGGACAAGCAGGAATGTCTGCCGGCTACGCCTCGTAGGCGAGAATTGTGGAAGCCTGTCTTCCGTTGTGATTAGCAGGTCTTGTAGCCCGTCTGCCTTGACTTCATATGTAAAAAATTTGTCCCCGTCTCTACCACTACTCCGCCTGACTTCTGTCAGAGGAAATGCGATGCAAGGCAATTGCAGTCTAGCGTTGGCAAAACGAGGAACGCTGAGATTTTCAAGGAGGGTATACAGTTTCAAAGCTGACTCCACAGGCACAATATTGTTTCGCAGTGCGGAAATTGATATCTGCATATCGTGTTCAGATAGAGATGGAAATATGCATGGCAGAGCCTTGTACGAGGAAATCTCGGCTGGGAGACAACTGTTGAAGTTGGATGATTGTCCCACCCAGTCTAGGGCCGAGATATCGCCCGAATGGGCTATGATCTCCTGCAAGAGTCGTCCGAGTGCCTTTTGTCTTTTCTCTCCATAGATAACAGGAAGGTTGACATCAAAGATGCCAAACAAAGAGTAGGCAATGTCTTCCTCCCGAGTAGTGTCACGGTTTGACGCCCATCGGAGTTTCTCTCGGGCATCTGTTGTCCCCGGACGGAAGTCGACGAGCGCCCGCGCATTTATGCCTGTTGCATCTTCCAACTCCTGCATGATACTGACAGATTTTTTGTGGTTGCGTGAACGGTTGTTGAGATACAGAGTCCAATCTGCTTGGTAGAAGAGAACGATTTTAGGAGCGAGGAACTCCTGGACGGTCCATCCTCGGGTGTTCCAAATGCTGCTTGCGAGCGCGCCAGACTCTGACGAAGGAGGAACATCAAATAGGTAGACAATGGTGAGCGCTGAATAGTGATACCAAACGAACATGGAGTTGACTGATTGCTGGAGCTCGACATTGTTGTTCTGGTCGATGCAGCATGTGTCACTCCACGCCCATCGATGGCCTGCATTGCGAGCAACTTTGCAGAATTTCTGCAGCTTCAACACAGTTCCAACCGGATCCAAGTCGTATATGTTCCTGCCTTGAATGTGGTGCAGTAGTAGCTCCTTGGTTTCCCACCTATGAGATAACATGACCCAGCTGAAGTATTTGATGACCGCTTCTTTGATAAGCTTCGTTTGGAGGGGCGCACGCATCACAAATGAATGCAACAACTCCTTGTATTTTGTACTTTCCATGAATACATTGATCTGCGCATCTCGATTGCACAAACGTCCAGTAGAGGTGTCGATTAGACGAAGTGGAGCGTTTTCCAGCTGGGCGTGAATGGCTCGTCGAATAGCACCTTCTACTTCAGATGGACTGACATATTGCTGGCGTAGCTCTGCAAAAATGTAAGTCATCTTCAAGACGGCGCTCGAGTTGTTTTGGGCTTACGTCGTATCTGTTGGTCGGGTGCATCATCCAACTTGGAGAGCATGATTGTGAAAGCCTCGAATGCATCATCATAGCGTTGTGCCTTACGAAGCGCTGCATGCTTCAATTCGTATCCAAGATGAGACGAAGGGTTGAGCTCAATAACCTGCTAATATCATCACATTCGTCAAATTAATGAAGGATATTTTCCGCACCTTTTCCGCGTCCAAAAGGGCTTCTGCATAGAGATTTTGGCCCAATTTCAATTTACTGCGATGCGCAAAATAGAAATCGTACAAGGGATCTAGCCCGAATGTTGCGGAAAGTGTGTCCTCGATGAACCAAAGCTGGGGATTCCCAGAAAAGTCGCCACTCGCGAGTAGTTCTCCACCGGGAGAAATTGCAACGCAGAAAGCCGGTGCGGTGTGTTCGAGTGCCTGTCCTATCTGCTTGTGTGATGTTGTGCTCCACAGGCGCACAGTCTTATCGTGCGAGGCAGTGGAAATGAAGGAGCTATCAGAAGAGATAGCCAGGGAGTAGATTTTGTGGGTATGACCAGTGCAAGGCTGACCGATCTGGAGTCCATTTGAGCAGTTCCAAAACTTGATTATTTTGTCATCTGATGCGGAGACAAGTTGCTGGCCGTCAGGCGACCACACAACACTTCGAACGACATCTTGATGAGCGTGAATCTTGAGAAGAAGCTTGGCGCCGTCAATGCTCCAAATCCAAATATTGTGCCATGTTCCGTGTGCTAACTTTAGCCCATCTGGGCTGAAGGCGACAGAATACACCCAATCCTGAGGATCATTAGCGAATTTTATGAGGACAACACCAGTCTCTGCATCCCATATGATGACTGTAGCGTCCCATGATCCGCTTGCAATTCTCTTTCCATCGGGGGAGAAGCACACTGAGGACACCCAGCTTGTATGCTTCACCAGCGGACCGAGTACTTTCTGCTTGCTATCGACATCCCAGATGGTGATGGCTCCATCTGCCCCACCACTCGCAATTCGCCTGTCGTCTGGCGATACAGTGACTGAATTCACATAGCCACTGTGTCCCTCGAATGGCTCTCCCACCACTACGCTTTTCTCCACGTCCCATATTTGCAGGGTTTCATCCATTGAAGCAGTGACAATCCGTTGACCGTCTTTGAAGAATGCAACAGCCAACACTGCTGTCGTGTCTGTTGGCGCCGGCTGTGTTGTCTGCACTGGGGCCCCGCGCCTTGTCGGCGCCCTTCTCACAGTATGAAGATACGCTTTTCTTGCTACATTGAGCAAGTCCTTCATATCGCTAAACAGGGAGATAAATGGTCAGTACTTCAGTAGTGTTTGACGTTGATGAGGACTCAAGAGCGTACTCTGGTAAAGTTGTTGCTTACTAATGTGTTGTGAGAGGCCCTAGTCTGATCACAACTAACTTTTATTATATATTATACTTTCATTGATCGCTCCCAGGCCATACCAGTGACAGCGTGGATATCATTTCACTCCTTTGAGATGCTCATTTTGTTCACACCGAATCCCTTATGATTTACTTACTCAGAGGGCTAGCACTCTGCCTGAGTCCGCTCCAACTCCGCTGCGAAGGTCGTTGACCAATTCGGCAACTTCAGCTATCGTGCGGAACAGGGAGAGAACGGTGCGAAGTGGAGGACGGGGACAGATGGAGGCGAGAAGAAGTCAATGTATGTACAAAATGTGGACATTAGGGTAGTGAAAAACGCTAAGAAAAATGAGGATGAGACAAGTGTCAATAGCATGAATTGGAATGAAGGTTTTAAAAAAAATACTATGAGGTGGCCCAGTGCTCCTGGAGATACTCGATGCGAAGGTGCTTGACACCATTGTGCACAGTGAGCAGTGCATCCAGTGTCGTTCCATCAATCTCGAGCTCCTCATACAACTTAAACAACACAGTCCCTGATTCGAGTGTCGTCGATCGGTCCAGCAGCATGGTCACAAATGCCTCCTGTTCGAGGGCAGGGCTTTCACTGGAAGGCCGTAGGAACACTTGCTCATAGATTTGCTTGACAGTTTCGAGGAAGGCGTGTGGATGGAAGTGCTTGCCTTCAGAGAATATGCCTGGTGGCTGTGGCCAGGGTGGAGGCGGCTTGTTTTTGGACACCTGCTTGGTGCCATCAGCACAAAAGCCCATCAATGGTTGTACCCCAAGTTCTCGGGACCAGGGTACATGATGGTCTTGCAGTGGGAGCATGTGTGTGCCTTGCAAATCTGGGAAGCAAGGGTAGATACTAGAGAGTGAGCAAACACAAATTTTTTCAAGAAAGCAATGTGCACCTTCTTCCCAGGCTCAGCCTTGATGAGCTCAATAGCTTGGCAGTGCCTTCTCCAGAAGGTTTCCAAACCAGAACGTGCTGTATTGTACAAGTAGTTAGCACATAAAAAAATGCCCACTGTGTGAAGCAGTTGGAATCACATTTGAAGTCACTCTTTGCCACACAGTTCATCATGGCCACCTTGATCTCACCAAGCTTTCAGAGAAGGGCCTGAGGGTTCTTCTTTACTGTTTCGAGCCCATTAGCATGATTCTTCTCCTCGAGACGGTTATTGTAGGTCTCAGTAGCTACAGCCTGTTACGACTTGGATGGTATCTGTTGGCGACGCTCAAACAGAGCGTGTGTTGTCAACGGTCGAGGACGTCCTTGGGCTAGCCCAAGGTTAGGGGTCTTACTTGGCGAGGCTTTGGCAAGTAAGATTTGACGCCTATGTCCAAATCGGGTAGCTTATGTCAAGCGGATGCGAGACGATAAGCTATATCGGCCAAAGCTTACAACACCCGAAGGTCAATCGTAAGATCATCGTTAATTAGAAGGACAGAAGTCCGACTAGTTAACAGGGGCTTTGCTCGTCGACGGAGTTGATGAGTAAAGATCGAGACTATAGGCTTATCCGCGAAGAGCAGATAAGAAGATAGAATATAGACTGCTGGTGAGGCAGAAAGGATCACTCTGGTGAGAGTAGGAGGTCAAGAACCAAGTAGATTCAAGTTAGGGAATATAGTACATGGTAGCGAGTTTATATAGAGGACAGGAAGCGTATTAGTGGGTGATAACTCGTACTACCAAGAGAGGTAACTGGTAAAGGGGATAACCATAAAAGGAAGGCACGTTCGAGGTGAGACACGAGTGAATCCTGAACGTGCAGATAAGAAGGTAAGTCAAACATCAGAATAAGAAGTGAAATGTGCAGGGGCACGATCATGCAGCTGCGGAGCTAAGTATAAGTCGCATGTGCGACTGCGCACCTGAGTCAGAGATTAAGAAAGGGAAAAGGGCAAAGGGGATGTGTCGTGCATCATATCATAGGTTACTGTCTGGACGGTAAGGGCAAAGGGACTGTCCATAGGATCAGTCGGGTGGTGGAACGGAGCATGGGTATGCTTCGTCAGCGAAAGGATCTGGCCAGATGTACTGGCTCTGCTGAAGCGACAGATAGAGAGTGAAAGGGAATGCAAGGATGACAAGGATGACAAGGATGACCAGGGTGAGGTCGGGGTAAGGGTATGATGCAAGGGCTGATACGAGGAGGATTAGGAGAAAAATGGTAGGGGCCCAAGCATCTAGATGTTCTTGTAACACAGCCCACTGTTTGGGCGTCATCTTGAAGGAGATCCACAGCAAACTCAGCTCGCATGTCCATGAACAAGTGGAACTTGGTATTGCCAGAGATTTGCATGGCACAGGCGTCAATTCTTGTTGCAATGGTGAAGAAGTGTTGAGAAAGGGTCATCCCTGGGGGCCTCAGAATGGGTGCGAGAGCGGTAGTACCAGCAGGACTGATCGCTGCAACTGGGTTTGGGGGAGTGGAGCTGGGTATGACTGCAGGAAGTTGACACTGAGTGCTGGCGCTGGCATCTGACTGGTCGTTGTGAGAGAACTTTGCAGTATGGCAGCCAGCTTCTTGGTTTGAGGTAGTGGTCCAGTGTGACTGGAGAAATCCCCTGCAATGCGGATCAGAGGTAGGTATAATGGAAGGGAGAATGGGAGTAAAATGAAGTTTTTCATATGAAGCCGTGTATTTTTCGTAAGATGAGTCAGTTGGTAGAAGAGGAAGAGGTAGGCAAAAGCACGGGTATGGGTAACCCACACGGGTAATGGGTAAGGGTACTGGCAGGTACAGGTGCGGGTTAGGATTACCTGACCCGCACTCTAAGCTGGACCCGTGCCATACCCGTGCCTTCATTGATAGCCTAGTGCAAATGAAGTTCGGAGGTATTGTATATGTCAAACTCTAATGTACAATCGGGAAAAGTCAACATAAGTCAGGAGCACAATTGCAAAACTTGAATTCACCAAACTCTCGCTGTCACCATGCACAAGTCTAACACCGCTAAACGAGTACCCAAAATCTCTGCCAGAGCCAAAGCTGCACTGGAAGCCACAACATCCAAGAAACGAAAAGCTACTTCAAATGGACTCGGAGATAGCACAAAGACACAACCGAAGAAGGTAAAAACCAACCCACCTGCTGGAAGCACTCTCACCAGCAAGGAGATGGCACACAAGAAGCTCGCAACACCTTCTAAAGATAGCTCCACATCAAGGTTCTCATCACATCGTGCTTCTGTCATGAGTGAAGAAGAAAATGCCTTACATACTGGGAGCACAGTTGTCCATATTGGTCTTGATGGCAGCGAAACTGAGAGCCAAGCTGGCGGTGAGGAAGACGACACCAACAATGCAAGTGCTGAAGAAGATCCAGAAGACCCAGAAGCTGAACTCAGTATGATCCTGTAAAAAGCAACCATAGTCAAAATCTGATGTGATGAAATCTAGCGAGACTCGCCAAAGATTGGACTGCTCCCATTTATTCCTTCTTCAACCCCATTCCTGTGATTGGCCACGTCAACGGATGAAGATTCCATGTGTTCAGTTGCTGCGCGAGAGGGTGCAACCAATTGATTCGTTGTTTCCTTGATAAAGCAGACGCGAAGTCCACAAGCAATATGCGGAAACACGCTAAAAAATGCTGGGGAATGGAGACAGTTGAGATTGTCGATAAAGCAAAGAATGCAACAGTGGCACAAGAATCAATTATCAAACCTCTCTGTACAACGGGTTCAATTACAACAGCTTTTGAAAGGAAGGGGAAGGGGAAGGTAACATACTCACACAGACAGCATACCAAAACTGAGAGCCAAGCTGAAATAGTGTGATGGGTATCCAAGAGTGTGTGGCCATTTAAAATCGTTGAAGACCATGGCTTCCAGTCATTGATGAAAACAGGGCAGCCTGAGTGTTATATCCCGTCAGCATCAACAGTATCACACGACGTTAAGCTTGTTTTTGCACGAACACGTAAACAAATAGCTAGGATGCTTCAGGTATGTCAGTAACAATGTGCACCACACAAACAACTCACTCCTGATAGAACTACGAGGGCAATCTTAACTTTGCTACCGACGCCTGGATGTCTCCAAATCACAAAGCATTTGTTGCTGTGTCCGTCCACTTCGAGCAAGACGGACAACCTTTCAGCTTGATACTGGATGTCGTTGAAGTGGCAAAGTCCCATAGCAGAATCAACCTTGTGGAGGCGTTTGCGAATATACTGCAAGATTTCGGCATATCAGACAAGGCATGTGTGATACAATCAATGTGTTGAATTAAAATTGACACTCACAAAGGTTCTGAGCATTACATGTGATAACACATCCGATAATGACACAATGGTCAATGAGTTGAGTGATCTACTGGAGGACTTCCCAGGAGAAACAAATAGGACACGATGTTTCCTTCATATCATCAATCTCGTTGCCAAAACATTGATCCGACAGTTTGACGTACCTAGAGCGAAAGCAAACACCATGATGGACGAAGCAGAACAGCAACTTCAAGATCTCGCAAAGGATATTGATATTGATGAATTGGGACCGAACGAGAGAGATGACGAGGAGAACAACAATATTGAGGGATGGGTTGATGAGATGGCGCAACTGTCAGCATGCAAACGCCAGGCTGTGTGAAATAGTGTTGGACCTATACGATTTGTCCTTGTAAAGGTTGAAGTAATTTCCCACTCGTAACAAAACAAAATACTCACTTTTGTTGTAGCTACGTAAACTAGCCTTCAAGATCATCCACTCTACAACCAAACTTCTTCCAGCGTGGTATGATGTTCTCAGGAAGTGCAAACTCAGTCAGCGCATCATGCCACGTGACGTTGCGACCCGATGGAACTCAACTTTTGATATGCTCACCTTTGCCCTTAAGTATCACGAAGCTATTGATATGATTTGTGCCGACAAGAACATGGATCTTCAGGACCACAAGCTGAGTGAGAAGGAATGGGAGCTTGCACAACAATTGTGCGATGTTCTAAAGGTAAGTTCTCCATTCTCACATTGAAGTTCAGTGCTAACAGAACATAATACTAGATACTCAAGGATGCAACACTCTTTTTCTTGATCGACAGAAAACTCACAACAGATTCTATCACGCGCGCTTATGAGCCGGCTATTCGAGCGTCACTCAGACTGGCGAAGAACACACTGAACCGCTACTACAGTATGACCGACTGGTCAGAAGTTTATTGGATTTCGATGGGTAAGTTTTCTGTCATACTTTACCAGTGTACTTTACTGACACTGACACCGCTTCCAGTACTGCACCCTTAACACAAACTATCATATTTCAAGGAGGCCAGATGGGGAGCTGAATGGATTCAAGCCGCGGAGAGTATCGTTCGCGACAAGTTCGAGTGCTCTTACACAACCACTACTAACAACACCGACTCATATGATGCTGTGGATGAGGACGAAGTCCAGGAAACATCAGCAGTATGTATTGTCTTGTCTAACTTTACTGTTTTCTCACCATTGTTTTAACCAGTGAAAATCTCATAACATCTTTGACGAACTTCCAGCGTTAGCAGCACCCAAGCAGTCAGAGCTCTGTGATGAGCTTGATTCATACCTCAGCACAGATCCGGAATATGTTGCTGATGTCTTAGCTTGGTGGACCGAACAGAAGGCAATGTATCCTTGACTCTCCCGAATGGCCTTAGATTATCTGTCAATTCCTGGTGAGTTTTTTTATCAGCCTCGCGTCCATTGGCAACTCATCTCGCTCGTTATATGTAGTGATGTCAGTTGATGTAGAGCGAATTTTTAGCCACGGCCGCCTCTTGTTATCTCATGTCTGCAGTTGCCTATCTGCCCAGTCTGTCTGTGCATTGCTTTGCTTAGGTTCCTGGAGTCTTTTAGGGTTGGTCAAAGACCAAGATGTTATGGCTGTTGCTGTGATGCCCGAGGTAGTTGGTGAAGAGAACGAGCTTGACGACAGATGGGATTCGATTTGATTGTAGTTCTTATTATGAGCCGTTTACATGTATATACTTAGTACCCATAGTACACCTGAATACCCATGGACCCATACCCAAACCCATACCCAACAACACAGGTCTAGTTCCACACAGGTATGGGTGCGGGTACAGCACGGAATACCCATGGGTTACCCATGCTATTGCCTAGGAAGAGGGTATCAATAGGAGGGAGAATGGGAGTAAAATGAAGTTTTTCATATGAAGCCGTATATTTTTTGTAAGATGAGTCATTGGTAGAAGGAGGATCATCAAAGAGGAAGAGTGGGCTTACCTGAGTTGACAGTGATGTAGTGACTTCTGGAGTATCACCCCCAGTAGTGGTAATCATATGCTGCATGATTTTGTGGGGCAGCAGCTCATCAGCTTCACTGTCGGAGATGACAATGGTGTCATCATCTGCTTTGCGCTTCCTCATAGCTTGCGGCTGAGCGTCTGTTCCAATGCTGGAAACTGAGGTGGCATGAGGGTGCACCAGCAATGGCTCAGCCTGTGCCTCGGGCATAGAGAGGAGCCGTGGGTCGATGTCGAATTCTTCAAGGATTTCAGCCCTTGTTGACTGCAGGACAAGGTCCACTGCATCACCATCATCACTGAGCACCTTGAGCAGCTTGTTTTCGGACATGTTGAGATTGATCGGTGAGTCTTCAGCCTTGACATCCAGTAGCCCGCCAAATGTGGATGCAAAGCTCGATTTGATGAGCCCAAAGTGCTCATTTGACGGCACATCTTGGAGCTCTGGTAGGCAGCATGCACTAATGGTCTTCTCCTTGAGTTGGAGATAGTTGAAGAGCTTTGCGATTCTGTCCATGAGGTGTACATGGTGCGAGCTGTGGGTGGATGAAAGGAAGCCTGACTTTGTTGCCCTTGAGAAGGTGACGCAAATGTTTCAGCAAAGGACGAAGTCATGGCAAAGCCCTGTGAAGGTTACAATCCCACTGGTGTGCACTCACTGAAGTGAGTTCCAACCTTTGTGGGAACCCTTCACACGACTTCCGTCCATCCGGATGTCTTGTTGTGGACGCTCGAGGCACCCTTTATGCACGTGCTTAAGCTGCTCTTCGTGAACCTATTAATTTGGTCAGTGTTTTGAAATGGGCTTTATATTTTGCAAGGACTTACCTTGCATGCCCCCGCTGACCATAGCATACCTTTGTGTGACCATTTCTCAAATATGGAGGTGAGTCTTGTCTCTTGCTCATGTCAGTCCCAATACTCTGCTGGGCTCCCTCCTTCAGCATGCTTCTTCAGTATGCATGCAGAGACCTCCGTAATGACTTCCTTCTGGTGAGGGTTCTTTGAAGGATTGAGAATTACAGTCGCATATCTTGTTGTGAGGATTAGATTAGCTCAGAGAATAATGTACTAGTAGCACTCACCTCATAATAAAATGCCACACGTCCAGTTTCATGGTAGCGCTAGGGAAAATGACAGCAACTGCACTGTGCACATGGCAACAATTGTTGGCAAAGATTTCTGGTGGAGGGATATCGAGTGCACCACAGCGCGCCTTGAGGCCTTGAAGGAGTTCACTTATCTCAGTGTTTGACTGGCCATGACAGAATCGCTAGTAATATTAAGTCAGATGCTGTCATATCCTGTATCCCAGACCTACATCCGATAATATTCCCACGCCTCATCCGGACCTCTGGATGTCCTATCCATGTCTCCAGTCCTCTACCCATCCAGATCCCTGCACCTCTGCACATCCACATCTGCACGTCCACGTCCAGATCCCTTTTCCTTTGCAGCTAGCCTGCATCATTCATCCTTGTCCCATCGCCCTAATGCCACATCCTATATATCCACGCATCTCGTCCGGACCATATCCGATCCAATATACAATAAGCTTCTTAATCCATTTCCTGTGCATATAACGTTAACACAGCCTATCCGGTATTCCTTGTTCCCGGTACCTTGGTTATACTTACTACCAGTATGCTTACTGATCCATTAACCTATGCTTCATTTCCGACTCGCGTTTGTTAACTTTGCTTATGCTTCATACATAGCCTCAGACCTTTGCTTATTGATCTTTCCGATAGTCACTTAGTATATAAACTCTTGTATATGTCTTGTAGTCCCTCAGTCTGAATATCATATTATTCCTTGCACTAGTCTTCACACTAAGTCCTTATACTAGTTCCTTCCTTGTGAAATCTTCCTTAGGCCTAAGGAGGAATTCCCTAGGCCGGAGCTCTGCTCCTCCAACCCTCTGATCCTATATTTCTCCAAGTTTCCAGAAGTTCATCCGGATCTTTCCCGCGGTCCTCCGGACCTATTCTGCTTTGGACATTGTCCTTGCAGCCTTACCTCTGTTTGCCTCACTCAGGACTTGTCCTGAGTAGCCATTACACCTATCCATATCAGGACAAAACCTCATTGTAATTTCCGGAAGTTCCTCCAGAACTTTCCTGCACTCATCCGGAAGTTACTTGCACTTGTCCGGAAAGCCCTTCTGAAGTTTCCCGCGCCTTCAGATATCCTTCGGACTTCCTAGGATCTTCTCCGGACATCAATCTGAAATTAAGGGCACATACTCGGGTAAGGGGCGCAGCGCACGAGCTGAAGCCAAGCCCCTCAGAATCAGTCCTACCCTTTGTGCATGGTCTTAACAGATGCACATGCTCAGAGTCTCAGACGCACTCGAATTAACTTACCCAGGCAACAATCTCACTGTTCTCATTCATCAGACTGATTATCCCACCCTTCAAAACCCTCAACTTCTTCTTCTCTCAGCTCATTACAGTTGCTTTTGTCGCAGCACAGAAGGTGTTGTCAAATGAGACGCTCACACCCGCACATAGATTGTAAAGGTCAGTTTTTAAACCGATGAGTGTAGTAGAATGTTCTCACCTGAGAGTGTGCGAAGGTACTCTTCTGATTCACTTTCCCACGTTGCTGAGACAAAGTCCTGGAAAACCTCACTGACCATGTTGTTTGAGATAGGTCTGTCATTGTAGTTGTTTACATCATATGGATCTGAGAATAGTTGAAGCGGGTTGGGACTGAAAAAGTCCATTCCATGTCGCACTGTTCGACGGCTTTTCCAAGCTTGAAGATAACTGAGCTTGCGCTTGTGGTACTCAAGAAGATGCAGTTCTGTAAGGTGCATCAGATCACTAGCATTTGAGAGACAGACTAGTGCTAGTACTTACATCAGACATTTTCAGCAAGAGATCCTGCTGTGGATGATGGGCACATTTCAACTAATAGATTGAACAAGTCCTGAGTAACCACGCATCTGTGGAAGAATACCGGTATGTCACCTGCCCCAGCCTGGCATAAGAACTCGGCAATCAGACTGAACACTAAGGAGCCCACCAGGAATGGACCAGTGGGGCCAGCTGCCCCAAAAGTCAGGGTTCGTTGTCGCAAAGCAATATCCTTTGAGGTTAGTCTTGACATTGCATCCATTGTCTGAGTCGCTATGCTCATGCTCATGTTCCTTTCTTGTTGCATCATTTTTGCAATTCTCACAACAAAGCTGCGTACCTATCGCAGCCTTGTCAACCATCAAACCATGGACATCACGAGGACCTGTGCTGGTCCATCCATCCCACTGAATGTTGTCAGTACTGTTGCATCGCGGACACTTCGCAAGTTTGGGATAGTAGAATGGATGGATGGTACAAAGTGCTTTCAGGTATAGTGTCTCGGGGTTGATGGCTGGCTCAGACTGATTTCGCTTCCATGCATGTAGGTACGATGGCGGCAGAAAACGAGGGCCAAGGATAGGAACCTTGCTGTCCAGGCATCAATGTGCAAGTCCCTTTGTTGACCAGCTGCGTGTCTTGTCTGAAATATAGTTGATATACTCGACTATTTCTGCCTCCCATTCATACTGGCGCCGTGGTCATGGATTTGCCATGCATGCAGTCGCATGTCCAGTCCATGACTCGACACATTTTTGACCTGTTTTGATGGTCAGGTCAGTTCCTCTTTGTTTTCACATAGTACTAGCATCCTTCTGCCTGCTTACTGTGCTGTTCCAACTTGCTTCAAATTTTTTCTGCAAGTTCTTCGGCTCCAGCACTGACAGAAGCCTGCACACAACATCTGGTTCATACACTGACATACTTGTCATGTTTCTCTTGTCTAGGAGGGCAATGAGATTGTATACTAGTGTGTATTGACTATGTACAGGGTTTTGTGGCAATTAGGGGCCGAGTCTCTTTCTCGTTCCACCACACTAGTGTCTAGCAATTAACTCTACCCGACTATTTACAAAGTCACCATCCCAAATAAATTTTTCTCGCTTCCAGTGATTGGTGGGGTGAAACAAAATGAATTGATTAGCTCAAGACTACTAAACAGTTCTACTAGTAGTTCAACAATGGCCCCGCACTCGCACCACGTCCCTTCCTCCACGTCTACTCAGGCTCAGGCTGGGGGGAAAACTACTGCTATGATCAAGGATGAAGAGAAAGAGAAAAGTGTGGAGGTATTCAGTGGCAGTGGTGCAGACACTGACGCCAGTCAGAGTCCGACTGGACCCTCAGATCCACCCTGTGGATATCACACAGTTTGGCTTTGACAAACAGGTCAAACAACTGGCAAACCACTTGGGCTTTCAGCCAGTCATGATCCGCAATGTGTACAAGCACGTCAGCAACTTCAAATGTACCAAAAAAATAGTAAAGTCCATGCACACTGCTGCCATGGAATGTGCCAAAGCAGAGATTGAAGGGCAAGAAGTAGAGGAGTTGTATGCCAGTGACAAGTCTGAGAATGACAGCGCCGGAATCATGAGTACTGTAGAGATACGCACTTAGCTTCATCACAGCGTCACACGTCCGACGAATCAAAGCTATTTCGTGTGACCATCACACAAAATTGAAGTCATCGAAGGTAAATTGTGACACATGGTAAAACATGAAAAAAATGCAAAAATATTCCCAAAAATTCTTGTACTGAGTATTTGCCATGCATCTCACTTTACATGACCAAAATTCTCTTCATCACCATCAACTGTGAGCTCTTGCTGACAGCAGCTGGTAGTGGTGCTGATTCGAAGCTATTGCTGACATGTCACAGGTCACACCCGTCTTTGAATCTTCGAAGCTAAGGTTCAGTTGGTCACACCCAGATAATGTCGAAGCTAAGTGCGTATCTCTACAGTACTAAGAGTTAAATTGATGGGAACATGTACATGACTCTCTGTGAGACAGTAGTATCCGTAATGACTGTGCAACAATGAACGGCAGGTAACCAATCACATAATGACAGAGTCGGCATCAGAGAGGCACAGGAAGCGGGGTCTGCCGTCAATAAACTCATGTATAATTCAAACAGAGAAGTACATACATTAAATTTGACCATCTTGAAAGCCTGAGACTCTCCAATGAATGCTTTTACTTCATGACCAGAGGTTGTGGTGCGAGAGATGGAGAACAAACCTAGATAGTATGTCAGTCATAGTGCACTGCGCTAGAGTACCTACCTACCGATAGGGATTAGCATGGGTATACCCCGGGGTATATGCATTGACACCCACACCCACACCCACCAAGATACCCACACCCACCAATATACCCACACCCATACCCGTACCCATGGAGGGTATACACGGGGGTGTCATTGAATTAGTACTATGAAAACAGCAATTGTAGCTACCCTAACTGTATTTGGTCCCATCCTTCCTCAAGTTCTAGCTCCTCGTCACCTACAACATCCGCGAGGTTGCTAACAGCTAAAATGTCTTCGTTCTTTACCAGACCCAGCCGGCTCCAGTAACTCAAGCACAAGAGGGCGCGAGTGGACTGCACATTTAAGCAAGAACGGACATGCAACAGGATGAGGCAGCCACGGCTGAAGAGCCGTTCAACATCCACTGAAGTAGCTGTGATCAATGTTAGGAAATCATTCGAAACGAGTAGGTTGCTTTTACCTTCTTTGGCCGTGTGCTGTCCACACTGGCACTGTCATCATTCTTTCTCTTTTTTGATTTGGCCTCGAGCTTCTTGTCAAGTGCAGCCTTGGCTTTCCCAGTTAGTTTGGTAATCCGTTTAGCGGCAGAATAGAAGGGGTTTGGCTGCATGACAGTAGGATGTGTTCATGATTTAGAGTTTAGAGTTAGAGTTTGCAATACTATTTGTATGTCTTTGGAGCTTTGGAGTTGGTAAAATATATATCTGCTTACTAAACCCACACCCACAACCCATGTGGGTTTCATATACCCATGCTAATCCCTACCTACCGATGATGTTCAGAGCATGGCCAGGTCCAATGGGGCGGGGATGAGGCAGAAGCACTACAGCTAGCTGTGGTGGACTGGTTGGGTAGTGAGATTCAGTATGACGTGAATCAGGAGAATGCAAGGGCTGGGTGCAGAAGGGCATAGGCGATGGTCGCGACGAAGGTATGGGAGTGTGTTGTGAACCTGATGGAGATGACATGCTATGCTTGCTACCATCCACCCAAGATCGCTTCGTGTCCATCTCATCTGGGACCGGGCTCAGAGGATGCTTGAGGGAGCCTGACCCTTCGGGGGGTGAAGGACAGCTGCATGAAGAAGAGACAGAGCCACAATCTGTGGATGAAGATTGCTCGGGTAGATATTGCAAGAGGTTGAGAAGCGAGCTGTCGAAATATATAATCTACTGCACAAAGAGCCAATGTGTATAAGTTACACGCCAGGATGATAAGATAGGGAGGCAGAGTACATACCTTCAGGCCATTGACTCTCGAATTACCCCTTCACACCCCTTCACGAGATCTCCGGAATCCGACAGGGCAACCCCTTCGTATGACCATATTTTCGACCAATTCATATACGCGTGAAGTCACGTGATCTCAATCAGGCGTCCAATAATCCAGTGCGGGGCAGGACAACTACGGAAGATTCTTAGGACTGTCGGAGTATGTAGAGGGGTCGAAGATATGGCTTTGTTGAGCTGCTGAAGCTTTTTGAGCGGTGCTAGGGTGTTGTAGAGAGCTCAGACGACGTCACCACCCATGTGCGTTGCACCTCGGAACAAAGTAGAGATCGGCGTGGGATTGAATCGTGCCGTTCTCCGCGAGATTTTTGATGCCGGCCTCCGGCTTCTCGGTGTGCCTTGAAATTTGACAGATTATCTCAACTCCGCTTGACTAACGTGCTTGCCTCATGACCACAACTGACACTTCTACCCCGTAGCAGATACTCGACAAATATTTCGTCACCTCTTTCTTTGGATCGCAAATATCGGACTGTGACCCTAAGTTAGCATGGGAGGAACATACTGAAATTTGTACTCTCCCCAGAAAAAGACGTTATCTGTGGAGAGTCAAATTTGGGGATGTTCGTGCGATCGATGGGCTTGGAATCCCTGTATGACCTTCTGCGAAGCTTAGTACACTCACTTATTATCCTTGCTTATGATTGTCTGACGGTTTACGATCGTTGCTTTGATTGCTTTATCGCGCGCACTTGAGCGATCGAGGTACTTAGTTACCTGAGCTTGTATGAGCTTAGATGGTCAAATATGTCAAACCCAGATTTATCAGTCCGTCTAACGACGACTTGCCTCATAGACGGGCTGACCCTATGTCGGGCATAGTACAAGGCTTAAGCACACCGGCTCACTAAAGTTTCTATGATCTACATAAATACCGTCCGCGATACTAGAATACAAGCTGTTGCCTTTTCGCGTAACGGTTATGCTAACGACACAAAGTTACACATAGTCCTATTCGACTGTGGAGGTATTCCTAGCTTTCAAACATCAATACAACGTTACTTATACGCGTGCGCCCCTTGGCTCTTTCCTACATGATCTGATAGATATATGAAGACCAGAATTCCTCGTCAAGTCGTTTACTCACATGATCATGAATGTCCTCCGGGAAGGCTGACACCGACCACTGTGGCATCACATCCTTTAATATGGCCTCGGGCGAGTCACGAGTGTCGATCATGATGTCGTCATCATCCATATCGACGTCCAGCATGAGTTGTTCATTCAGCAGATATTGCGAACTGTCTTCGTGCGATTGAAGGCTCCCGTGATCTGAGAGGCAGGGACTCATAGGGTGTTTTTGTGGATAGATGGGTTCCGGTAAATCATGATAACCACGAGCCGTGTTTACGATGAAAGGTGAATTGGCTTGATATGCGCAGCGTGATGTCACAGAAGATGGGGACGTGCGTATGGGGACTGGAGACCGGAAGTAGTATATAGCGGAGAAGATAACAACTGGGCGTCGACGGCCTATGCACCTTGGCAAATAAGGTGCTGGGTCTTCAGGACGGTACACGTCATGAAGGATGGTGTATACGGTGGGGTCTTTGGGGAATAATCATACGTCTGTTGTGTATCGAGGTCATAAAGTACGGACCTGGGGATTTGCACAGGAATTCCCAATACCTGGGAACTAAAGCTGTGCTGTAGAGCAGTAGACCATCATCCGATGGGTTCGCAGAATCGGTGAGATATGGTCCAATACATTCGAGCTTCGTGTCCTCGCTGTGTATGGGTGCGCCATCCAATAATACAATATAGGATGACTTGGCAATGACGACAGAGGTCGAAATGAAAGTTACAGTAGGATCAATATCCCTGATGCGACGCGGTGTGTTCGAGGAGGGGTGGAGCGCAATTCCGCTTCGATGGGACTTGTAAAGAGAAGATAGGTTACGTGAATATGACGAGGATGAGCTCCAGCGTGAATTAGACTCTGGTAAAATGTCAATGTATACAGGAGTACGTGTGTCAGGAACCTGATTATGTTTGGATGATGGCATGGTAGGGCTGTCACGATATCGCGGGGAGGATATAGTAGAGGAGGTGGGTAGGTGAGTTATCAGCGATTAGGGAGCCGAAAAATGTATGTTTATATCCGCGCTCGAGATGAGGAGAAAACCTCCGCTTCACTCCGCATAAGATGGTAAATGCCTGAAGGACTGGACAACTTCTATGTCTGAACCAAAAATAGAACGACGCCTCAATGAACGCTCAGATTGACAGATAGATGAATCCACATTCCCGTCCACATCGGGTGTTCCCATGCCTACTCGTTTTGACGATCTGTGGTTGCCCGTCTGGCAGAACATATACCTGAATATGAAGCAAACATCAATGGCGAAGGAATCGAACTAAAATTCGCGTTTCGCACTGACCGGAGGGGCTTGAATCGTTGAGGGCCTGGACTCGCAAAGGGGTTGGACGTGAGAGGCCTGCCAAGGCTGTAATCTGCAAGAGGTGATGTACCTTTCATCATCACGGCCTCGAGATAAGGCGGCTATGCAGGCTCAATTATTATAACTCTTCAGACTCAGAACGTTCTTGTCTGATCTTGGCTAAAAAAAAAATTTGTACCTTGCTTGGCGATATTCAAGTTAGCCGCGGAGGATTCTGTCGTACTGGATGGAGGTGAGCAGCATTCAAGCTCCAGAACACGCCACTTACACGAGTACGACGTCGCGCGACTCGGCGCGAGCAATGGCTCGCTAACGCAGGTGGGGAGTCGCCTTACACAGAGCGGCAGTGACTAGGAGATGTGCTGGGTAATACAGTGTAAGGCACTTTCCTCAAACAGCCCTCGAGAACTGTGGCAGCCGCCCAAAGTCGCCATGTGAATGGTTTACGGCCAAGACTTTCTTCAGTGCGGTGTAGTACGAGATCGCCCAGGTTAACTTCTCCACAGTCAAACGAAGTTTTGAGAGAACTGGCATCATTGTGCAAGGAGATTTTTGCTTAATCCCCTCACTGTGTCTCGCTACATATCAGAATGTAGTATTTCGCTGATATTAATCACGGAATATGTACTTTTGTTCGTTTGATACTCGGCGACTCAGACCGAGTCGCCATCTTACCAATACAACGGTTACCTAATTTGGCTGTGTTCGGAGTTTGAACACCCTGTCTGAGCTCACACAATGACAAGGCGGCTGGTGACGAGACTAGACATTCGACTAGGGGACCTGGAACATGCAGTAGGGATGAAGTGGTGAGTAAATAAGTAAATGAAGATGTGGTAGAAAGATAGCTAATGCTTAGAGCCTATCATGTTAAGTTGACTTCCTTGGCAATGTTGGCATCAAGGTTAAGAAAATAAATATCAACAAGAGAAAATGGATGAGTACTATATTGTACAGGTGGAAGTAGAAACGGAAGTGAACATATCTTCGGTGGATGGATCCAAAGAAATGCCATGCTAGATGAAGATATACGGCGCGATAAAGTCACGGATGGGCAAGTTATACGATGATATTAATGCTCGATCACAATATAATTTACTGATGGTTATACCAGGAAACTGCCGGAATACGCCGAGGAACGATGATACGAAGGATCTGCCCGTCAAATTCGGCGCGCACTTGCGCCAGATCAGCGTCATATCCGAATAATACGCGACGTTCAAAGTGCCCTGCATTAGGAAATAAGCACGTCATAAATTGAATACAAAGATCTACAGCTTACCGCCTTCAGGCTCCCATGAATCAGCAACGACGTGAAGTATGCGGCTCCTGCGGGTAGCGATCGTACTGAAAAGTAATCAACACACTTCCCGGGAAGTACAAACCATCAACAACTCACATGGCATCCCTTCTGAAGCCAGGGAGTCGCACGACCAGCCGATACTCCGACGACGAAGTCTCTACGACTATCCAAGTATCTGGGGGAGGGCCATGACAAAGAAACGAGTCGTACGGAGCACGTTTAGTGGCATCTTCCCCGCAGCGTTCAGCTTGTGTCGGCGGTGTCAAAATCACTGGTGCCTCGGGAGCAGGATACAAGCCTTCATTAGAAGATGATGCAGGCGGTTGCATTTGGTCCTCAGGCGGAGAAGGCGACAATGGGATAGGTGCACATGGCCAACCTGCCTGCGAGAAACGGGGTACATTGGACAGAGGAAGGCGTTGAATTTGCAGATCATTGGGAACTGCATTGGTTTGCGGACGCAAGGGCAGCGTTTGCTCGGATACCTCTGACGGTGACTGGCTGTCACCGGGGGAGGGCGAAGCGACAGCTACCGGACCATCCATTCGGGGCAGAAGATTGTAAGGCGTTTGTGGCAACCCCATTGTGGAACTAACATCGTGACAATTGGTAGGTTGCATAGACAAATGACCGTCAGGTGACGAGTATGGTCGTGAGAATGGGAAGATAGGCGCCGCTGTAGATTGAGATTCCATACCATGTGGCGAGAACTGGTGGTGATTAGTTGCTGAGGAAGGATGAGGAGTATCGGGTTGCTTGCTGCCCGGAGAATCTGAGGTCTTCATGTCCAGCGATGAGTCAGGGCTCGAGATTCTGGGTGGCGTATATGGGATAGATGGCAACGGTCTTGATGCTGACAAATGAAGCGACCCGGTAGAACTATGATCCAATCCTGTGAAGTCGTCACTGACGGCATATCGTAAGACTCTGGTAAAGGATTGAGAAACATCAAGATATACCCTTTCGAGCTAAGTGAATGTGATATTGTGTTGGAAGCCGTATTGGGGAATGGATAGCTGGCTAGCTGAGAAGAGCACGTCAACGGGGAGGATGGTAGGGGAATCTCTCGAGGCGAATGGAAAGACGTGCGTCGCTTCGAAAAGGACAACCTACGAGATGGAGGTGGTGGTGAACGGGGGAGGTGCAGATATTCTAGGAAAATCAACATGACAACAGTTCAGCGAAATTTATTATTTGAGTTGAAAGTTACGACAATTTGAGAAAGAAGCAGACAACATTATGTCTTTAACCGTGTCGTATGACGGTAGCATGGATATCTCCGGTTCCTGGGGAGATCCGGAAACAAGCCCCATGGGAACGAACAAATGGCAGGGGATTAAAGTGCCACAAACAAATAAGAGACTAAGTAATAAGCGTGTTGACGATACACCTCAGTAGCACTGAAAAATCAAGAAAGCGGGTTCGAGCTGAAACCAAAGAGAATCGCTCGACGCTGACATGGCTGACTAGAATAGTCAAGACCAGTGGCAGGAGAAGTCGTTTGAGTGAGAAACGGCATCGAGGACCACCACGATTGTAATATACAAAGAGAACGAAATGAAAATCATGGTCGATGAGCAGATCCCAAGGAAGCAAAAGCAATATAAAAAAGCCAATTGAAAGTGAGTCGTGACTAGTTCTTACCTGATATACCACGTTTATGATTCTGGGAGACTGTAGATTTCTCTGAATTAGGGGGAGCACCAGACGATATGTCACCATTGTCGCGCATGGTCAGAAGTAGGACGTCGGAGGTATGTCGACAGAGTGTCTATTGAACAAACGATGGGCGTAGTCTGAAGATCGATGCTGGATGATTTATGCGTTCAGCAGGCCGTCAGAACGAGTCGAGATCGGTAAAAAGAAGCAAAGCGGGAGGAAATGATATTATTGTGCGGCTTTGTCACATTCAATCGCCAAGTAGGTGGTAGTTCATGTATATGCGGCAAAGGTGGCAGCATTTGTATAGCGGGGGTGGAGTAGATGATAGGTGGCGTGAGACGACGTCACACCTTAGTCATGATGGCACTGCATTTAGGCAGAGAGCTTGACTTTAATGTGGGCTACCGAAGCCGGTATTTGCCGATTTAAATGAGCAAGACACGCCCGGAAGATCTGATAGTTGTAGGTTCAAGGTTATATGGGATCAATATCCAGTGACTAGTATTTGATTTTGCTGGCAAGGTGAATTCTTTAAGCTCCTAGGCTGATACTTTTTCATGACTGCTACTCCATTTATTCCAAAGGGAAGCATGAGAACATTAACTCCATCATGATGTAGGTTCCTAGAACATGTTCGCTCCTTTTCCAAATTTAGGTTTACAGTTGTGTGCGTACTTGCTATGAATCTCGTGCCAATATTCAACTTCTCTGCGGACTTAGGAACCTACCCCGGTTCGCATATTACAGATTGTCTACTGCTCGTCCTTTTACACTGCAGACAATCAGAAATTAAAATTTGTGTATCATCTACGCGCACATCCGTCAACGGTGTAGCTCGTGGGTTTTCGACAGGCAAGTCGTATCACGAGTGCATGATATAGCTTCACAAGTCAAGCACGAGTTTCGTTAAATGGAGACCGCGGCGCTCCTTGGATGTTTGATCTGGGAAGACACCGATATCAAATAGATGCCTCGGAGGAGGATGTCGACATATGTATGGAATACTGAAGGTCCTTCTTGGATACGCAGGTTTCGCCCGCTGAGTGATTGAGCACTTTATGTGACATGTATTACCTTGGCGCCAAGCTCAGGGTTTGTGGCTGGCTGGTCGTGGTAACTACGTTGAATTATCAGCTAAATGGAGACACTCGACAAGGAGTGTAACAGACAGTACCGGGAGGCGGAAATAGGGAAGCACTCAATGTTGATGCAGCATGAGTTCAAGATGGGTCGCCACTTCGAAATCAGCGTGGAAGTCATATTTCTGTGTTCCGACACACTGTTATGCATCTCTTCGATTCCACCTGATTCCCCGCGTTTTCCGCCCCAATGAAAACATTGTTTTCAATAATCATGCCACTGGGTAGCGTTTTGTCTCCGCGTGTTAGATCAAAAACGAGCACACCGTAGTGTCATATTTAGCTTCTTGCCATAATAGCAGGTTTCAGCTATAGGAGCTTGTCTATGTACGCAGCTGGTACATGGCATTTAGCTACTGAAGCCGACAGAACGGCGAGGTGATTGATTACGTACCGATCATGACTTCAGTTGTGGAACGGCAAGAGGCTCCCGACAGAACGGCGCGGAACCATATTTTGATCGGAAGTTCCAGGTAGATCGCCTGTGATTCCGGGAGGAGCCGACAGGACATTGTGGGGATACCCTTGGAAAGGTCTTCTCTCTCATTACCGGAATTTCCCTGCCTGTTCAATGAATGAATGATGCCAGCATGCCCATCCTTGAAGGGAATTTTGCTATGAGATCCGTGCATCAACTGGGTTTTGTTACCAGAGCCTTGGACCGGCGTTCTCCCTTCAGGTTCCTGTGAAACGCGCCAATGTCTTCTATTACTCGTGACCTTGAGGAATTACAATGCGGAGGGATCAGATCGGAATGCATCTGGTGATACTCAAGTTTCAACGCATCTGGAAGGGCCACTTAGCTCCATCGTGCGCGGCCTCCAAAGTGGTCCAGTTTTATGCATTAATCGCTTTTCTGCGATACTGACAAGAAGGGCAGTGAGAAAACCGAATGTGGAGGACGTTTACGTGTAGTACTGAGTAAGTATTATATGTGAATTTTGAATCATTCTATCAACGAAGATTACCACCCCCAGTAAAATCTCTTTTGAAAGGTATTCTAGAGTGCTCTGAAATGCTCTAGCTAGGTCCAGATCTGCTTTTGATTGAAATCTTGCATCAGGTAAAATGCAATGTATCCTTAAATCGTTGCCCCTTCGAACGGAAACCATATGGATCGTGTCCTGCTGGAGGCCATGGGCTAGTAGGAAACGACTAGAGGACTACAAAAAATATGAACGATATGCACATTCCTGCCTCCATTTCGGTATTGATTCAACTTGTCAAGTTGGCGGGCATTCACGTACTAGTACTACTTTACAGGTCTACCGCCGCTATTTCAAAGCTCTTAGCAACAAAAGGTGTTGTCTTGCAGACGAAAGCACAAGCGCCTGCAATTGTAATTCCGAGACGGCAAAACGTCGGCTGGTCGGTGCTAGTGACTGGTGATCGACAATGCCTGGAATACTGTTCAAAACTTAAAGTCTTATATATGTCGTATTGGTACAATGTCTAGGTCAGCTGTCTTTTTTCTCCGCCCCGCCCATCTCACGATGCTTCTGCTTACTTCTCTGAAGCAGACAGTATCTAAACTCGCGTTATGCCTTCTTTGCGCTGCCGGATATATCCTTGCGGCGAGAAACGCACCTGGTCAACCCAAACAGGCTATGAAGGTCAACGCGTTTGAGCTCGTTGGCAATAGTATCGGCAGTGGCCAACAGGTACGTCAGCTCGCCAGTCGCTGCTTCACTTCACTTGACTAACATTCGACCTTAGGCGTTCTTGGGAACTGAAGACAAGGTCTATATCGTCGACAAAACAGAAAACAACCCAACGCAAATCAATGGACACCCTGCGTGGGCTGCAGGTTTCTTTTATTCCGCGACTTTTAGTTCTACTATGCTGACGGTCTCTAGAGTGGTCCGCTAGCTCGAAACAAACGCGTCCCATGAATATTGTCACAAACACTTTCTGCGCGGTAAGCTTATTCTTTTTTCTTCCTTCATCCGCATAAAAATTTATGACAATCTGTTAGGGAGGAAGCGTTTTGGGTAACGGGACGTGGCTCAATGTTGGCGGGAATCAGGCGGTAACTTATGGCGGTGATCCTGCCGCGAGCCAACTCGGCGGAGGTCCCTACTACGATCCGGATGGTGGGCAATCGTATGCAGTCGTTTTTTTCCTTAATATATCAGACTAATCATCATGCCACGCTGCAATTCAGTATTCGGTACGAACTTTCTGTCTGACATGGCAAATCATTCTGAGCCATTTTAGGATGCTCAACCCGTGCGATAGCGGTGACTGCGATTGGTTCTTGGTTGCACCCATGACGACAAGGCGTTGGTATCCTAGCCTGTGAGTGTCTTTGCCGACGTGTCATCCACACTAATATCGCAATGCAGTGAAACGCTCCAGGACGGAAGTATCATCATTGTACGTTTTTTTCACACTTCGGTGTATTTTTTATCCGTCAACCTCCATAGGCTGGAGGATGCACATGGGGAGGCTATGTTAGCGATGCAGGACAAACCAATCCCACGTACGAGTTCTTTCCTAGTCGTGGTCAGCCAATTCTTTCGCCCATCCTTCAGAACACACTCCCTACAAACTTGTACCCTCTTATATGGCTCCTTCCATCTGGGAAACTGTTCGTCCAGTCCGGCTGGAAAACGGTCTTGCTTGATATGGACCAAAACAAGGAGACTCCATTGCAGGACATGCCAGATGCTGTCCGTGTATATCCTGCTAGTGCCGGAAGCACGATGTTACCGTTGACTCCAGACAACAACTACACGGCGTCGATCATGTTCTGTGGTGGTAGTAACATTCGTACTGAGCAGTGAGTCCAGATTCTAGGCCGTATGTCCTCAGTTCAATTATTGATATACGAATGCAGATGGTCCCAAACCTGGGACATCGCTCACTGGCCGGCTTCTTCTTCGTGTGTACGGATCACCCCCGACCAGTCACCGAATTACGTTGAGTTAGATGCCCTGCCGGAAGGTCGAACGATGGGAAACTTGATTTTACTTCCTGATGGAAGAATCTTGTGTTTGAACGGCGCGAAGACAGGTTAGTGCCAGAAAGTTTCCAATATTCATCTTGTGATGTGCTTTTCCTTGACTTTCAGGTACTGCTGGCTACGGAAACTCGAGTTTTAATATTGGCCAGTCATACGCTGACCAGCCACACTTGACGCCGCTCATATATGATCCAAAGGCACCAGCTACCAAACGCTGGTCTCTTTATGGAATTTCTTCGAGTACCATTCCACGCATGTATCACTCCACGGCTACCTTACTTCCAGATGGTAGTGTTAATATAGTAGTCACACCTGAGCTTCGCTAATTCTTTTTCTAGGCTCCGTCTTCGTGGCAGGTTCGAATCCCAACAGTGACGTGAATATCACCGCCCCCTATCCTACCGAATATCGAATTGAGCGCTTCTATCCTTCATATTATAACCAACGTCGGCCAGAACCTCAAGGACTTCCGAATCAGCTATCTTACGGCGGCTCCTATTTCAATGTTTCGTTGACGCTAGCAGACCTTTTTGGTAACGCGGACAGCGTCCAAACAGCGAAAGTTGTTGTTATGAGGACTGGGTTCTCTACGCATACAATGGTGCGACAGACTCAGTTACTCATTTCATAATTGATTAATCATCCGCTACAGAACATGGGCATGCGCTCGGTACAATTGCAGAGCTCCTTTACAGGAAACAGAGATGGAAGCGCAATTCTTCATGTAAATCAGTTGCCTCCCAACGCAGCCATCATGCCTCCCGGCCCCGCATGTGCGTCTTTGAATCTTCTCCCATGATTTTTGGATGACTAAGTTTCCGGTAGTGCTATTCGTTGTTGTTGATGATGTCCCTTCCGTCGGTATTCAGGTTATGTGCGGCTCTGGCAATATTGAGAAACAGTCGATGATGCCTGTGCAAAACCTTCCAAACTCGACCATTACTCCACAGCAGTCGGCACAAAAGCAGGTTTCTGGTACAAGCTTTTTGATTCATTCTGCCAGAAGTTGGTTGGTCTCTATGATAAAATACGTTGGAGTGGTCTCCGCTATCTTGCTTTTTTGAACTAGCGAAGCTGGTACGCCTCGTTTTTGCTGCGCTGTTGCATGATACTTTGCATTTTTTCGATGCCTTTACGATCTTTTCGATACTTTTGCATGACTTTTTAGATACGCATCGTATACCCAGTCGTGTACATGGACTTGACGTGGACCATACTCAGCTTCCTTTTTCATTGGACCTTTTACGTGATCTACATTATATGTTTCTTGTTCTCGTTTGTTTGTACCTCCATTCTCGAGGTACGTATCACGCACGCCAGCTTCTCTCTCCTACATTATTTCTCTACTAGACTGTTGTGATCACTTCCACAGAACACCTGTGTATTTATTCGTAATATGCCTCGATGATTCGAGGGCTGCCGGCATTCGGATCGTGCCAAGATACTAGTAGGTTTGAGATTATGAGTTCAAGACACTTGAGCCAACTTTTCCGAGTCCTCGTGCAAGCAGTGACTAGTGAAGGTGCCAGTGCTTTGCATAGTCTAGAACACGCCTTGAATGTAAATAAAGATTGCGGAGAAAGTCAAAGCTTTATATAACGTTAACGTTATTAGTGCGGCGAAAAGATAGTACCGAAATAAGGCAATTTGATTATCTTAACTCGTCTGCCAAGTACCACTGGTATAAATACTCAATTCACGTTCGTGCCAGCATGCAACGTTTACAGCAGCCATTATCACGGGCTCCTACAACTATACTTGAAGCATATCCATCCCCTGCTCCACGTCTGCCACAGTCATCTCTAATGCAATCCGCCAAAATGCATGTCAAGAGGGTGACGCTGACATCAAAGAAGAACTGGTGGATGGGTAAGTCGCTACGGTTTGCATATGTCATTGATATTTGACTTCTCTGTCGCAATTGTAGTCGAGCTAGATCAGGAAGACGAGAAGCCAGTGCATCCGTCTACCAAGTCGTTCTCGTCATCAGAAGAGACTGCAGTAGTACCAGACGATGGCCTTTTCAATCGAGAAGTCGAGGAAGAAAAAACAAAAGAAATGCCATCTCCCAACCCCTCGATACCTGTCTACAATCCACCACGGCACCCAAATTCGATATTCTCCTTCCCTACGCCAACAGCTTACTCTGCTCCACCAAACCCTACAGCGAACCTTGCTCCTGTGGCACAAGGTTCTGCCTCTGAGCTGTTCAAGTGCATCGTCAAGAAACCTGACATCGTACAGCTCGAGATTAATGGAGAGATGCAGTCAAATGCATCAGATGTGACAACACAATTCCTCGCCGAGCTGCGCGTATATACCACGGTGTCTCGACACCGGAATATCGCTACGTTTCTAGGATGTTTGGAGAACGTTGGTATGGTGTTGGAGTACATCGACGGACGAACACTATATGAGGTCATTCGCTTAAGACCAGCTTTAACCCGACGAAAGAAAATCGACTTTCACAACCAGCTCCTCGACGGCCTCACACACCTACATTCGTTTAGACTGAGTCACGGAGACCTCTCACTGCTGAATATTCAAGTGACGCATTCCTCCGATACCATAAAGCTTTTTGACTTTGGACGTTCTGTGTCTCTAGACTCGGTATTCATCCCGCCATCAGACGAGCCTATAGATCCTTTCCAGTACATTGCACGGACAGGGTCTACCGCAGCCGCAGCACCACAAAAGAAGGTGGAGCAAATACACCCAGGTACAAGGCCATTCGCGGCTCCAGAGGTCCTCCGCGGGGAGTGTCAGGATCCGATATTGGCTGATGCCTACAGTTTCGGGATGATACTCATTGCGATTGACCGCGTCGAGGTGGTTGACCTCAAGCCTTGGGAGCAACGAAAGGATGTGGTACCTGAGAGCCTATTTGAGGGGTGCGAGGTATTCGAGGAGTCCGCACGTCAATATCTAAGGCGGTGTGACTCCAGGAAAAGGCTTTCAAAGCATGACATGATGATGTTGGTGGACGAATGAGTTTTTCATTCACTTTGCACCTCCCATTTCAACCTCTCACTCCGATATGGACGCCATCGAGCTTCACAAGCCGATACCCCAACACAACACCGCAGTTCGATTGCATCTTCGGTGTATCTGCGTATTTTCCATTCTCGATGGTCAATATCCTTCTCAAATTTACATCCTGTACGACTATTGCTAATCTCCGGACACCACTCAATCCACACACACCCATCACTGTATACTTCATATTGGTTAGCTACGTTCTGATACCGAGTAATGGATTTTTTCTACTTTACATGCACTTTCCCTGTGTCGTAGCTTTGTACATTAAATCAGGAGTATTCAAGACCTGATTAGCTTTATTCCCACGTTTTGTCTCTACAGCCCAACCTTGACCATCCTTTACCTGTGTCACTAAACATGGCGACGGTACATCCCTCACGCATGGGTTTAGTCCCACAAGACCCAAAGGATAATTATCGCAGACGTGCACGCTCCCCTTCACCACGAACACGTAGCCCACCACGACACAGTGAGCGAGAAAGAGACAGTGGCAGGAACCGAGCGCGGGACCGCAGCAGAGAACGCGAAAGAGACAAGAGGAGGGACGATAGTAGGCTTAAGGACAGGGATGACGGCGACGTCAGAAAAAGAGATGACGATAGACGGCAGCGCGACAAGAGCGCTGACCGAGGACGAGATCGCGAGAGGGACCGAAGCGGAGAGCGGCGTCGAAGAAGCCCTGAATATACTGACTACAAGCGTCCTACGACGCCTCCACCTACTGAGGCTCCGTGGCGGAATCAGGAGAATCTGTACCCTAACCGGCAAGGGAGGGATAGACCACCGCATGTTGGTGGGTCGTATGGTGGGGGGACCGAGTATTTGGAGAGGTGCGCTTCTAGTCATTGAAATCAGCAAATGATGTATTGACTATAACACAGTCGTCGAGCTCAAAGAGAAGCTTCAACACTAAGCATTTGGCCTCCTTCTCCCAAGGCTCCAACAAGAACACTGTATGTTTTCATTTTGCTGCTCAATATTAAATTGGTATACTCAGATTACATCTAGTTCACCTTCCCGCGATGCAAAATCACGCAAATCTAAACGTGACCGGTCACCAACCCCTACTGACTCATCTGACAGCGAGAATGAGCGCAGGCGGAAGGAACGCAAAGACCGAAAACGTGCGCGGAAAGAGAAGGACAGGGCTGAACGACGGGAGAGGAAGGAGAAGAAGAGTCGGGCACATAGCAAACACCGGAGCTACGACAGTGCGGAAGAAGACCGAGAGAGAAGCAGGCGAAGCAAGAGCTACCACCCTCGCAGCCCAAGTCCTAGTCGTACCCCATCGCCCCCTCGTGCATCCGAGGACGAATGGGTAGAGAAACCTGCAGCTGCACCATTTGCCTCTTCGTCCTCGGTCGATCAGAAGCTTGGCTCTATGCCACCACCATCCACCATCCCATCCCACTCTGAAGAGGCGATGGACGAGGACTCTGATGAGGATGTCGGACCCCAACCGCTATACAAGGTTACCATGAAGAAGTTCGATGAACGCGCTTATGGCAGTGCTCTACTTCGCGGTGAAGGTAGCGCCATGGCCGCCTTTTTGCAAGATGACACGGACACGCGTATTCCACGTCGTGGTGAAATTGGTCTTACCTCGGACGAGATTGCTCAATTTGAGTCAGTTGGCTATGTGATGAGTGGAAGCCGGCACAAGCGTATGAACGCAGTGCGTATGAGGAAGGAGAACCAAGTCATTAGCGCAGAGGAGAAGAGGGGCATATTGAAGTTGCAGAAAGATGAGAGGCAGAGACGGGAGGCTATACTAAGGGAGGAATTTAGTGAGCTCGTGACAGAGAAACTCAAGGGGCCCCAGGTGCAGCAGAAGTGAAAGCTGTTATTTAGGTCATCCAAAACTTTCGCGTACATGTACTTGATCCGCTGGCAAGGCTAATATCAGTCAGTGCATGACTATTGACTATAAGCTGTCTATAATTCTGAACGAGAAGCTTTCTGCAAGCTAACAAGCTCGACATCGAAGACTAAGGCGGAATGTGGAGGAATAACACTACCAAACCCACGCGAACCTAACGAAGCATGGTTGAGTATATACCTCATAGATTACCGGAATAAACCAACCGTAAGCCATGTCTGAAGGAATCGTCAAGGTACGCTTTTCGTTGAGGCACATGCCTTGGAGACCTTCGTCCCATCCTTTAATAACCTGACCCACACCGACTGGATAAATAACGATCAGAAATGCACCCTGCATGCGAATTGAACTGCCCACGTTTAATAGGTAATGGTTGGCCTCGGTCGACACTACATGAAGATCATTATAATTGAACTTCCTCAACCCACAAAGACATTACTGACCTTGAATCAAACTTGCTCCCGTCGGAGAACAACGTCCCAGTCTGTATTCCATGCCTCATTGTGAAGTCACGCCCCGTAGACAAGTTGGGAACCAAAACTCACGTAGTGGACCTTAATGGCATCACCAGTCTTGGCAGTTGCGGGGCAGTCATCAGGCAAGTAGGTGACTGCAATTTGCAATTCCTTCGGCGGCTCGGCGGCCAGCGCGCACACCGCCAAAGCCAACATGGAGAGCCAAAATTTAAGGAACTGCATAGTAACACTAAAGGTGGTGTGGGTGCGTATGTATGATTGATGTATGAGGTGTCCAGTTCGGATACTGGAAGCGTGGGACAAGGACGGCTAATGCCGTGCACATAGCTGAGTCAGCAACTGTACAGTGAGTTCACGTCGATAACCTTATTTTTCATCACATCTCATCACAGCGAGGAACGACCCCGACATCGACAAAAATGGTGGGTTTTGACATTAATCACTGCACTATGTACTGACAGGTGGATTCGCTTTAAGCCTTCCCAAAAGTCCTTCAGAACGAAGCGTATCCTTGCCAAGGCTGGCCGTCAGAACAGGTGAGTGGGGTGTATCGATGCCTTTACAACCTAGTTATCAACCAATTTCAGGCCTATCCCTCAGTGGTTCCGTCTAAAGACGGACTCTAAAATCCAAGTATGTGCCGGTGTTCTTGGGGGGCGAGAGTGTTGCTGATAATTTACAGTACAACGCTAAACGCCGTCACTGGAGGCGCACAAAGCTCAACATCTGAGCAGCCTTCCCTTACTTTCATTCTCGATGTTTTGGCGCTGTGAAGTTGAGGCAGAGACAACACGGAGAGACGCACCACACCAATGCAACGCAGCATGTATCACCCCTTATTGGCATATTATGGCTATACAATCACCTCCGCATGCAAATATCACCTTTCTTTCTTCCTTGAGTCATGTTTTTTTTTCCTTGAGACTCATCGCCTATAGTGCAACTGTTATGCTCGATTCACAGTTGACAGAACGCAAACGATATCTTGACGTTCTCTTCTGATGTGATTGTTCCGAGCGCTGATACAGGTGTTGCATCATTTTGTACAACTGAGTTAATGTCCGTCAAGACAGTAATTGTCATTGAGTAGCGAGATCAGAGCCTTAGACTGCCATGTTGCGGCAATCCGCCAATTAGCGAACATGATGATCCGGGGCGAATGCCGCGAGCGCCGTATTGCGTGCACCAACGTGTTCGGCTGTATGCAGTGTTGACGGTTCCTTTCGAAACTTGCTGCTTCAAGGCTCAATATTCAATTCAATTCAAGTATTACCTGTACTTACACCACACGTCCTCTCTTCGAATTCCTTGCCATCAACTACGACGCCCGTATTTGTATCTACCATGTCGCTCATCTTCACAATTTTCGCGCTCGTCTTTCTGACCGAGCTCATCTCATGGATTGGCCAAACTGCTCTCCTTGAATTCGTTGGTGTTCTTCTTAATGCTTCATATCCATGAGTTTACAGTTTCTTTCTTTCTAGGCATGGGATCTCTACAGTAGACTCTTCGTGAATGCCTCATACACCCGACAGCGCCAGCTGAAAGCCGAGCTCCTCACGGCGAAGAAAGAACTGATACAAACGAGCGCGCAGGACCAATTTGCGAAATGGGCAAAGCTGAAGAGAGGTGTCGACAAAGGGCTAGCAGAGCTTGAGAAGTTCAGTACGTGGGCTCCACGACAAGTTCACGTATGCCAATGAACTGACGTGTTTCATAGATGGAGAGATTGCGTCCAGCAAGACTGCATTCTCACTCAAGTTCAATATGCTGATGTGGGTCCTTACGACAGGGCTATCATTCTTCGTTGGCTGGTGGTACAGAAAGGCTGCAGTATTCTACCTGCCTCCTGGTTGGCTTGGCCCACTTGGCTGGTGGATGGCCTTCCCTTTCGCACCTAAAGGTCAGCATTCCCACAGTTATTAGCACGATCAGTCCTTAATGACTGACCCACGCCAAGGTTCTGTGAGCGTCGGGGTGTGGCAAATGGCCTGCCGCAGAGTCATTAAAGTTGCAGAGCGCACGGTGAAAAATATCCTCGGTAAATTCAGTCTACTTATATCCATCATTGTCGAATACTTATCACAAATTTCCCTCGTCGGGTAGCACCTTCGGAACCCGTCGCCATCCCGGTTGAAAAGGAGACCAATTTCAAGAGCTCGTGATAAGGAGTAGTAGCGGATCCCCGTAGAAGATTCAGCGTTGATGTTCTTATGGTGACCTGTATGCTTTATGTCTCGCGGATCCGACCGTCTGTACTCCGTGTTCAATTTCAGTTTCACGTAATTTCGTGGTTGTTGCAGAAATAAACACATGCCCAGAAAGAAGAATGTCGGACAAGCGGTATGTCGGAGTCCCGAGACTAGTACATAACACACAATCTAATCTCGTTCCAACAACCCACTCACCTTCATCTTTCTCAAACATGGTCGCAGGCGTTCAGATCCACACAAAGGTCGACATTCCCAACCCTCAGTCTGACATCCTCACCGATGGTGCACTTGTCTTCCTCGCTGCACTCCATAGGACGTTCGAGTCTACCAGACATAGCCTCCTAGTTGCGCGTGATGTTGCGCAGGGCAAGTTTGACTCAGGAGTGCCTCTTGACTTCCCTCCTGAAACAGCGCACATCCGTGCTGAACCCTCATGGCACTGCGCACCCCCTGCACCCGGTCTTGAAGACAGACGCGTTGAGATTACCGGTCCTACTGACCGTAAGATGGTAATAAACGCTCTGAACTGTGGTGCGAAGACCTTTATGGCAGATTTCGAAGGTTCGCATGTCATCCACGATGTGCGGAATTACGCTAATATAGCACTTCCAGACTCCAGCGCCCCTACGTTCGCAAACATGATCAACGGTCAAGTCAACTTGCGCGACGCCATAAGGCGTCAGATCGACTTTGAATCCTGGTGGCAAGCAATACAAGCTGTCTGAGAAACCCGCAGTGCTTATCGTTCGGTAGGTTACACATTTTTCTAGCTCCCAATCCGATTGTTCATATTTCAATCTAGGCCTAGGGGCTGGCACTTGGACGAGACGCGTATTACCATCGACAATACCCCTCTCTCAGCTTCTCTCTTTGATTTTGGACTCTACTTCTACCACAATGCCAAGGAACTCATCAAGCGCGGCTCAGGCCCCTACTTTTATCTTCCAAAGATGGAGCACTATCTTGAAGCCCGTCTATGGAACGACGTCTTCCTCTTCTCTCAGTCTTACGTTGGAATACCTCACAACACAATCAGGGCGACTGTCCTCATCGAGACACTTCCAGCGGCGTTCCAAATGGAAGAAATTCTCTTCGAGCTCAGAAACCACTCTGCTGGATTGAATTGCGGAAGGTCAGGAGCCCATACATGGTTGTCCACTATGCCAGTCGCTCATTTCCGCGTGTATTTTTAGATGGGACTATATTTTTAGCGCCATCAAGAAGCGAAGGGCGGACAAAAGCGCCGTGTTACCAGATAGGAAAGATGTTACTATGGCAGTACCATTTATGGATTCGTATGTACGCCTTTTAATCCAAACTTGCCACAGGTAACATTTGCCACGTTCGCCCACGGTGATAGATACTTATTATGTTTTTAGGAGGAAGGTTGCTGCTATGGGGGGCATGTCTGCTCAAATCCCTATCAAGGATAACCTTCAAGCCAACGAGTTGGCGATGGAGAAGGTTCGAGCAGACAAGATTCGTGAGGTCACTGCTGGCCATGATGGTACTTGGATTGCGCATCCCTTTATGACCCAGATTGCTCTCAAAGCGTTTGACGAAAATATGCTCGGTCCTAACCAGGTTCGCACGGCGGTAGTGTTTTACCTGTTCCTATTGCTCACGCACCGGTTGTAGTACCACGTCAGACGTGAGGACGTGAAAGTGGCTGCAGCGGACTTGTTGAATGCCAAAGTTCCCGGAAAGGTCACGGAGGACGGCATCCGTTCAAATGTCTCTGTGGCTCTGGCATACTGCGGGGCCTGGATCGGCGGCAACGGCTGCATCCCTGTCAACTACTTGATGGAGGACGCGGCTACGGCTGAGATTGCGCGTGTACAGCTTTGGCAGTGGGTGAAATACAGCACACGTATCGACACTGGCGAACAGATTACCGCGCAGTATGTTGACCGTATAATCGCGGAGCAGGCGCCCGGTATCAAGAAGATCGCCCCGGGCGTCAAGGAAGGCCACTTGAAAATTGCCAAGAAGTATCTCACGGAGCAAATCAGGCAACAATGGCCAAGTGAATTTTTGACGAGTGACTTGATGCCATACTTGACGATGGCTGATGGCGTCGAGGACAAGTGGTATAGGAGCTCTTTGTAACAGTATAGCGGACGCGTACCTCTCGCACATATTTTTACTCAATGTACTTGTAGTATCATGCCGACTGATTAATGATTGAGCCGCCAAGGTGTTATGGCTAGCATGCACTATATCTCAGCATACAGTAACGTTCTCAAGGATCAGAATACGTGCGAACAAGTCACGGGAAAACTATGGAAACAGTTCCTCAGGCTAGAGCCTGAAAGTGTACCTATGCCTTAGAAACATTCACAACTGCGCCATGCATAAGTGCACGACTGTAGGGACAAGCCTGGGAGGAGTTCCACGATCAGCGGATCATACTCCCAACACACATGAGTAGGGGAAATGTACCTCATGGCCAGCCTTGATCAGTTCCTCGTCTTCCACGCCCTCGACCTTTATATCCACAGCCAACCCGAAACCCCCAAGCCCTTCCGCCTCTCCGAGATGCACGGTCGTGTGGATCACGGCGTTTCTTGCGGCATCCTTCTTTCCCGTCTTACCTGCCATCATCTGCAGGGCTCCGAGGAAACACGCTACGTCCATGGCGCATATATTCAGTACAGATCACGCGATTTTAATATATTAACGGATACGCACATGCGTACCCCATGGCAAAAAGTTGTTCAGGGTTCGTTCCTTCGCCCTTTCCGCCCATTGCCTTGGGCATTGCTAGGTGCAGAGAGAAAGGGGTGTCGCCGTCCAATGACTTCACCTCACCCTTGCGACCCTGCCCAGCAGCGGTAGCATGGACAGTATACTGCACACGAGCATTTAAGTTGAAAGACACGTTATTGTCAGAGAGGACGACCATTCAGTCAGTCAGCAGCACCTTGTGGTTCTTGAGGGTTACGGGTGCGGCCCCCTTGGTCGCGTACGACCGCGTTGCTTGGATTGTCCGCATACGAGATGTGTTTACGATACGTGCACCAATGTTCAACATGCTGGCTCTGCTTTGGCTTTCGAAAAGATTCTGGGTGACTGAAGGAAAGATACGGGTGGGAGTTAGATTGCGTGGAGTCTCCCCGCAATCGCTTACAATGCCATTCTACTCATCGAATTACATAAACCACAAGAAATAAAAAATAGTTCAATTTGAATATAATACAATGATCAGTCTACAATTAATAGCACCTAGAAACCACTAGCAGTCACACGCAACTGCTCCAGCTTTTTGAGCACCTCGCCCACTGTGCGGTCAAGTTCTCCAGCAATCGCACTCTGCTTCGACCCTGGTAGCCGAGCATATGTCTCACACAAATCACCATCAACAACTGCCTTCACTGGTACATAGTAGCCTCTCCAGCTCAAGTGATCTCGGCCCACTAGACTGCCCTGCTCAGTACGCATGTGTTGCTCTAGCGTTGAGATGAAATCGACGTCCTCCTTGGACACGAAAGGCACGAGAATTCCAATAGTGCCATGGATGCCAGTGTAGAGCAGGACCTCGCGACCACCAGCAACAAGTGACACTTTGTGTATGGAGGTAACAAGATCGCCAACGTGGAAGTGACACAGCATGTTGGTTTTATGCGGGGCACCCATTAATATACCCTTCTCATGGAGAATACCAGCGCCCGTGGGGTCGTCATCCACTTGGTCAGAGACCTTCGAGTCCAGGCGGTTGACAAATACGTTGCCGAAGCGATCACCAGCTGCGACGGTGTTATAATCTATCATTGTCGCCGCAGTAATCCATCTGGGTTGGGTGTCATCTGCGAAGATGAGTAGTCGATTCTCTGGTGCCTTGTATACTGCGAAATGGATCGACTCCTGCATGTCGCCCACAAGTATACGGGAACCCTGGGTGTTGAGGCTAACGATGGCAGTAGAAAATGACTGAAATATGAATGTGAGTAAAGTGGACTGACAATGTTGATGTATGCTTACTTTGTTCTCTGCTTTCCGTAAAAGCTTCTTCTTACCCATCTCATATATCCGAAGAGCCTTTCCAACGCCAGCAACCAGGCGTCCTTGGAATCCCATGACAGCAAGGGGAACATCGTCCGTCTCTGTCTAAAAGAACGCGTCAGCGAAATGAAGTATTAGTCAATACATTACTTCACCTTGTGAAGGAGCTCCAATCCCACTCCATCCTCAGTGAAACGATAAGTTCGCAAGAAACCACTGGTACATGAACGTGGAGACAATAAGGTATCCTGCGCGGTGCCTACGACGAGATGTAACTCATTGTTTCGTGCAGAAAATGGTACGAAAGCAAGGCTGAAAGCAGCTTCGTTGTTGTCTAGTGTGACAGTCGAAACGGTTCTGCCCTACAAAACGTGAATGTAAGCTCAGGTATCACTCAGTCATGATACGGGCCTTACCTCAACAGGATCGATGATACGGATTGCGGAAGCCCAGTTCCCTGCTGCCGCTTTTGGCCTTCCAAAGATCTCAGGAGGTAGGTCAAGCATTTCTTGATCAACATGCTGTCCCGTTTGTGTCTGAGACAACGATAAATTCGTGCTAGTCGCAACGTAAAGAACTAATCTCACCATGGCCTGTAATCGTTTATTGGCAGCCTCATCGCTCAAAACACGGTGGTCGCCTTCAATGAGATAAAAGTGGCGATTTTTGGGGTGAGATATAAACCTCCTTGGGGTCAAGGATAGCGGAATTGAATCTTGCTTCAATTTCATGCCCAGTTTTGGTATCTGGAAAATCCTAAGGAAGCAGTAGTCAATGTGAATTCGAAAAAAAAACGGAACAAGGAAGTCTCAGTAGGAACAATTGGTATTCAAAAATATTCGGCATGTCCTCCTTAGAGGTTCATCCGGTATCTCTATTCTCATCTTGAAGAGGGCATGATGGACAGGATCACTTACCGAAGAACACTGCCAGCTATGCCAATGAGGCCCTCAGGACTGAGCTCAGCAGAGAAACTCCATGCATAGTCCAAGTTATCAAAAATCAAGGGAGTGAAATGCATGAGATTTTGATGTGTGTAATTCAGCCAGGATCTGGACGAAAGCGCTAGGATGGCTGGATTTCCTTGGATTTGAACACGAACCAATCTGACTGGTCGGTTCCCAAGGAACCTGATTGTAAGGAATTAGCCATGATTCTCCTATGAGTGAAACAACCCACCGAGTCCGAGTGTCAGTTAATTGCCCATTGATAGGATCCAGTACTGTTCGTAGGAGAACGCCATTTTGGAGACCAATGTTAACAAACATAGTAGGCTGGGTCTTGTTGATACTCGCATCCAACATGTCAGCAATGCAAATAGTTGATGGCGGTGCTGTCAACGCTTGTAAACTAATCGTTTCCAGTGTGCTCTCTGGATCAAGTGACACTATTCGAACGGTCTGGTCCTCGCATCCGACAGCCTAGCAATGTGAGCACAGGATAGAACTTCAAGAAATATAGCTTACCAGATAGGGTGTTCTTTGGCGCCCCTCAGGTACCTCAGCTATGCTTAGAGCTGTTATAGTCGAACCCATAGCCTTCCTATCTTGATATTCATTCAACTGCCCATCAAGATCGAGTTCAAAGTAAACCAGTTCAGCAGAGCTCAGAGCAACCACCACTTGACGTTTGTTCGTCGTAGCAGTAACAATAGTCTTTCCTTGAGGAGCCGACCACTGATTGACGCGGTGGTCCGCAAGTATATGACGAATGCCATGTGGGTGCACCTGTAGGAGGGCGTCAGCACCAATTTGCTGGACAGCAAGAGTGGGCGCTGATGACAGGATACCGGTGTCCTGGACTTCTTCAATTGTTTCTCCAATGGAAAGGACAAGAGTTCCATTGACGAACGAGAGAATAATGTAAGTATCAAACTCGTCTACAAGCGACGTCAGCGGATATTCTTCAGGACACCTATGAAACAAAGACTTGCCGTCCTCGCGCCGTTTGGTTGTCCAGACGGCATTAGGAATACCAGGCAACTCTGAGCTAACAGATTCTTCAACGTCAAGACCATGGCGAAGTGTCCTGAAAGAACTCCTTGTTCCACGTCCGCAAGCGGTGAAAATTTGAGGCGTATCTGAATTTGGTAATAGGTTCATCACCTTGGAATCTATGATGGGGTCCAGGGATTCTATTTCGTCTGCGAGAGCGAGATTATCCAGTGGTCGTGGCCGGAAATGTGCATGAGGTAAAGCAATGGTGGGATTTGCCATTCCGGTTCCCGGATACGATGTTGAGCTAAACTCAGGTTCGTTGTCATCATCACCCAATTTCTGGAACTGGTACAAATAACTAAAATCAATGTCAGAAACTTCTTGCAAGACGTTGAATTGAGAGACGCACTGATTCCCAAACTCGGATGCAACGAAAAGGAAACCAGATTTAAGAATACAAAGACTGGACGCCACAGGGACAGTGTCAAAATACTTGATTTTTAGTGCCCTAACTTCGTCCTCTTCATGGTCGATTGTGACCTTGAAAAGGTCACCATCCTCGCTTTGAAGGAGGAAGAAGAAAGCACCCTGCGAAAAAAATATTAATCTAGATGACAGCGACAAGCTGTAACAAACCAACCTTCATTTTGTGCATGACAGCTGTAACGATGATAATACCTCGCTGACGATCTTCCAGAGGATGTTGTCTTCGTGGGATGGGGACACGATGTTGTCGTCGGTCCATGTGTCGGTAGATTATGTGGTCTTCACAGCAAACCAGAACACCGGATGGTCCATCAAAACGATCTGTAGATGCGACTTGGCCGCCAGGGACTTGAACGAGTAAATTGGCACGTGGATCTGTGGGCTCGCTCCATTTTCGAACGACATGGTTAAGGCCCAAATCAAGTTCGTAATACGTCAGCATCTGGGAACTCATCAGTCACCGAATACCAAAAATAATAATAATCAACGAACACACCTTCTCTGCATTGTTGAACGCTTCCCCTGTAGGGTCTTGATCAGACTCAGAGTAGTCGACTTCGAGGGCAGCAAACAATGGGTTCTCAAATCCAACATCAAGGCCGACGATATGATGGATGATCGCATTATTTTTGTGCGCCTCGAGAGGCGACGAAATCGTAAGATTTGCTGCAGCATCTCGATTCAAGATGTACACAAGTTTTGCCTTCTCTACTGCTGAGATCATCACGCTACGGCCCTTGGGGTCGGTCGCAAGGTATTGTCCGGGCACAATACGTCGCGCTCCAGACTTGCCGAAGGTTTCTTGATGGAGCTTCACGAAACTGCTTGATTTCGGGTCATAGTCGAGAATGATGATGCGGCCAGAATCCGAGCCTACGATTGCGTAGTCTGAGAATAGAGTATAAATAAGATGAAAACGAAAGATGATACGTACGGGGGCTCACCCTTGGTACTGCCTGTCAAACGGAAAGCTGCTAGAGAGCGAATAGAACCAAAGACATCAGAGGCAATGACTGTTGATAGTTTACCGGTCTGAACATCTGGGCGCAAGAGCTCCAGTCGAGTGCCACGAGAGATGATAATTTCCTGGGTTCGTGCGCCAGAGAAATTGCCAACGATAGCTTGCGTAGCTGCCGTCGGGGGCTGAAGCGTCAAATTATACAAATGCATCCCCCAGTGGTCAAAGCCGACGACGACGCGGTCGAACTAAAATCGCGCAAACAAACTGTGGACAATATTTTTACCAGTTTGGTTTGTGGCTGAACAACGGTTGAGCTGACATAATTGCTTGATTTTGGCAACTCCTGTTGTTTGCGCAGTTACTAACTTCGCATTTATCGACTGCATGGAAGAAATTTCGAGCTCCTTGCTGCAATGTATAATATGCTGACCACTCTCTACTCGTCGCAGATTGTTGGCTCTCTGATCACTTCCAAAACCTGTCACTCCTTTACACCCAACAGACCTATGAGAGCGATATTAATTTGTACACGCTCTCGACATTTGCCCTTTCTTTGGTGGTCGACCTTCTTGTCCGCATAGTCTTCAAGAGTCCAAGCTCAATTGCTGCACTGGTGCGCAACTGGCCCAACTCTCTTGTCGCCACCGCACAGAATGTAAGGTTCTTGAAACTTGCGAGCAAACTTTTCCGAGTCGCTAAGGCTACAGATATTAGTCTACCATATGGAAAGCTTCAATGCCAGATCGACCAGCGGTTGCAACCGAGGGAGACATTGTCAGCGCAAGAGGTGTATCCTACGGCTCCATTGCAGAAACGACAATGATTCATTTCACCGAATTCTCTATGCCCGACCAGCTTCTCTTCAGGAGTAGCGGAGGCATGCGCAGGCTGGTACAGGTGCTCCACTTCCTTTTGCGACAGAGGCTACTACTGTACGATACCTCGGCGTCGATGTCTGATTCCCGTTTCCTCCCAGTATAGGTGATGAGGATACTGTTAGATTTTTTTCGTACGTCTTGTGGGGATCCACCGATAGCGAACAGGACAAAGGACAACCTTTATGATGGGGCATTTCCGAACGTGTTACTCCTGCCCAGCAACATCCGGGACAATGAGCGTATCGCAGGGCTTGCAGTCAAAACATTGACGGGCGACTTTTTAATGCACGTCCTCCGAGTCCGTCTGAAGAGAAGCGTTTTTTGCAACCTTACCCAAGAGAGCGTCGAGATCGGAGGAAGCAGTTGCCTGGTCATCACCCAACCTCCCATCTACAACATCATATCCAAATTACCGCTATCGCCTCGCCTGATCCAAAGCAAGATGCCAACTTCCGGTTGTGGTATGGTATAGCCATCGTACTCCCCAGGCTAGAATTCACGAATTTTACCCTGACAATGTGCCAGGCTACCTTGCATACCTATCATTCCTCACTCAAATCGTCGGTTCTCTCTACGGTATCGTGACAGTCTCGATCATTTGGGCAGATGATGCGCATCTCCAACAACAAGCTTGGCGGCCAACTGCAACAACAACTCGCCGCCCCCACTATCAACCGCGGGATGTGGTCCATTGCAGCTGCCAAGACAGGAATGTACGGGTTGATGATAGAGACAAGCGGTTTTGAGCAAAGCGCAGAAGGTGCCAGCCTTGTGAAATGTTCGACGAGGTAGCTATGGTGTAATATCACGGTTCTTAATTTATATAAATGTATTGTTTAACTTAGGATTAATTGGGATCTACGATCAAATGATGTTGAAAGACAGCTTGGGTAGGCGCATGTTTTTTATATGGAATATCTTACGCACTCAGATCAGCGAAGGTCGTGAATAAGCTATGAATCTCACCTGAACAACGGACTGGCATCGCCCATATCCCTAAATTCATGTTTCCTGCTGTCACTAAGACCTTCCGCCTTACACTGCGCTTCCTTCTTTTTATTAAGCCTCCTATAGTCCCACATAGCGAACAAGCTCAGCAAAATTCTAAAACAGAAACTGGTCATCAATAATACAGTTCCAAAAACGAGATGGCATACGAGAGAAAAAGAAATCCCATGATAGTACCATGCCCAATGTGGAAGTTCGGCGGATCAATGTAGACGAATGAAGAGCAGATACTAAGACAGGGTTGAGCGGACGACGTATATCTGCGATGACATGACGTACCCTCCCAGGTTTCCAAGGCCAATGACCATCGCTATCACAACTCCACGCTTTAAGTCGCCTCCTGCATTTGAGCCTGCCCAAGCAAGATCGACTGCGATTGTTGGATAGACACCGATAGCAGCTAGACAGGCTCCGGTATACGACGTGCCTGCTCGCCCATCACTATAAAGCAGGATATATCCTACAATAGCTACGAGGGCGCCACCAATGATAAATGGGCCGCGAATTTGGTACTTGTCGGAATAGATCCCAACTAAAATCGTAGCAATACATCCTGCAATGAATGGTGGGGCTGAGAGCAACTGAGAATGGGTAGTGGAATAGCCGAGCTCATTGATGATAGTCGGCGTAAAGAGAGCAATGGCATAAACAGGGACGAGCAACCTAATAAAGGACTCAGTTTCATCAATGAGAAATAATTAAGCACGAAGTACCCCATGTAGATAAAAGCTTGAACGTAAGTCTTGTAATCTTTCATGGCCTGCAAGACAAATCGAATATGGTAGTGTGTTGCGAGATTATTCGCATCCTGCTTGAGCATATCTATCACGTATGCCCTCTCAGTCTCGGTCAAAAACTTAGCCGTCTCGGGATACTAAGAGGTCTAAATGATCAGTGAAAGACATGACAGATGCGCGAACCCACATCGTGCATGAAGAAAAACGAGGAACATGCTACGAGAAGGGTGGCTAATCGAAAATGAACATCTGTATTGCCGCTTTGAGACCCAGCAGACTCACCAACACCCTCTAATAAGAACTAGGTGTATACGCGAAATGAGTGACAACTTGACCTGAAAACATGCAAACATACAATCCATTGCCAACCATGTAATCCTCCGATGCTAATCAACAAATCAATGATGGACTGTCAATGACAATATATTGCTTACCCTTCCAGATGCTCGATACCATACCTGTATGAAGGAGAAGGTCAAGCCTGGTAGCAGGTTAATCGAGAAATTTGAAGACTCACGCAAGGAGTCCACCAAAAGCACCTAACAACCAAAGAAAATGTAAATATACATGGAATCGACGCTTAACGAATTGTTACTTACCTGCGACTGTTGCTGCAGAAAAGAATATCGCGATGCGCTTGGACTGTTCAGATCGTGGGTACCAGAGAGAGATGTAGTAGGTCACTCCAGGGAATAAACCTGCTTCTGTCAAGCCTAGAAATAGTCGAGCTCTACCGTGGCATAGTTCAATGAACCTGTTTTCACCACGTGGATAAACTCTACGCACATGACAAGAGATCGAAATGAATCGACGAGACACATAAGGGTCATCACGAGACCCCAAGCCATCATGATAACCGGTACTTGACGAAATATTAGGCGGTGGGGAAAACAAGGTTGAGGTAAACGTACTCCAACGTGATGGTCTGAATAGCTTCAGCGCGATATTCCTACATAAACATTGAGAATGGACATGTTATTCTTGATGTTAAGACATACGAAGGAACCTCAGCAAAGCTATAAAGTGTCTAGAGGAGGCAAGTAAGTATTGAGTGGAGTGAGTATGGTGTACCACGCACAAAGAAGACGGCCGCAGCAATGTTGTACCTGAAGCCGATCAAATGCAAATCTTTAGACATGCCGGCGACTTTCGCGTTTCCTGCCAGTGGCGATGTTATGAATAGAAAGTATGATCTGTGTATCCCACTGCTTACCAACATTGGCCCGGTCCCTGGAGACAGCATAAAATATGAAGCAACACTAGACAAGGCAGGCGTTTGACAGACTCACAAGAATGACAACATGTATAATAGTGACACAAATGGTAACAAATGCCAATCGAGCTTACGCAGGATGCGTGCTCTTTCTTTTGGATTGAGCTCCTCGGTAATTTGTTTTTCCTCTAATTGAAGGTTCGTCTCGATGTCGCCCTTACGCAGCGAGTCTGTGCTACCCTGTGTTAAAGTAATTGAAAGGAATGACTGGTTAAATGAGTGGCTTGACATTTGGAAAGTCGAGATAAATCTCGTCCAAAAAACTTGAGTGAGCGGTCAGTATGGTGGTACTGGAGTTACCAGTGCAAGAAGAAAAGCTTAAGACAGAAACATAACGTTATCAATTCTGGACCGACCCTTGGCTATTCGGAGACTCGGATTCGACCAGACTATAATTCAGGATTCAGGGTAGCCAATGTCAAATATGCATTTCGGTCCGAAGCCTCTTCGGTTTGGCGGTTGGACTGAACCCCGGGTCCGCGAACTGGAAAACACCGCTTCATCATAGATGGTGAATAAAGTCAATACTGAGGGGCCATAACTCTGTGATAGTTATGGGACACCTACATCCACAAAATTCCGACCAGCTGAAATTCCGCAGGAGGGCTGCCAGCCTGCAGGGCGGCGACGTAAATTGTGCCACTGATGTGAGGACTAGTACTGCCATATTAGGTTCATTTCCAGCGAATTTGCAAACGGAATACACAAAAGATTTCCCGAACTTCCTTCCATTTTTGGCACTACGCCGTCTCAACCCTGCGGTACTTGCCACTTCGGATGCAACGGTGCGTTTTAACTTTTGAACCTTTTGCTAAATAACGAACTTTTCAGATGGGCTATACTTAGTAGTGCTCTGTGCGACATGTACATTGTACACCGTGCACACCTGCTAAAGTAGCGCTAGTACCTAAGCACGCTGCCACCAATCTAGCCCAATCCGTCACAGCATCTCCCTTCAACCAATGATCAATCCTACTCAATTTTTTCCTTGATATCCCTGGATTTACTACATAGTAGTGTCGGCGCACTCGTGATCCCTGCATTTTATGCCAGCGCACTCACGTACGTTCCACTGTTACCAAACCAGGGTCCTTTACATTCAAATCTCGATTTTACTGCAAACAATCCCACACCCTTAGGCTCCCACCGAAACGGTGTCAGTGCGGTGTTGTCGAGTTGCCTGCATCCCAGCAGTAGGGCTGTAGCTAGGACCCATCTGCATCGACAAGTGGATTGTCCATTAAGGACATTTATCGCCACCGAAAATGTTTTTGGGACTCCGAAATATTTCATTCTGAATTATTTGGCCTACGGAAAGTCATCCAACTTCCACCGGGAGTCTTATTGGCAAGATCCTGAATTTGCCTACCACGGCTCGGATCTATCGTCATGATGAGATCGATGGATTACATGAATTCGCCGATTTGCCAATGGAGGGCCAGTCATGCTTGCTACGGTACAGTGCTTAGTTTGGCAGCCACTCGGGCAAATTTTCACTTTCAGGCATCACTTCTGTCGAGATTCGAGGCATTTATATGTCTAATCAGTGAACATGGCACAAGGGACTGCTAGCGGAGAATACAGCTGGTGAAGTCATGTAGCACACGAAATAGGAGCGGAACTTACCGAAACAGATGACGGAACTCGCCTCCTCAGAGTGAATCTATCAGATTCTATCTCATTCTAACCAACTGGAAAGTATGAGAACTAATCCGAGCCGTTTCAAAGGTTGTGGGTCAAGATGTGCGGATGGGACGTATGGTGCTTATGCGAAGTATGAACGGTTTCAGCACACGATTGCGTTGATCATTGATGAAGCCATACTTAATCCTGATGGAGCTGTTGCGCTTTACACAAACTCCCCTTGCCGATCTTGCTCGTCTTATGGCCGGTACCCAGACTGGACCGACGCTGGACCGACCTCGGTCAATTGGGTATGTTTGTGATTTCTCTTCCCTCAAACCGAGGGTAAATAAACTACTGTTGTCCTTCCATTCTCAGATCGCTAATGTGCACATCCAGGAGACTGATATATAGCAGTTCATCATGTCCAAAAAATTCCAGCTTAATTGGGGTGAGGAAAATCATACCGAGATGTAAAGCAGGACAAGAAACGGCAAGACACTTGCACCTTTCAATGTCTTCCTGACTAAACGCCTGTTCGCTTAAGCTGTAGCGCACAAGCTACTAGTAGAATCTGCGACAAGACAATTCAACATGCCAAAGTGCGATCCCAACGATGCCCCGATGATGAGCAAGGGCCCGATCATTAACCACAGTGCCGGGAGTCCGAAGATGATCACCTTGGCGGAGATGAATGAAACCTCCATCTTCATTGCGATAATGCCTGTAGGAGATATGGATGAATGCAGAACTGACAAACAAAAAGGGCAATATCATACCGAATATTAGTGTCAGCGCCTCCGCGCTTGGAAGCAGCCACGAAAAAAACAACAAAGAAACGGAGGATACCAGGAAGTATGCTCATATGCCAGCCAATGAGGAATCCCCTGGTAGCGAAGAGGAATTCTAGTGCAACAGCAATAGCCGTCGTAAAGTAGAGAGCGTGAAGAGGTGCCCACGGGAAGAATGCGCCAAGAGCTGCAATGGACCACATCCCGCGGTTGATAGTGAGGGCGGCGAGTTGTTGTTGCAGTTGGACGCCATAAGCTTGTTGTTCGAGATGCGCATCATCTGCCCAAATGATCGAGACTGTCACGATACCGTAGAGAGAGCCGACGATTTGAATGAGGAATGATAGGTATGCAAGGTAGCCCGCATTGCAGACGGAGTGATAAAGATCAAAAAGCTGTGTGCTGAGCCCTGGATCCATCGACATTACGCCGACGGCCTTTTTAGGAGTTGCGGTGGAATGATCTGCAAGCCATGCAGCAAGTACTGTGCGCTTTGCTAGACCTGAATCCGATAGGGCACCATCGACTTGAACGCCTCGAACAGGAACTTCATGGATGCAACCACTTACCCGTATACCTTTGCTCTGCGACATAATTACAAGTGGACGTTTCCGACACACCTGGGTCTTCTCTGTGTTCATTATAATATCTCACGAAGGAACTCTGTAGTCGTGACTCTTCAATGGCTTCAACAATCTCGTTGGATTTTCCCATGGAAAGAAAAATAGAAGCGATAACCCAGGTTTGGAACCATCCAATTGCTGCAATGATGGGTGTCGATAGCCAGGAATAATTGAGGATGAACTCTCGAACACTGTTTAACCACATGCTGAGAGTCTCAAAGCTCAAAACCGTGCACCTGAGGTCTTGCAGATAGGCCTTGAGACTGGAGTGTCATTTAGCGCACAAGTATTGATCGCGCCATCATTCGGTTCAAAGGAAGCTCCTTGAGCGGCAAAAATAATCTTTGCTGTCTGAAATAGTCTGATGCAAAGGGCCTCCGTTTATGACGGAGTCAGACGGACTCATGATGTTTAATATGGGGAGGCGATAACAGTAGCTTCTGTAAACAGCAAATTTGTCACAAAATCCTACATCCTAGTAACGATATATTTGTTATGTCTGCAGCATGTTGCTCGTCGCTCAGTCATCTTTGTCACTGTCCGATGCCATTGCCTTGCAATCGCATACAAACTGACTCTGGGGATGGTCGATCAAAAACTGGTATGGCTCAGACTGTTTTCCTGTTGTATTGCGAGATCTTGTGCAAACCCACACATTGTCAGGGTAAAATTCGTGAATTCTAGCCGGGGGAGTACGAGGGCTACACCATCCCACAGCCAGAAGTTGGCATCTTGCTTTGGATCAGGCGAGGCGATAGCGGTAATTTGGATATGATACTGTAGATGGGAGGTTGGGTGATGACCAGCCGACTGCTTCCTCCGATCTCGACGCTCTCCTGGATAAGGTCGCAAAAAACGCTTCTCTTCAGATGGACTCAAAGAACGCGCGTTAAAAAGTCGCCCGTCACTGTTTGACTGCCAGCCCTGGGATACACTCATTGTCCCAGATGTTGTTGAGCAGGAGTGACACGTTCGGAAATGCCCCATCATAAAAATTATCCTTCGTCCTGTTCGCTATGGGTAGATCCCCACGAGACGTACGAAAAAAATTCCTCATTACCTATACTGGGAGGAAACGGGAATCAGACATCGACGCTGAGGTATCGAACAGTAGCCTCTGTTGCAAAAGGAAGCGGAGCGCCTGTACCAGCCTGCGCATGCCTCTGCTACTCCTTGTACAGGAAGACAAGCTGGCCGGGCATAGAGAATTCGGTAAAATGAATCATTGTCGTTTCTGCAATGGAATCGTAGGATACACCTCTTGCGCTGACGATGTCTCCCTCGGTTGCAACCGCTGGTCGATCTGGCATTGAAGCTTTCCATATGGTAGACTAATATCTTTAGCCTTGGTGACTCGGAAAAGTTCGCTCGCAAGTTCAACAAGAACAAGAAGGTCGACCACCAAAGAAAGGGCAAATGTCGAGAGCGTGTACAAATTAATATCACTCTCATAGGTCTGTTTGGTGTAAAGGGAGTGGCAGGTTTTGAAAGAGCCAACGATCTGCGACGAGCAGAGAGTGATTAGCGTATTAGACATTGCAGCAAAGAGCTCGAGTGCTCACCTCCTCGTTCGAAACAAAGAAATTTCTTCCATGCAGGTCGATAAATGCGAAGTTAGTAAATCGTGTGAATTTAGTAAGGAGCTCTCAGCTCATAATCCATCTTCAAAAAGTCACTTTGCGCCACTGCTATTACTAGTAGTATTAGCGTTCAACGTTGAACGTTGAACTCTTCACCACCCACCGTAATCACGAGAACATGAGTGCTGACACAAACAACAACTCCTCGGCTTCAAATACCGTCCATATCGAATATGTGATTCATCCAGAGAGGGACAATCATTTCCGCGCTCAGGTAGCAACTTCCAGTAAATTTCTCAAAGCAAACCAGAAGAAATTCGGCTTACAATGCACGCAATGTCAAACGAAATTGGAGAAACCTTTGAAATGCACAAAGGTGGTGGTCAAATTTCTGAATACTGTCGCAGCCGTTTATCCAGTGTCACAAACCGCTTTTTAGTGTAAGAGCGTCTGGTATTGCTCAAAAGAGGTGGGATCTCTCATTGGGATGAAACCGAAAACTGAATGGCTGACGTGTGTACAGTGTCAAAAGAAAAATTGGTGAGTGCTGCTCATGCTTGAAACACATTGAGCCCTCACTCGATGATAGGTCTACCCACAAACCGACATGCCGCGAGGTTGAACGCTCCTTGGGGGTACTCAAATTCATACAAATGTTCAGTGCAAACCCGTTGCTCATGACGTTCCTCAAATTTGGTATCGTCTTCGACTGGCTGTTCGACAATACCCGGATCGGATTCAATGTGCCATTCATCGCGCGTATTGACATTGCAATGGAACTCAGTAACATTCTTGACTTCGCTGGATTGTATTTCTACGACAAGGCTGTTGGAGAGAAGCTTCAAGGGATGTTGCAAGTCAATGCCATCACTCCGTGGCACCCCAAGCAAGGTCCCCTTACAGTTGCATTTGCGGACTGAGATGACAGGACAAGACAAGGAAGCCATTCGAGCCGCAGGTCGCGATGAGGATAGACTTCAGCTCGTATCCTCCAAGAGAAGATGAAACGTGAACACACTTACGCTAATGTCACGCAAAATACTAGTCGAATGTGAGTGTGAATTTTTTCAACTTTCGTTCTGTACTAAAACAAGGAAGGATCGTCGTACCTGTCTGATCGGAATATCTTGTACGACACCTGAGTTGTCATTGACATGTGCGGGCGATAATCGGTCGTCAGCACGATCTTATTCTCCATCCTTAGGTGCTAGTGGTCGCTACTGCATCTCCTGCAACAGCACGAACTCTGTTTTTACACACGCACAGACTTTTTGACTGTCCGACGAGATGGAGGAAACCGCCTCATCATCCAGGTGTTGACATTAACTTGATCCCTAGGTATATAATTCGTTGCGCTTACTTATCTTCGCGGCCAGGTCAATGCTGCTGTTTAAGTTAACCCTCGCGCGATTCTGCACTCGACTTTTGCATTTTTAGGTTGATCTCTACTATGCTATCGTTTTTGCCTGTGGCGGCTAATGTCGTAGTTGCTCCTGACAGACTTTCATGTTTGTAACTTCGCGCCACTCGTTGTACATTGCCTCGTTCCTGTAAGACGACTCATTAGTTGATCCTGTAATTTTACTGAAGCATTTCGTCTCAGTGCTGTTAGCATCCATTCTGGTGCGCGTTCAAGCGCTTTGTTGTGGTGGCCAATGTCATCTTTTGTGTCTTACCTTGGATCTCGCAGGGGCCTCTGATGATGGCGTACACTACTGAAGGTCAGAAGGGCATATTTCACATATATCAGTTGGGCAATCTTGGGTTTCGGATGGGTTGTGGGCCACCTCAGGCAGCACTTCTCAGGACTATTAAATGTCTCTCAGAACCCACTATTATGTTAGGGTTACATGGATCCAAGAGACCCAGCCTCGTGGATGATCTGATTATAGACCAAATATACCTTGCTTCCTCCGCAGCGCCTCCGGATCTTCGGCTCTCGCTGAATACTCCGCCCATAACTTTAACATATAATGGGGTCTGAGAGACTTTTAATAGCCCCAAGAAGTGCTGTCTGAGGTGGCATGTACTACATCTTACCTCCGGAATTCGGCATGCTTGCTGTTCATTTGAGCCCTTAGTAACCATATAAGTTGAAGGTAGCTATTCCTTCTGATATTGAACCATCGTAACCTCGTCTTCCAAATACTATGTCCGAGTTACACGTAGAGATCGACAAACTTGGCAGCACCAAGGAGTCTGTTCATCCACACGCCGAGCTCTTCGAGCAGCCGATGGGATGGAGGAGGTACTACTACCATCCCATCACCCAAGTGTCAATGTTGGGATTTGTGTGTTTCCTGGGCCCCGGCATCTTCATTGCGCTGACTGGTCTTGGTGGTGGAGGCCAAGTCAACAGTAAGGTCCAGGCTAATGCTAGCGCGATGTTGTATGCGACTTTTGCATTTTTTGGATTATTCTCCGGGTGAGTCAAGGTCGTCGATGAGGCCATGGTGACTGATGTCGTTGCAGTTCCATTAACAATGTCATTGGTCCTCGGTGGTCTCTAATACTTGGAACTTTGGGCTACTCGTTGTATATTTCCGCGTTCCTGTATGATGACTTGTACATCGATCCTGTAATGTCACTGAAACGTTGCACTACAGTGTTATCAACATCCGTCCTGACGCGGGTGCTTTTGTTCTCGCGGCCGGTGCCATCCTTGGTATCTGTGCAGCTTTGCTTTGGACCGCGCAAGGTTCTTTGATGATGGCATACCCCACGGAGGCTCAGAAGGGCATGTTCATCTCTATCTTTTGGACAATCTTCAATCTTGGAGGGATCATGGGTTCTGCTGTAGCATTTGGAACCAGTTTCAAGAGTACCGTGAGTGATACATATATTACATTTGTGAATGAGAAGCCGTTCTCATGGCCTCCACCATCAGACTAACAGCGGTAAGCATACTATGGCTACGAATCTGACGCTGAGCTGATTAATCTCGTTAATCTAAGTTGGTAATAGCACATATGTATGTCATTCGGTAATCTTGTCATCAGAGATTGATATTCAACTAGATTGGTTTCCTGATTTTGACCCTCGTCGGCGTTTTCCTCCCACTATTGATGGCAAACCCAAACAAAGTAATTCGTACAGACGGGACTCGCGTGAATCAGGTCCGCCACCCATCATGGAAGACGGAGTTGTCCCGCCTGTACGTGGCGTTGAAGACTGACCCTTGGATTATCCTCCTCTTCCCAATGTTCTTTGCCAGTAACTACTGCTATACCTGGGGTTCGTACTGTTCTTGGGATTAGTGTTGGTTGCTGATAGGTTGCACAGAATACAATAATTACAACGGCGCGATATTTACTATCCGTGCACGGGCCCTGAATAGCTTGATGTCCTATACGTCGCAGGTCTTTGGAGCTGTCTTCCTCGGTTACTTCATTCTTGACCAGAAAAGGGTCCGACGTAGAGTTCGTGCCTTCTACGGCTGGAGCCTCGTGTTCTTTATGGCTTTCGCCGCCCACCTCTGGGCATATTTCTACCAGAAGTAAGTCATCCTGCGGCATCACAGCCCTAAACTACAATGGAAGTGTTCATTAGGACATATACCCGCGCTGAAGCTACCAAAGATGCTTACAAGATCGACATCATAGACAAAACATATGTTGCTCATGTCTGGGTCATGCTAATTCATGGCTTCCTGGATTCAATGTTGCAGACATACGCATACTGGCTGATAGGCGCGATGTCGAACGACCCGGCCAAGCTGGCCGTGTTTACTGGCTTCTGCACGTATCCATAACCTTGTAGGTTCGAGTTCAATACTGATCAAACACCATACAGATAAGTCCCTGCAATCAGCGGGTGCGGCAAGCGCATGGAGCACTGATGCTGCTGGAATCCTGTGAGTTCCTCAATCCTCTTTGAGTAAACCACTGGACCACCACTTCAGATATATGAACATCTTCCTGTCGACTTGGTTCCTAATGGTCGCTAGCATGATCTTTGCCGCACCGATGGTATACCTTCGCGTTACCGATCGCACGGACGTAGAGGAAGAGACTCTATGAACACACTCCAGTGGTAGAGTAGCGCCGCATGTGACTTCATCAGCTATTGACCTTCGGACTTTGTCGTCGCGTAGTAGTGCTAACAAATGTGTATTTCAGATTGTGCATGGCTAGACTTGCGCCACGATAACTTCCCACTAAGCAGGTGCCACTAGAGAAAGAGTAGAGGACATACGGTACTCGATAGCAGCCTTGACAGTTTTGACTGCAACCCCTGTAGAACCTTTGGATATACGATGACAGTATGCGGAGCATCTGGAAGATTAACTTCAGTGGGGGAATGTGAAGCGCGGCTAATGGAAATCCTCACTTTCGTGGTAATCATTCTCTGAACATCCGTGAATATGGAGGTCCTCCGAATGAGTTGAGACAACACGATCTGAATCATCTGAATCCCGAATTTCTTCGATGGCCTGTTCAAAGTCCTTCGGAGTGCCATGCTTTGGTTTCATCTCCTCCAGAGCCTCGAAGGTCAGACTAGGCTTCCAAAACGCGCTGATAGGACATTAGACAAGCCTACTAGCGATAACGCCAATGGCAATTGAGGACCAGGAACGTGGACTCTTGAAGGGCATGCTCGAGCTGCAGCGAGGGGCAAAGGTCAGTGCCTAGGACGCAGAATTGACATCACAGCAGTGATTTTCTATCTTTGAATTTCGTCGTGTCCGCATACTGCGGCGATCGCACGATTCTAGACTTGCGGGTAAAGAAATATCGGCAGTGCTCGGAGGCAACGCTGAAGTGGTGACAAAAAAGGTGCGAGTGTACGATGTCACCTAAGTAGAATTCGAGACTGGGTTGCAGAGAGTGACTAAGGCGGAACCAACTAACATATTGCCCCACCTAGCAAAAGTTAGCCATGAACGAGCTACAGCGCGTTTCGTACAAAAGGCTGCAAGCGCTGATGCAATGATTCGCGGATGGAGAAAACGATGTAGACTTTAATTATGACAGAATAATGATGATGAAAGTAGGTCCCAGCAGGATCGTCTCCAGCCTTGACATTTACTTCGCCACATAGTTTGTACGAACCTTGTTGAATGATCACAGAGCTTTGAGATTGTAATGCAGGGATGACTTCGCCTCTAGCGATGGACGCACGCCGCATCAAGTACTTCAACGGATCTGACTAGTACAGTGTGCGATTCGTGGGTGTAGAAAAGATCGTGCCAGGGTGACGACGGAGAAAGCACCGAGGGTAGACATAAGTTTGAGAGTAAGATGAATCACTCAAGCTATTAAGCCTCAAGACCTGTCAGATCGACTTGCCAGTGATGGGGTCTTAAAGTGTACAGTAACTGACAAACCTAAAAGGGTACGAACGCTACATTCAAGTTGGTTTGCCATTTTGAGCGGTTCGAAAGCTATAGCACATTTGTCGCTTAGCCTCAGAAATCATCTGGAGCGCCAAACGTTCCTCCTTTGGTCTTGAAGGCCCCTCTCTTCCCACCTCTCTTCCCACCTCTCCCTCGGGAAGTGGTGCTCGACAAAGACTTCGAAGCTTTTGAAGTAGATTTTGTGCGCTTTGATGGCCCAGGTCCACCATTATCGGGACATTCTGTCATATCATAAATGAATGGGATGTCCATGTAGAGATACAGCACCATACCAGAAGTCCAATGCCCTGTCTGTCCACACTTGAAGCACGCATCACCAGACGCCGATCCTGCTGCTTTTGCAGGCCTCGAGCGGCTGGTCATGTCACCATTTGGACACGCTACATGTATTTAGCGACCCCCACAGCACATAATCTTATCATTACTCACCAGACGCCCAATGGCCCTCTTGATCACACTACATGCAGGTTTAGTGTCTTAAGGCTGTGTTTACGTGGGCACACGAACCTTGAAGCACTTTCCGCTACTGGAATTTGAGTCGTTTTGGGTTACTGATCGAGACGACATGGGACGTGGAGTAGCAGCACTCTTAGGTTTGGGTAATTCATCGTCCCACTCAAAGAAATCACACCCGGCGTCCTTTCCTTTGGAACATCCCCAGAATATTCGTCCCTTATTTGGCCCCTCTTTGGTGACAGTACGCCGTGCTGCGTCTTCACGACATTGACATTGTCGTCCAACGGTGTCCACCTGATTAAGATCACATAACTTTGTATGAGATAAGACGGAGTACAAAACGTGAACTCACCGAACGTTCGCTAGCCAATGCGCGCTTGGCTGGGACCAGCGGCATGGGATTTGCAGGCATACCAACCGGTCCGTCATCGCACCATTTGAAAAACCCACATCCTTCACCGACTCCGCACGCATAGAACTCCTTGCCTTCACGAGCTGACTTCTGTGTAACTGTTTTGCGCTGAGATGGAACACCGCATTCACATTCGGGCGTCATGCTTGAAGAAGGCAAGGGGTTAGGCCGGGGAGCAGCTGCTGAGGTGATTACCCTCAAGGATGTAGGTTTGCTTCCGGAAGAATTTGTCCGCAAGACAGCAGCACTGGGCTTTGATGGTCCATTGGATGCTCGTGAACGGCTACGAGGTGGTGAGGGGGGCGGGGGCATATCATCATTCGATTCTAGAGAACCACATCAATTCTTATCTTTCATAACGTAAATTAACATACCATCAATATCGTTGGAAGGTCGAGGTGGGGCGGTCTTAGCAGTTCCTCGTCCACGGCCTCTAGATGCTGGAGCTGCAGTGCCCCGTCCGCGTGGTCGCCCTCGACCGCGACCACGGCCGGCACCTCCCGGTGGGGGACCTCCATTGTCGTTATCATTATCATCATTGTTTCCACGACCGGCACCCCTTCCTGCACCTGCACCTCTACCCCTTCCGCCGCCGCCACCACCACCATTGCCACCGCCGCCACCCTGGTTTGCCCCTGCGTTACGTTCAATGTACCTGCGCACGCTCTAAAGTGCAAGGTGAACAAGACAACAGTGTATAAACAAAACCACATACAGATACAACCTTGTCGAACTCTCTTTTTGCGAGAACATACATCTCCCTATATTGTTCGATGCTCTCGGTGAGCATGTCTGCTTTGGTTTTCGTGCCTTCGCAAACTCGAACCATGCTGCGTTCTGTTTCGCGCCTGAGCTGCGGCTTTGATAAGCTTCTCTCAAAACCAATCTCATTATATCCTTCTACAAGCCCAATCCCAAGCGTTGAGGGCATGAGATGTTTTGTTGCACCATCCATGCGTTCGATGACATACTCCCGGTCGACAATCGTCTGAATGTGCTGGGCAATCGTAGCATCAGTGCCTGCAGAATCACAGATGGTCAGATTGGGGCGAATTACGTTGTGTGCAGATACCCACCGATGCCGTTCTTGTCCATGAGGGTAACCAAGTCCGCCTCAGTGAGGAGGGACGGCGAAGAAGTTTGGCCATCCTTGACTTCGCATACTGTAGGTACAAACTGTTCTCCTTCCTGAAAGTTCGGTATCTCTTTTGCCGACCACTTGTCATATGGGTATACTTCTAGGTAATTTTTCTGGAGGACAATCAATCCTACGAGGGCGTGAACATGAGCCATAGTCGCAGGAGAGGTACCAACCGGTTGCATTAAACTCTTCACCGCCATAATCCACTTGCACAATTGTCTCTTTGCCTTCCGCATCCTTGCTACAACTTGCAAGAAAGCGCCGGGTGATGAATTCGTATACCTTCTTCTCGTCACCAGCAAGGTTCCCTGCATGAGCAGTGGGGTGGATGGGTGGGTGAGCCTTGTCATTATTTTTACCCCGCCTTGGAGTATTAAAATTGCCCTCATGCAGGCTGAGCATGTAGGATAAGTCTGACGTTCACAAAAATCCTGGGAAGCATACCCAGTGGCGAATCCTCCCCAAGCAGGATCAACGGTTTGCTTCTCGATGAGTGTCATGAAATTGAACTGAGGATCATATTGGTCTGTTTCTGTGCGTGGATATGACAAAAAGCCTTGTTGGTAAAGTTTCTCCGCAATCTAAAAGAATATGTTCACAGTTAGCTGGAAAGAAAGAAACGCCTGGATCTCGGTTCAGCTCACATCGAGGACCTTCTTGGGAGCAAGCCTTAATAATCTGGATCCTGCTTTCTGTAGCTCTACGGTTGTTAATGGGAGTGGTTTGCTAGGATGTTCAGCCCGATCTAGTGCGGTTCAAACAACTAAGAAAACTCACTATTTTTTGACATCTTTCTGTGTCACCTTCACCACTCTAGCACTGGGACTCTGCAAAATCTCCTCGTATATTTCAGCAACGATATCGGGTTCGAATAAGTGCCCCCTTTTCCAGTTAAAGTCGACCTTCTTGTCATCACGATCCACAGAAAAGTTGATGTACCAGAAGTCTTCAGGAACGAAGGACTTGACTTGATTGTATCTTTGAACGACAAACCCGAGCGTCGGAAATTGACAAGGACCTGCTCGGAAATGTGTCATGGAAAGACAAGTGACTGGGTGAGGAACGAACCATATGAGACAACTTCTCTCTTTTCACGAAACTGGGCAAGCCGTGTCTGCAGTGTAAGAGTTTGCATACGTGTGAATGCGGCACCTATTCTCAGGTCAAGGAAGATGCGCGCCTCGACAGCATGGGCTTGAGCCACATCAAGATCGACAGGGGTGCTGAGCAGCACGATGGATTTGCCTGGGGTCACAAACACCTGTTAGCAAAAAAACTGGCTGAGAACCAGATACTCACTGAGGAATGATGGCACTAAATCTAGCTCTCTTCACAACGATTTGTGGACGTGATTTCCGGCATACCTTAGCAATCTCGCTCCCAATGTTCTCTCCTTCGCGATCACAATCTGTCCAAATCATAAGGGTGTCTGCTCTGCGCGCTTCAGTCAAGAGATTACGTTCGATACTCTTGTTGTCTGCGGGTACTGAGGACAGAATGGGTGCATCGAACAGCGTAATAGGGTCACAAGAATTCCACTGTCTGTACTCCTCTGGAAAGTCGTGGGCTAGCAAATGACCAGAGACGGCAGTTACTGTAAATTGTGAGTTGGTTTGCGGGTAATCGAAATCAAAGTTCTTGATAAATCTATTAGACGTTGGACGCTGGAAGCAAGAGGTATAAATTCGAGAATGGTGGTACGCAAAAAGCTCAAACTTACTGTTTCCAGACGCCCGCCAGAGAGAATTGAGCTGATTGAACGAGCTATGGAAGGTTTCTCTGCCACACAAAGAACTCGCATGCCGTAGTTGGAGAGTGATTCTGTGTGAAGAGCGTGGAAAAGCCTGGTCCTTAATTTGTCGAACTGGGTCGTCTAGCTTTTAACGGGACGAAATTTCCGGGGTAAATGCAGGTTTTGATTGGCAGACGTGCTCACGAGAAACGGTAGTGCATTCCGAGCCCCACTTTGAGCGGACAAAACGCGACACGGTCAGCACGCGTCGCGAATTGGAACTCCGCGAAGCACGTGCTAACGCCAATCAAAACTTCTAGCATCAGCACAGCATCGTCGAGATCAAGGCATTGAAGCATTAGATGTCTCAATCATCCAAACGCATTTTGAGCACCGCTAAGTCAAATATTGCTGTGACTGATATATAGAGGTCGTATGGATGAGGTGCAGCTGACTTGATGGCAATGCAGGGAAAATGCCTGGATCAGTTTCATCCACTGGATCACGAGCCGTGAAGTCGATGGAAAGAAGCACCGTGAAAAAGATGCATCCCCTGTCAAGAAGACATGGTCAGATACGGATTGTTCTCGCCATGTGGCCATTGAAAATTTGCGATACTTTCAACAGGCGCTCAAGATTACTTTTTGATCTTCGCAATGTCCCATGTCACGGACCAGGATGCGGCCAACCGTGACCCCATCACCAGCCAGTGGAGTATGTTTGGTCCTACTGCATCGATAAAGTCAGTAGTACCGCTACTAGTACTGAACTCGACGAATCAATCTAATCGATCTTGAAGTTTGCTCGAAGTGGTACCAAAATGCGTACGTTTGCAACGTGAATTGGTTATGCATCTTGCCGATACAGCCGCAGTTTCTGCGCCAGGATGAATAATCCAAAACTTGCAAGCCCATCAAGGAATAATTACATCCAGGGCAAATATTTATGGTGCCACTTTGATCGATCAAACCCTACAAGGTTCATCCAGGTTATCTTGCGCATTGATAATAACTTCTTGCAATACCCACACCGCTGCCTCGCTTCCTGATTACTATGCTGGGTACTCTGATATTCACGTACGCAGGCTCCAAAAGGCCCTATGGTTGCGCCAGGGACAGCCAATCATCACACTGAAATCGTATGACACGATGTTCAGTCAAATTCATATGAAACACTTGCATAGAACCCTATCATGGTGAGGACTGTATCACTTCCGGTCCCTGATTTCAGTGACCATTCTAGAGTTAAGATGATGATAATGGCACGGTCTACGAGTCCTGCTCGTTTTTTGACATACATAACGCTCACAATTTGCAATCACTGCCTTATAAACCAATTTGTTCAGTGGATGAAGCTCACCAACACAGTAATGGTAATGGCCGGGCCGTATTGTCTTGTTGGACTATTCTATCACTCCCCTCTCGTTGAAATTGTCTGGTTGTAGCATGTTTTTGCATAGATCATCAGTGATCACTCATCACTGCATTTTATATGCATCGGCTCAGACGTAGCGCACTGTTTTGATCCACTCGACCCATCCCAAATTAAGTGTATGGTGGTACGACGATTGTTGGCCTACAGTGTATCATCTCCATCCTTATTAACTGTACATTCAGTTTATTATTCCTACATGTTAGCCGTACAAATAGTAACGAAGTGGAGTTCATCATAATATATGTATATACCGCGCATAGATCAGATACAATCCAACGCGTCGTAGTCACATGATTGATCATGTGATCGTGTTTTTTTTTCAGTCTCGGACCTCCTGGGACGAGGAGTGTCCACTTTCAAAATTACAGCACCATGGACCTCGGCGAGAATGTCAACACCCCCACGACTCGTCTCCTGACACTACTAAATGTATCTGCTTTGAAAAGCAGAAAGAGAACACGGGATGAGGATTCTCCAGCTCCCGAGAAGTTGAACAAGCGGAAGACAGTTAAGATTGCAGAAGATATTACCTTGGACCCAGGCCCCTCAATATTACACGACAGGACTAACAATGGCATAGATGACGAAGTCATTGGGGGTAATGAAGAAAATGACGAAGTAAATTCACGAGGTACATTACCAATGTGGCTTAGAGAAATGTACTGAAAGGTACTCCGTCAGATGTCACTTCGTTATACGAACAGCATTATGGACCAAATACCGAGCTTGTATCAGATGCATCAAGAGAATCTGTGGATCAACGACGCTGGACGTCTTCAAGGGAGAAAGTTGGAGAATTACCAACTGTGTTTAATTTACGAAACGAAGATATCACCCCTCCATTGAAAAAACTGGCCAAAAAAACAGCAGTATGTTGTACCCTGTAGTATATCGTGTTGTTGAGATATTTATGGAATTATTACCAGATATCAGAGCGTTTGAGGGGCCCATTTCAGGCGCGACAAGCGAAGCAGTCATCAGGTATGCTCAGTGGTGTACCACACGTCATGATATTGATCTCTGTATAATCCAGATCAGAGGCAGATACAAGATGATCTACTCTCGATCTTGTCTGCCCATCTTGATCTATATAATCCTGCGCTTTCTCTGGAGGATCACAGAAGTGTACGAGATGTAGTTGCATTACACGTGCTGGACCATATCACAAAGTTTGTTGCTCTCCACCTCTACACTTGGCCGTGTTAATAGCAAAACCAGAAAGCGAAGACGAGTTTTGAAAAACAATGAACGTCTTGCACATGCGAAAGCAGCTTCAGTCTCACCTCCAGAGGACGTTCAAGATCAAGGTTTTACTCGACCCTCCGTACTCGTTCTTCTCCCGTTTCGTTCGTCGGCATTCGCTTGGCTTGAATCATTAACCACACATACGCCCTCTCCTGCATATCAAATTGAAAACCACTCCCGTTTCCTATCTGAGTATGCTCTTCCACCCGACGCGGTCGATAAACTGGCAGTTGCAGAACCTGGGGCATATCCTCGAGATCATATTGAGACGTTCAAGGGCAATGTCGACGATAATTTCAGAATTGGGATTAAACTAACAAGGAAAAGCGTCAAATTATTCGCCGATTTTTATGGTTGTGATATCATATTTGCAAGTCCACTCGGTTTGAGGATGTCAATCGAGAAAGAAAAGTACGTTTATTGTGCAAAACCAATGCAACGGTCAATTGTAACATCTCTTCAGAAGCGCAGATTTTCTATCATCAATCGAGATATTGGTGATAGACCAAATGAACGCACTTGCAATGCAAAATTGGGAGCATGTCCAGGTGTGTCCATGTCATGTTTTATATTAATCTCCTGTTTGATTATGTGCATGTCAGTATGTCCTTTCAAACATGAACAACCTGCCAAAAGATTCCCATGACGCGGACTTCTCGCGTATCAAGCCATGGTGTTTGGACGGCCAGTGGGTTTCTTCTTGACGATTCATTAGGCATGATGGCTTAGTCTCCGCGAGTTCTGCATACCTTCGACAGTCCATCCTCTTGTCACCTTTTGAGATGCCAGAATTGAGGGCGCTGTTCAACACCACGCTCAAAAATACTGCAGGGAAGGTCAGAGTCGAAAAAATATGGCCTGCCATACAGGTTCCACAATCTATCGACCAAGTGAGTGCTTTCTTAATTGCCTCATGAATTCAGCCTTGACGATGTAAAGATGTTTGTTCCTGTCGACTGTGCGAACCCTAGGGACGAACCCGAAAAGAGATTTATTTATTTCACCACTCAGGTATGTTTTGCGACTCCGATCTAGATTTATCTCGTCTTACATCATGTGAAGCTATTACCAAGGGTACTCAAATCCGCAGTACAAAGTGCCAACACAGTGATCTTCATACCTTCATCATTTGATTTCATACGCGTGCACAACTACTTCCGGAAGCAGTCTTCCCTGAGCTTCGCTGTACTATCTGAGTAAGCTCCGCATAAAAAACAAATTCCAAGGACGTCAACTGACTACACGTAGATACTCCACCAACCAGGAAATTTCTCGAGCACGAGAAAGTTTTTTCTCCGGTAAAAAGGCATTTTTACTCGTTAGCGAGCGGTTCCATTTCTACCGCAGGTACGTCGCCCAAAGATTTGTGAAATTATGCTTTACACATCGAATCCTGTATATGCAGATACAAGATCAGAGGCATTCGCAATATCATTTTCTACGGCCCTCCAGAACACCCTCAGTTCTTCTCCGAATTCCTGTCTTTCCCATTCCTCGATGATGGGGTGGAGGCCTCTGATATAATGTCAAGAGTGATGTATTCCAAGTATGATAAGTTCAGGTTGGAGAGGATTGTTGGGACAAAAGGTGTAAAAAGTCTTTTGGAAGGTCTTCTGTAATTTCAGAGCGCTACCGCCTTACTGCGCCACCCTGAAGTGTAAGATACACCGAAGCGTTCATTCTTTTCGTGTCTCTCTTACTTGCAATTGATATCAATCGGCTCACATTATTAGCCATTTTCTTTTCGATACAGTCTAAAAGTGTTGCAGTTAGTCTACTGAGGATCCTGCTTACAAACAAAACTTCTATTAATTTTCATGTCGAATGTGAACCTACTAAACAGCCTACCATCTTCTCGTACACTCCGAGTCGCCTCATGATCAACAAATACTTTCGCCATCTGTTGAAACAGATGCTCGGATATGGACTACTGCAGGCTTCGAAACCAGGCTTTGCCCCTCATCTTTCGACCCTTCCATTTCTTTTAATACTTGAACTCGAACATCTCGGTTCTTGAACTTCTGCAGCGAGTCTCCGTGTAATTGCGTAGCTCTGGCTGCGAGACTAATTGTATTCTGATACAAAATTATTATTCATGCGCAGCCGTTCAGATGGTGCTCACCAAACCACCATGATCCTGGACATCTCCTCTTGAGGCCAACCGAGTCTCTCGAAAGAGTAACCGCCGATTCAACCTGTGTGTCATGTTGGTAAGTCTGTCGCGTTATCATTTATCAGATCTATTTGGCGACTGACGAGGCTAATAAGGAGTTCCCTACGACTGTACAATATGTGGGTCAATATTTTTAATTTGAAGTATTCTATATCATTACCATTAGGCCACAGCAACCACACTCCAAACCACACAACTGCGTCGTTTCAGTCGTGGCCAGACGCATTATAAATGCACTCACAGTTTTGTCGGTTAAATATAAACTTGAAGCTAGTTAGAAATTTTTTATTTGGGGAAGACATGGGCGGCAAAATCCTTACCAAGGCTGTTATGGCAGCGGACATCAAGCTGAGATGTCATTGAAGGAAACATCTGATGAGCAAGGTAAATACCTAGTGACTAGAGCAGTCTCTGCATAGAAGTAACATTAGAAGGCATCCACTCAAGTAAAACGCTTCCTATCCTACCAAGTGTCCAATAAATCAACCGGTCGATCGTCGTCACCGTGCTACAACAAATGTAATCAGGAGTGGTAAGCAATATCGGACACATAGTCATACTTACTCTCTAAAATCAGAGGCTCGTCCTTTTTTCAAACCCAAGGTGATGCCGGCGGTGGTGATGATGTCACAGAACGCGCGTGAAATCCAAGAAATCGCAATCAGCACAATGTGGCTGTCTATAAAAGTCGTGATGTTCTTCATAGAAATCGATTTTGCTGCGAGAATGAACATGGATATTTGTGCGACCATAGAGAGCATTTCGCAAAAAACAGGAAAAAGAATGCTTCTAGTCAACTTCCAAAGTCGAAATGCGTAAAATGACTGATACCACCCGTAAGCACTAAATAATTAATATCAATTCGAAATCACTTACATGTACGATGAATACCGTAGAGCCGCTCAACATAAAGACTATGTCTGTTGGTAGAGGAAAGACATCGAGTTGAGATGGGTCCCCATAGGTGCTGACAGTCATTGCCCACAAGGTTGATATGATGCATACAAATTGGCCTAACTGCATCAAACTACAGAACGGGTATCAATCGAAGGAACCAAGTTAAAAATGAAGCGTACATGATTGCAGATACCTAACCGTGCGAGATGATCAATAAGAATACATTGCACAGTTGACCGACTTACAATTGTTTTCAGGGCAAAGCCATCACTCGCGAATCTTGCAAAATACAAGTAGGACTGACAAGCAAGGCAACCGAATAATGCAGCGCTCAAAAGACCACCGACTAGGGTCGGACCGATGATGGCCTGCAGTTGTGCATTGTTCGCCGAGCCCTCTACGCTGCTACTCATCGTGCCTAATACTAAGTTATGGAAGGTGATAGGAAACAGTCTGATCATTGTGTCTGACTTACCAAAGCGTTTACCGATACCAGTTGGTGATGCGAGGAGCCTGAAGAAATGCACGATAAGATCAAGTGCAGTGAATGCAAAGCTGCGCGGGAACTACGGAGCCGACCGCTCGATTTCCGATATTTATATGATGGAGCTTGATGTTGAAACTCGAAATATCCCCGCATATCTGGATAGATGATATCACTGGTCAGAAGATGCCCACAGCATGTTCATTTCTGAGGTTCACTGCCTCGGCGACGCGACTGGCACGAGGTGCACCACTAATGCTTGTCGTGCTTACTTCTGTACGTTCCGTAGCCTCACTTGTGTAGCTTTGGGGTGAAGTCCCTCGGCGCACATTGGCTCTTCAGATCGTGTGATGGTTTGAATCCGAATAGTCGTCTGTGCAACAGCTAACCATAATGGCTAGTTAGCAACTTACCGTCATTGTATTAATAACGCGAAGGCCGTGGTGTGCGGGACAGCCCCTTGCAGTGCATCGGAATAAGGATCTGCAGAACCGATGTGACATAGCTCTCACGACTCACTGGCAGAGTGCTGCGGTGGAGTCTGATACAGCCTCTGACCCCAGATTTTTCTATACATTCACATATATTTTTTTTTCATGAATGGTCTTTTGGTGTCAAAGGCTGCGCTTCGAAGAATTACTTTGAACCTGACACCCGAGGCCTGGGCCACAACACTAGTTGATCAGGTTTCGAAACGGTTGTTAGAAATGACAGTTGCACTGCTATGCTTTGGTGAGAAATTTTAGAACCCTGTTGATAAATGTTTGTTGAGTTATAGACCACATCGGTCTGATGGCGTAGTTGGTTATCGCATCTGTCTAACACACAGAAGGTCCCCAGTTCGAGCCTGGGTCAGATCATCTTTTATCCTCTTCCTTGTAGTTCACCTATTTTTATCGAACAGTCACAACTCAGCACAACTCTTAGTTAGCTTGCTTGTTTCTCCTGGCCGATGAATGCAAAATGAGTACCTATCTTTATGAGCTCCCAACTACCGGCGCCATCTCCTTTGGAGACTTTTGTATTGACACCACGGCGTCCAATGCATATGCAAGTCACATCGCTGAAGCTACCCAGGCCCGAGCGAACCTGCGCGGTGTTCTGAAAGTGTCCAAACGCACTGACACAGACGACAAGGATTATCTACGCTTGATCAAGGTGCGCATCACCGTTACAATCCAGGGCTCGCACAGTATATATCCCTCAGGTTCTCGATGACTACCTCCCATATTTGCATGGCATCATGACCTGTGTCATATCAGGGGACATTCAACTGAAATCCGAACCCCGTGAGTCTTATGCTGATACTCGATCCTCTGTGTGATTGACTGACCAGCCTGAGATTCAAAGAATTCAGCTGGCGCACGACACTATCTGCGCATCTATTTCACAAGTCCCCAAGAATCGCTCTTACATCGCTGCACGCGGACCTTGCATTCTCACTCCTCACTTATGCCTTTGCGCTGTCGAATTTTGCGCGTGTGACGGTTGCAAGTCTTGGTTCTTATGAGCATGATCGAGCGATTTCAGAAATCGAGAGAAAAGCGAAGGATGAGAAGCTCAATTTTGCAGTAACAATGCTATGCAGAGCAAGCGGGATCTTTACCTACGTGAGCGAGAAGGTGTTGTCGGATTGGGACAAGGCTGGGGAGGGTGCGTCGGGTAGGCCTCCCGATCTGAGGAAGGAGGTTAATGCTGCCCTCGCAAAGTAAGCGTGCTCTCTCATTTCATCTCATCTCATGTTGGGTGCCATGTTTTAGGATGGCACTCGCTGACGCGCAAACTCTGGCAATTCGCAAGTTTCTCTCCAAATCTGCATACGATAACACCATATCTCCTGGACCTCCGCTTCCTAGATCACACCCCTCCATCCCGCTGATCTATAAATTCCACCTTGAATGCATGTCTCTTTACTCCTCTGCGCGTACGCTTGCTATGACGCCAGGCTCCTCGTCCTCTAATCCAGAGTCCAATGCAGAAGTCTGCGTCGAGTTGCGCCGCTACCTTGCTGATGCCTCGGCATTTCATGCAGCGCTTGCACATAAGTGGCTTGGCGTTGATGCAGGAGAGAGTGGAATGCAGGAAAAGGGCGGGGAGGCAGTGGCATGGTTAATGTGGGCAAAGAAGGAGCTTGAAGATTTGAAGGAGGGCGGGCTTGGTATCGCAGTAGGACGGGACCGCGAGAAGCGAGGACGCAAAGGACGTGCCGCGGATGAGTTGGAGAGCGTGTGCGTATTTCTGAAACACTATAAGAAAATCAATGATTCGGTAAGTCGGAGGTGTTTCGATTGCTTGAGATACCGCACTGATTGTTATTCGTGTATGATGGGTAGTTGACATTTCAGCCTGTGCCTAAGCAGCAGGAATTGCAAGCGCGGATACCTACAGGTGTTTTGGCTGTGCATGCGAGGCTTTACACACTTCCTTCCCCAGCATTCGGACCTGGTTCTGTCCAATATTCACGTCTGCAGACGGAAGCACTAGTTCTAGAAGAGGATAATTCGTCTGGCGATGAGGGACTTGCTAGCAGTGCCAGTCCACGCACGTATGCTGGAGCTGGTTCGTACTTCTAACCCATGTACAATCAAGGTAAATTTCTATGCACATTGCATGTTCTGGTAGGTACAGTAAGGTCATACCATATCCACTTCTAAGTTAGGTTTCAACTGAATAACGTTCCCTTCTGTCATTTTGAGGCGGGAAGCCGCGCTCCTCTGACTTGAAATGCTCGAAGAATGTAGGCATCTCATATATGCGCTGGCATTTGCAATTTTCGTCAGGTGCCCTGAGGGTTGAGGAGAACGGCAAAGTTAGCAATAGCCCACCCCTGGAGTGAAACAAACGCCTCGTTTTTAGGGCACTGTTTACGGTGCTCAGGAGCCAGAATGTCAGGGGACGGCAGATGGTGGCTTGGCATGAGGACACGCCGCTGGCTGATTTGTGGCAGACGTGGAATTTGCTCGTGCAATATAACTGTACTAGCTTGTCGAGAAATCGAAATGCATCATGACTCTTTGCTTTCAAGTGTTTTCCATGGGCATGTCCAACACGCTGTTGTTTGGACTTGATCTAGAGTGAGAAGACATGACCGCGATCGATCATAACCTGCTACGGCATACACCGTCAAACTTTCTCGGCCCAGACCTGACGGTGTGCCAATCTAGTTTGTGACTGGGGTTTGATCACAACTGCCACTCTGTTACCTTAGGTTTTCATTAGCACCGTAAAGTGTGATTCTGCCACCTGCCGACGGTCAGTGGTGACCTGCCAGTTGCCATGCATCTTCTTAAGTTCATCGTCGACCTATTATCCAGTCAACAGCCTGTTCGGCACTTACGTAGGGACAGGGATGGTTCACAAAACGATGGACCCTTCAGGAGTCACTCGTATCCATTGTATTGACATTTCAATTTCAGGGTCAAACGAATCTGTAGCAGACAGTCCCGTTCTGATTTCAGCCATAATAATAATCCCAGCTGTCACTTACCCTTCCATCACTCCCTCAGGCGTGTCAAACGCGGCCGTCACTACTGTCAATGCGTCTCAGATTAGCAATTACTGCGACCGTAAAGGAAGCCACAAGCATCGTATGGCGTAGGGTAATTTACGCCAATGGGGTGCCCGAGATCGGAGAAAATGTGATTGCGATGGGATGAGGAAAGGTAGTTACAGAGGATGATTTTTAATCGGGAATCTTTGGACTATTTGGTCCAATGCACCAACGAAGAGCCTTTATGTATATCAGCGCCCTTTACGAGCTCTAGAGTTTTTGATATCCATTTGTAAATCAGATTGAAATGGAAATGACGTGCCCACCCATACACCTTGGGGATATGATTCTTCCGGTGACGGCTGACGCCGGAAAGCTAATGATCCGTAGCGCCATTCAGGCATCGTAAGGTGGAAGGCCCCACTTCTCCGGCTTGAAATGCTCGATGGAGGTAAGCGTCTCATCTGGAACGTATGGGTGGGCACTAGCAACGTCCACAAGGCGTTCATCGGGTACCCAGATGACTGAGGAGAACGTTAGGCTCTAAATCACGACTATGAAATAACAGCATACCTGACATTCCGGCTCTCTTTCCTGCTTGGACACCATAAACGGCGTCTTCAAAAACGAGCCCTTTGCTTCTTTCCACAGCCTCAGCCTCGGTACACTGCTCCATGTCACCTACTGCCTTGCCTAGAACACCTGCAGCATGCAGGAAAATGTACGGTTCAGGCTTCCCCGTAGTCTTGCCTGCCACATCATCAGCGCAGACGATGTTGCCTTGGAAATAGTCAAAGAATTCTTTGAGATTCTCAGACTTGCGGACAAAGTTCCGTCGTGAAGAAGCAGTGGCGACTACGATTGGAACGTTGTGTTTCACCAGGTGCTGGATCAACATCTGTACTCCCGGAAGGAGCTGCACGGTCGACCACTTCGCATCTAGCTTTTCTTGCGACTCTGTGAGGTACTGGTCGATCGTGATGTCGATTCCTGGAAACAAAGAGAGCAGGTGCGTCGCAGATGCAATTCGTGCTGCGATATGGTTTGCGTTGAACGAGTTCAGAGAGATCGGGGAACGTACGTTTTCCCATGAGCTGTGCTTTGATGTCCCATGTCATGGTCTTGCCGTAGCGACCGAGGATATCATCTTGGAGGCCGTGTGAGCTGTATGGAGAAGCGCAGTGACATGAGCATACTGGTGACTTCGGTATATACCCTCTCCGTGTCGATGAGAAGGCCTGTCAAAGATGCGTCTTGCCTCGAGTACCCGAAGAAGTTAGAAGGTCCACGCACCATCCATGTCAAAGACCACGTAATCTATCCTTCTTTCCATGATATCTATGGGTGATCTAACCTGGATGAAATCGAACACAGTCGATGAGATGGAGACCTGAGTCCATGGTGGTCACGTGGAAAGGTTCGGGACTCAGCGCGACCGAGCAGCGATGATGATCCTTATGCGCCGGCATTGACAGCATATGTAGGCGAGTGGCCTCGAGTTCGATTACACGCCATTACGCAGACACATGGAGTCGGAGTTGTACGTGTACTAGACTCAGTCAGGCTAGATCAAGCAGCCTCATTGCAGAAAATGATGCACGACATGATATGATATGATTCAGAAGGGCTTGTATCACGAGATACTTGCAGGGAGACTGTTACGGTAAAGGCTGTCCTGCGTAAGTATCACGGTGGACTCGTCAAGACTTGAGCTCGACACTCATGCTGGAGAATTGCCTGTTTGGGCAACATCCGACTCGACTTGAGTTATTATTATACTACTTATTCCTACTATTAGACCATGGTCTCTGGCCTCAGGCCTTATAATAATGGTACATTAATAAGCCAGGCCTTATAAAATTACCTTGCGACAGCTGGACGTCGGCTAAAAGAAGGTTGTAAGTACTGCCGCAGACGGTCCCGAATATTCAGTTCTCACAAGTCGACACTGCATGGCACTGAACAGATCCAGTGACTTTGAAATTTTCACGTCACAAGCCCGTCCATGGCTGTTCTCCACGGATAAGTATATAGTCTGAACACCGGTACGACCTGCTGCTGTTATCCCGCGCTCATTGTGTTTCAATTCCAATCCAGTCTCGGTCCGACGATCTTGTTCATCACAGCCTGAGCCTGAGAACGGGCCGCCCTATTCTTTCAAATTCATTCCTTCCCTGCGAGCGTGCCTGCAGGTGACAAGTGACCGCATCACCAGGTTTGCATTTGAATTCATTGTGTCTGAAGTCGATCTACACCTCCGCAGACGACACAATGGCCAGCGACTCGACTTCACGGCGCTCCACATGCTCATTCTACCGTCGTCGTCGCATCCTCCTCATTCCCGTATTCTTAATCATCTTTTCCCTGTTCTTTAGTACGCCATGGTCGCTACCTTCTCTCAACCTCTCGGGAATACATTCGTCGCTTTCACGTGCCAGTATTGCTTCGCTAGTCAAAGGACCACCAGTGGAGGAGATATATGGCTTGCTGCACTTTGTGACGAGCGATGACGATCGCATGCTGTCCCACTCGATAAACCCTGCCGCGCCGATCGATCTGAGCGTGTATCTCGGTGGTGACCAGCCGGATTGGAAATCACATATGAGAAAGCTGAGAGAAGAGTATCCATTGATCGTATTCTCGAAGGTATGTCATGGGGTTCGATTTACCAGATTCTGTGTGCGGTTCTGATGCTGTGTCTGCATCAGTCATATTGCCCGTGCGTTCTCTTCCTTTGCAATGTATGGTAGCCTCATGACTATGTAGATTCTCAAGGAAGGCTAAGAAGTTATTGGAGATGTATAATCTTTCTCCTCCCCCTAAAATCGTCGAAGTCGATCTTCGAGGTATGTCGTGGCTATGCTTACCTTCATGATACATACGCTGATTGTTCTCACAGATGACTGGGACTTCATAAAGATCATCCTTACTCGTCTTACTGATCATTCCACGTTCCCCAATATCATCTTGAATGGAGAGGGGCTTGGGGGAAGTGACGACCTGCACACGTTGCGTGCGCAAGGCAAGTTGAAGAAGATGTTTGAGAATGCGGGAATGATTGTAAGGGAGGATAACGTGAAGGAACAAGAGACGCAATAGAGTTTGGGATGTTCACGTCATTGCGTGCGATGGGACATGCTTGAGCTTGAACGTTTGAACGTTGTATTGTTAAGCATCTACTTATGTGTACTGCTATCTTGTTCATCCGAGTAGGAGTTTGCGGTGAATCTATTTCTGGATTCTGTAATATAATTGCCAATTTACCGGTGATGCATGTGTGTCCAGCGGGTATGTCAACAAGCGAGAATAGCCGCGACAGTGCGCGCGAGCGCTTATAGTCCGGTGCCCTCGGGAACAGATGGATCATACGGTCAGCATTATGGATTATGCGGGCCTTTGACAGGTGCTGCTGATCGTATCGATAAGCTTGAAGGACGTCAGTACCTTTCAGGGAAGTGTATGGGGAATAGGATTAACACACCTTCCGCCACATTTGGACCTGTTTGGATGAGAAGATGCAATCTAGGACCACATAGCACGATAAGCGTGTGGTCAAGTAGGAGTATCTTTATTCTCACGTGGATTCGGTGGCCACGTCGTCACCGTAATAAAACGTTTGTTCCACATCAAGAGATAATAAACTCGTTAAAGATCGGCTGTTTTACGGAGCGACATACCAAATTAGGTATGAGCGGAATTCCCGTGTGACAAAAAAGGATCGAGCCGATGAGAAGATCAATTAGGCTCGATTCAATTCCTTTTGCTTTCATTGTTTCGGGTTGCACAATCCAACTTCTCGGCCTCGCTCCAAATTAACCGACCAAAACTTTCATTCACTTACTGTTCATTTATCTAGGGACTTTTTAGTCTTCAACACTCTTTTACCTTCCCCATTTCGTCGGTCACGATGTCGACTCTCCCCGTCACATCCATCCTGCACTCACTGCAGCATCAACGAAAGTCGCTCAACCACAGAGCGACATCTCTGGCGCTCATCAGCCTTATCGTTGTGTCATTTTACATCTTTTTCGTAGCAAGGCCTTCATTAGACCTTGCTCCAATAGCACTTCGGACCGACGCACTCGGTCACGCAGGTACACATGGTTCACATCAACAAGACAGAGACGATCCCCCACCATCCTCTAGACTATTCCGTCTCCCTTCAAATAGTCAAAGAAAGACCGTCGTCAGCAATCTCAACCGTCCCCAAATCAAACTGGACGAGTCTCAAGAATTGGCAGCAGTAGCCGCTTTCTTAGCTGCCCTACCACAGAACATGATTCCACGTTCAATAGATCCAAGTAAACCTATCGATCCTCAACTTGTACTCGACTTCGACACTCGCAGTCCACGCGCTGCAGACGAACTAAATCAGATTGTCCAAGATGTGTGGTCTCGCTATCCCGTCATGTTGTTCACCAAGGTCAGTCGCTTCCTTTACATTCTTAGCCTCATGCTGATGCTGATGCTCGTCGCTCCTCCCAGGTCCACAATGCACATTCTAGGGAAATAAGACGTATCATTGCAGTTATGGACTTGCAGCCGCCTCCCGTGAGTTTTGAAGTTGATCAACGAGGTAAGCGAATTCCCCCCAAGTTATCAATTACAAGTCGCTCATCATTTTACGTGTTCTTAGAGGACTCAGACGTTTTGATTCCTTTGTTACATCGTCTCACGTCTTCAAACGATCTTCCTCTCATGCTTATTGGGGGAAAACCCGTTGGCTCTATGGCTGCCATCCGCGAGCTTCATGAGTCCGGGGAACTCCAGAGGTTGATTACCAATGCCGGTGCGGTCATTGACGGCAATAAGAAGAAGAAAGTACACTGAAGGATAATATTTTCCAATGGACTTTTCCCATCACATTTCAAAACGACCTAACGACCGGCATGACCACTCAGCGATCGTATGATCCAAAACTTTCATGCAAATGTACATACCACATCGGATAATCCCAGGTGGATGGATATTCAATCGCTATCGCATGCCATAAATCACCAACTTTTGTCCCTCGTTTATTTCTCGTGGTGTTATAGCCGGATTATTATAGCTCGCTTTGATTCTTGCTTTCTTCTGCATAATAATGGACGCCATCAACAGAATTACCCGCAACCATAGAGACCTTTGATGGATTTTTTTCAAGTAATATTTTTTTCTTGTGTTTGCCGCGTGTATACGAGTACTTAGTAACTGTTCTAGTTTACATGTACATACATAACGCCCTGGGGGATAGAGTTCTCCTTTTTCGTCGCAGTTTGAGAAGGCCTAGACTTTTCTAGCATGGGAGTGTTTGACAATTGGAACTTCGTCAGGGCGTGGGGCATCATAGAAGTCCTTCTAGAAGATCTATACTTGGGTGCGTACGGCGAAGCTTGAGGTCGTCCTCCGGGGCACCTCAGGCCCCGGACGACATGACGTAAACTTAAATTCACAAAACAATATTTTAAACTCAAAATTGTACGATGAATTGGGACAGAGTCCTCGTGTAACTTGAGTCGGCGTTAAGAATCCATATCGTGAAAACATGCCCTTTGACAAGCGCTGATCATGCGTACGGCGACCCAAAATCACAGTCGGACGCGAGAAGCCCCTGCTTCGGGAATCATGCACTTTTAGAAAGCAGTCCTGTTATGGAGCTTTGCTGGATAAGATGTCTTGGTCACCAAAGACAGTCAGAAGCACGAGATAGCATTGAGCGGGCAACGTGGGTCAACATGATTGAAAGGCACGACGACTCTTCGTACGTACTGCCAATGTCCCTACATACTTTCCATGGACGCGAGCAGTGACTGGCAGAGTTGTGCACATGACCGCTGCTTGCCCGAGGGTTCAATGTTGCGAAGATATGAAACGCTCAATCAGTATGTATGACAACCGATAGGTACTATTTGTTCTCCTTGAACTTCATGTTGTCAATGAAACTTTGTTGATAATAAAGCACCGCGACGTAATGCAAGGCCAGGGTTTTAACTCCTTCATGGTAAACAAGGGCGTTTCACTTGGCAGATTCGAATATAACGTCATGATCGAACTGGGATTAGCTTCGTCAAGAATTGTCACACCGCGCTTGAAGTCCCGCCCCAGTGGATGGAACTTTACTACCTCGTGCAGAGGATGATAACGTTCTGCCGGCATCGCGGATTCTGTACGCTGCGACAAGTACGTGTCGTAGAGGCATATCAGGCGCAGGAGCCATAATTCTGATAGCAAAGATGCTAAGGCTTCCGGGAGATAGAGAAATGGCTTCGTCGAAATCATAGAGTTGGACCAAATAAAAAAAATGCAAACAGTGAGAACCATGTTATTTGCAGAAATCAGTATCCCTCGGAGGAAAGACTTCGACGACGTCGCATACAACAAATAAAAAGTTGACACAGTCGTTGGTGTCGGCATCAGGGTTACTCTGCTGTGGAGAACAGAGTTCCCAAGCTTGTCTGTTAGGGCGTAAATACCTGCGGGCGTAATGGTGGGTCAGAAATGAAGTGCATTTGGTCGAATGCACACGCGTCCATCTGACCCTCTCTTGAAAAGTTGCCATGACCTTGCCTATATAGGTACACGAAAGGTTCAAAAGAAACCTGCAAGACAAGACAGGGTGACAACGATTTGCCGCATGCTTCCGTCGCAAGTCTGGGATATCAACGGCATGGGACGCTGGAGCCTGGCCTGGAAGTAACGCCTAAGCGAGGTCACCTAACGTGTGCCGCATCAGGGTATCCCGGCGTGGGTGGACGGCAAGAGGCGGCTCAATCGAACACATTTCAAGTCAAAATCAACCAGATAAGCTTCAAATTAAACATACAACCGAAACCTGAGCGATCAGGGTAAACATGAGCGCATTTAATGCTCCTGTATAGTGGAGGTGGTGTTATTCGGATAATTGCAATCCACATTGAGTACATTGTGCGACCCGAGTAACTGTGCGCCAGAGGTAGCTTGTAATCGGATACGAGCAATCATGTAGAAGTCGAGAAATCTCATCTGCGTCGCACCGGTCCGCCGCAGAAGCCGCCCCCAACGTCATAGACGGGCACGATTGAGCGGGAGAAGATGATATCTACAGTGCATGTGATAGAACTTCATAGAAGACTCACCAAAGTTCATTTGCTGGACCGAGTAGCTCGTCCCATTTGATTCCGGCATTGCAAATGACTCCTAGTGCTGTGCTCCAGAAGTTTTCACAGTGAACGGGCTCGGCGAGGCCCTTCAGGAGACACTTCTATCACCGTGGTGGCGTATAGGCTTCTGTTCGAATGCGATCGTCATGGGAGGTGCCTTGGAAATCAGTATTTGAAACCCGCGAGTTCGCTGGGATCGCTGTTCTGAATGATAAGACTCTTGTGACTCGGAGTCCGGAGGAGATATGATATCATGAGGCCGTATAGTAACCTTGGTTCGATGTACATAAGGCGTGCGAGATCCGTTGGATTCGTATATTACTTGCGAGCGGGTTGTCCCGGAGAAAGCACGATAAAGTACTCGGGAATGCACTACTGCTATGGATTTGAAATTCGAATTGGAACAGATTGTGGCTGTGCAATCATACCATTTTCATTTTGACCGTCGCTATAGCGCTTTACGACCGCCCAATGAAAATGTTGGCGTCAAAGCGCTAAGCGCTAAGCACGTGGGTATAGGACGCCGCCATGGCACGCGAGGCTCAAGCAAGGTACTTTCACACCTTTTACGTGACGATGAACAGTAGAAGTGTTCGAATGGCTCTAGTCTAGATGCGGCCAGACTTCGGATACCCGTCGCCTGACGGAAGATGAACGCGAGCAAGGGCCGCCCGCTCCGACCTCGATGTGCGTCACAGTCTAGCTAGGTGGCTAGCCTCTTAGTAAAGACTCGTGAGTATTGAAGTATTACATGCCATCATTAGCCTTGCTTCTAAACTGACGACGTCGCGGACGGGCTTGTTTAATATCAGATCTCAGACTCGGAGCTCTCCATCCAGCCCCATCTCTAAAGTGTACGATGCAATCTTGCGTGACGACTCTCGTGCTATGGCGTCATGGCACCCGGGCGGCTACAGCATAGCTCTCATATGCATCAATTGGTTTCTTCTCAGGCCACATCGAAATTCCTTGCTAGGGTACGTTATTTTTCAAGAGCTGTTCAAAATACCTGCTAATAACATTGCTGAAAAGTCGGTCGTGTGGCTTATGCATGTCTCAAGGCGTGAATAAAAATCCAGGGTATGTGGGAACATTTTGAATGAACTTCGAAAAAGTACTTACAAGCAGACACTGTCAACCTTATTTTGACGTCCTACTATGACATTCCCTGCACCTGAAGATTGAACGGTGGTACAAGGTGTGCATGACTCGGTAATCTAAGTATGCGCTACTAGCAAACAAGATCACGAGAGGAATACTGACATGAAGTTCTTGGACATCAACAGAGACCTTCGCGCTGTTACCATAAGATTCAAGCCAGCTACTGAAGAGGTGGCAGTGCTATTGGTTGATCGAAATCTCTATAGTACCCGTCGTTGGCTCGCGGAATGTTTGGGTGTGCCGACGGTCAACTGGATATCATAATTTTTCACATTTTTCACGCCGAAAACATTATTCGCTTGCAAGTACTGTTGATATCTAGTCGAAAATTATTTAAAACGCCTAGTGTTGATAGATACTCTAACCTGTCAACCTACGCTACATCGCAGGTACTGTGACAAAAGAATTTTAGATCTATATATTTTTCCAGCCTGGAAATCAGGATACAGGCTTTCGACCATATCCAAGTCTCCGGGAGGCCGTCCTCCTGACTCCTTTAAGCCGGCTTTCAAGTTAATACCGAGGTTGCCAAACGCTAATTCGAGACTGATCTCACATGTACATTTATCCCACCACTTGACCTCAACTTGAAGTCGCAACAGTTTCCAGTGACGCCAACTACGATCTTGAAGCGGTGGTTCACGAGATAATCATCACGGAACTACGATGCAAGGACTTGGGCTCGGGTCTCATTTCAATGCAGTGCCGTCAAGTGTTTTCCTCGATTCTGCCTCACACCTGCCAGCAGAATTAACTGCTTCAAAATAGTCTTGCCCAAGCAAGGTCATACACTGGCCGTGGGAGAGGATGCTTCGAGCTGAGTGCGATCCGACTTTCCCCCGCAGGTTAGATATACAATCCTAAGCCGACTGCAAAGTAATTGAAGTGCGCTGCAATGAGTGCTCAGTTTGATCAGTCACGCCTCATTTGGACACCTGCTTACCCGTCTCATGCCATCTGCGAAAAGTTCAGGCGTGAAATTAACCTTAAACACAACCTGAAACTCAGTGCGTTGACGAGTCTCTCATAGAACGAGAGCCTTACTGAAGTTTGTGCTGTAGAGGACTACCATGACCTTCATGCATACTCGGTGTCCAACTACACCTTCTGGCTCGACCTCTGGCAATTCATGGGTATTCTGTCTTCATGTCCCTCCAGATCCCACAAAGGTGTGTCAATTCATATCGGCGTTCTTTTCCTTATCATATTGAGCATCACTAGTAGATAATCCAAAAGGGCAAATACGAAGAAGTACCCGAATGGTTTCCCGGAGCACGCCTAAACTATGCCGAGAACCTACTCTACCGCAACGACGATAGTATCGCATGCACAGCAGGCAATGAACTCGGAGCCGTGACGCATTATACATTCCGCCAGCTAAGAGAGATGGTGCGCAAAATGGCAGCCGCAATGCGCTCGAATGGATTAAAGGTTGGAGACAGAGTTGCGGGTGAGCGAAGGTGTTGCTTGTGAAGTTTGCCATAGATTGTTAACCTTGAATGGTCGCAGCTATCATCTCCAACTCCATCACCGCAGTGGTAGTCGCTCTTGCGGCTTCCAGTGTAGGGGCAATATTCTCTAGTACCGCAACTGACATGGGTACCCAGGTCAGCCTTGTCGTATCTCTTATAGACTCGCATGACGTTCTCCCTTGGATAGGGTATACTCGATAGATACAGGCAGATCAAACCAAAGTTCATTTTCACAGAAACGGAGATTGTTTATGCCGGGAAGACAATCAGCCTAGTACAGAAGGCTTTGGAAGTAGAGCAGGACCTCCGCACATTTGGCGTACAGCGCATCATTACTTTACCGAGTGTGAAGACCGGAAAGACCGTCCCAGAGTCTCTGAACATACCCAATAGGTTCGTTTGCGACTCTTTACTGCGCGCTATCACTTAATCTTTATTTAGTGTTACATTGGATTCTTTCCTTGCATCAGATGATGGTCGACCACTGGAATTTGAGCAGCTGCCTTTCAGTCATCCACTGTATATCCTATACTCATCGGGGACAAGTGGTCCGCCGAAATGCATAGTCCACTGCGGTGGGGTACGCCTCCTGCTATCCTGCCATATTCTACTATTTATCTCCCTCTGCAGGGCGCCCTAATGAACAGCAAGAAGGACTGCATGGTCGGCTTCGGCATCCTTCCGACTGATGTCTATTTTCAATACACTACAGTAAGCAACCCCATATATGTGTACTGTACGTGGAATGATCAACTCATACTCATACAAGACGGGTTGGATGATGTGGCCATTCATGCTCTCAGGTCTTGCATGTGGCGCACGTATTGTCCTCTACGATGGGTCACCATTCCACCCTGACGTCAGGGGTTATCTCAAGTTCATCAATGATCAGGGGTACGAAGACACTAGCGAACGCAGATAACCAGTGACTAAACTCTTTTAGTGTCACGGTGCTCGGCACAAGTCCACGTTTCCTGACTGAAGTCCAGATGAGGGGTATTAAACCGCGTATGATTGAATCATGGCCTTGAGAGTTAATGCTCATCACTTTTGTAGTTGAAATCGCGTCCTTTGAAGCTCTTCGCGAGATGACAGTCACAGGAGCTGTAACAACTGCACCTTTGATGGAGTGGGCGCACGAAGCATTTGGTAAGAAGCTGCATATAGGTTCGTCTTCTGGGGGGACAGACGTGTTCTGTGCATGTAAGTTTTAGTTGGGTCGCCCCTTACCTATGTTCCTAAACTGGCCTTCTTCAGTTGTCACTTCTGTGTTGAGTTTCCCACTATATGCTGGAGGTTGTATCCGAGGTACCATCTTCCTAACTTGGACTAACTGTGCGTTCTATAACAGAACTTCAAGGCAAATGTCTCGGCATGGCCGTTGAATTATTCAATCCTGCGGGAAAGAACATTGAGAACACGGGTCAGCCTGGCGAGCTTGTCATCACACGTCCGCATCCCTCGATACCTGTTTGTTTCTGGGGCGATGAGTCTGGCACAAAGTTTCGACAGGCTTATTATGACATGTATCCAGGTAAGTTCTCCTGAACTTCTCCGGATATCGACGTGCGTATTCACATCGATGCGGAGCACAGGAGTCTGGCGTCAAGGTGATTTTGTGGTAAAAAATCCGAAGACGACAGGGTTCATCTTTCTAGGGCGGAGGTATTGGCTATCAGTGTTGTCACATACAAGCTGACCTAACTATTTCCACAGTGATGGCGTACTCAACCCATCTGGTGTCCGTTTTGGCTCAACGGAGATTTACAGTGTCATAGAGTCTTTCTCTGACGATGTCGATGATTCATTGTGTGTGGGCCAACGGAGAACACAAGACCCTGACGAGCGTGTCCTGCTCTTTCTGAAGATGCGCTCAGGGCGCAAGCTCACACCTACCCTCATTGACCGCATAAAGAACGCGATCAGGACCAGCCTCAGCCCGAGACACGTTCCAGCCTACGTGTTCGAAACTCCAGATATCCCGGTACGTATGCTGCCTGTGGGGTGAACATGACGATTCTGATGCTTATACAGTACACTGTTAACGGCAAGAAAATCGAGATTGCGGTCAAACAGATTGTTTCGGGGTCCGATCTAAAGCCGAGTGGGACTGTGGCAAACCCCGAGTCACTTAATTTGTACTATAAGTACAGGGATATCGAAGGTTTGGTGGGCCTGAAGACGATGGCGAAGCTCTAGTTGTAGACATTGATATCAGAAGGTTGGACCTTTCAACTGAATATTAACTTGCAAGCCCACCCATTTGGCGCACATGTCGGAATTAAGGCTGGGGAAGCATCTGCAATGCGGGGACAGCATGTGACAAACTCATTGCTCCGTCATGCGGTGAGCCGTTTCGTGAGTCTTCCATTGCTGGTGCTTTGTGATTCGCTTCTTCCCGTTCTCTCGTGACCCTGCGGTGTGGTCATCCGTATCCTTACTGAACCATTTTGAACGTTAGTCTATATTCAGGACCAAGAAAGTCCGGACACGCGGCAGCAGTTGTCCGGTTCATGCAGTTAAAGCGTCCATCGCAGCCACTTGATTCGGGCCTGTCCAGGGGGTACTGTGTACAGCAAGTACGTAGGGAAAAATGCACTGATAATGATTATTCGGCCCGCAACACGGTATCTCGCTGACATAGACCATACCATGGAAGTACTTCATGACATCCTTATCTTGCATAATCTGGAATTCTATCCGGATCATAAAGTCGTGTATGCAAACACTTCAACGGGACTACATTGTATAGTAAGCGGGTTATCGTCCACTCATCAGAAAACTCAGAGTTGACAGTAAACGGGTACGTCCATGCGGCAGGCCGCGGTCACTTTTTATGAAGGTTCCTGAGTTTGTCCTATGGCAGGTTGTTTGTCAGTTGACCGAGTGATGGTCAGGGGCAACACTGGTTCAATGGTGGGCCCGATGAAAGCACATGCCTTCGACAAAACATACCTGATGCCCGCTCCTCCATTATGCTCGGAGCAGTTCCTTACTTCCCATGTGGGGTCACTCTATTTCCCCTTTCAAATAGCACGGTGCCTTGATAACGACGAAAATATAACTCCGAGTTCAAGTTTCCCATTTCTCCGACCGTCACTGCTCATTGGAAAGTTGGCCATGTTTTGCTATGTCGTTGACCTGGATCTCTCAGTTTGAGAACGCACCACATATCTTCGCTAACGAATGTATGCTCCTCGAGTTCTGGCCCGGATGTCACCTGGGCACGCATGACTGGACTCTCCCGTGCAGCCATCAAGGCACCCATGATATGCACTTCCGGAGCCTGATATGATAAACCGCCGCATGATAACAGGAACTTGACCAAGCCCTCGTTATGGCTCAAATCGAGGAGATCTTACTATTTAAACCCGCCATTTGAATTCTAAAGAGGTGGAAAGTTATATTGCAGGAGATCTCCGCTGTACCTTGCATTTACCCCACATCCTCATTTTCGCAGAGAACCAATTCAAAATTGTATGGTACAGAGTGATTTGTCTGGGGATTTGAACATGCTAAGGGTGGTATGGTTGAGTAGAAAAATAAAAACTATGAGACTCTTCCCCACTTTGTCACATCAGCTTAAATCTACTATCTTTGGTGCCGCTCAAAGTTGCAAATCACAATAGTGGGACTCACAGTAGCTTTTGGGAAACTCGCTAAAGGTCGCTAAACTCGGGTCGAGTTTGCAGGAAACAGCGGCTGAAAGCTACAATACTCGGCGCGCATCGGCACAATAACGGAGTTAGAAACGACACTTAGGCATTTTCAAACGGTGTGATACACAAAACGAGTAAATTAGATAGAGTAGGCAATCAATATGTACTTTTGAGGACTAGTGATAAAGTAGATCCCCCCAAGGCACTTTGTATTTGAACTGACAGATATCAATAAATTTGTGAAAATACACGAAGTCCACTGAGATTAGGGTGCATGCTGTAGGTGGGGAGCACCAGAGGGAGCTGAATAAGGCTCGCTGCCAGAGGGAGCAGGCTGAGGTTGCATGCTGGGGGGAAGAAGCTGAGGCTGAGTGCTGTATGAAGGAGGATGACGAGTGCTGGATGACTCACCTCCAGTGTGGTCTTCCCTGTAAGGATCTTCATGAAGATCTGCATGCCTCTGCGGAGACACAAGATCGGATAAAGGGTGGACTCCCTCTGGATGTTGTAATCTGAGAGTGTGTGACCATCTTTGAGCTGCTTGCTGGGGAAAATGAGACATTGTTGGTAAGAGGTTGAGGAGGAGAGTTGCACAACTCACCTCCAGTGTGATGGTCTTCTGTGTGAGGGTCTTCACAAAGATCAGCATACTGCCATGAAGATGGTGAACAAGGTGGAGCAAGGAGGACAATAGTAAAGTCTTTGTGCTGGAGATTGAAAATGAAAGCCTGGATAAGAACATGTGTGGATGGTGAAAGTAGAGCACATTTGTTTGGCAGATCGTTGATGGATAGCACAGATCTGTGAAGCTGGTGCACCCGTGGTCATCGTTGATGTGGTGGAGGTCGGTCATAAGGTGCACCTAGGCTTGACCTATGCTGTGAGCTGGACTTGACCGGAACTTCCTGAATTTTAAACTCCGCCATAACCAACATCATATCAGCCAGTACAAAAATAGGGGAATTGATCCCTTGAACCTCACTATGCCTCATCCAAGCAACTGGGCACAGATATTGCATGACCTTGACATGGTTGTATTTGTGGTAGCCAGGGCCACTTATGAGCATGTAGTGCAAGATACCCATTCTAGTACGGACTCTCTCTCAAGCCCCTCTTCTGATTCAGAACTTGGCGATTTCATGAGCATCATGGCGATCACACCTCCTTCACCTATTTCATCATTCCTTTCTGACTTTTCTGTATCAGACTTTGACTCATCCAGCGATGAAGCTGATCGTATTATGGCTCGTTATAACCGCCTTCAAGACCAGATTGCTGCTCTCCGGGATGAGGTGGAAAAGGCACATGTACTCCACTGCCCTGATAAGCCTATGCCACGAGCCAGTCAGCTGCACCTTCTTGTGCATTTTGGGGAACATCGTTCCCACCTATTTTGGCAGAAGCTACATGTTGAGCCTGAAATCTTCGATGACATCATGGATTTAATCTCTGACCATCCCATCTTTCACAACAACTCACACAATCCCCAACTTCCTGTCTCTATCCAGCTTGCTATTTTTCTCAGCCATGCAGGCCACTACAGTGATGCCATAATGGTGGAGGATGTGGCCCAGTGGGCAGGTATTAGTGTTGGATCAGTTGTGAATTGTACCAACCATGTTATGGTTGCACTACTTGATCAGCATGATGCATTCATGAGTTTCCCTCCTCCTGATTCAGAGGATTTCCAGCACGCCCAGGAGTATGCAGCCAAAACTGTTTGCCCTGAGTGGCAGAATGAAATTCTAGCTGTGGATGGCTCCACAATTAATGTGTATCAGAAGCCTGGTTTTCATGGTGAAGTTTTTTTTTGATAGGAAGTCAAGATATTCCCTTGGCTGTCAGGTGTGTTTCCTTTCTGTCTGTCTCCTGTTTGTAATTAAATTAAATTATAGGCCATCATTATGCCCCATAATCTTCTTATAGTTGACTAAACTCTTGGTCACCCTGGGAGTGTCCATGATGCCTATGCTTTCAGGGCCACTCGCCTTTATCGAGAACACGCCACACTTCTTCCAGATGACCACTGGGTCTGGGCAGATAGTGCATACCCACTGGAGCCCTGGTGCATCCCCCCTTTTAAGAAACCCCGCAATGGCAGGCTCACAAACAATCAGAGGACATTTAATTATCACCTTTCTTCAGTTTGTATTTTTTCTGTTGCAGTTAATTTCTGATTCAAAATTTATTTAGATCTGAGTTTGTGTAGAACATGCCTTTGCAGCTCTCAAGGGATGCTTTCAATCTCTTAGGGACCTTCAATGGAATATCCATTCAGAAAATGACCTTCATACTGCTGTTCATTGGATTCAATGCTGCCTAATACTCCATAACATGATCATACAGCTAGAAGAAGCTCAGGGATGGAATGAGGACACTGGTACAGTAGCATGGGCCCATCAGCAGGGCAGAGGCATGATAGATGAGGAGCTTGAGGCCCCTGATGGTAATCAGGTGGTTGGTGACAGATTGTATGATGGCACCCCAGGTCAGGCTTCCTGTGCGATGTTGATGGACCTACTACTTGACAGCCCCGCATCGAGAGCACAGCGCTGAGAAGGATAGAGAACTCACACAACCAATCACACAGCACATAAAGTTCAACACATAGTATTAACAAGACTTACATACATGACATGAGGGAAGGGGGCAACATACTATGATGATAGGTAGAACAGTAGCTATAGGAATGTTAAACAACAGACCTAGAAACACAAAGCATGACGCGACACACAAATATAACTAAAATTGGAATGATGACATACATTGTGACAGTGCGCGAACCTTCAAGATCCACCTTTTTTTTTTTTTTTTTTGTATCCTTGTTTATTGTCTGGTGGGGCGATGCCCTATAGTAGACAATACCTACAGTATGTACCTGTTTCTAATTGCACTATGTATTTGGATGACTTTGCTAATGGTCCCAGCGGTTAGGCAAGGACTGGGATGCCAACTGAAGGCGAGTGATGATGGGTGGGTCAAGCGATGTTCTGCTTGATGCTGGTTCTGTCTTTGTTCATGTTGTGTTCTTGGGTGGGGTTACGTCTCCGAAAACTTGTTCCAGCCTTCTAGTTCGTGCGATGTAATGGAACAATGGTTTAATGAAGTTGCGGTTGTTGAGGAGCATGTGAAGTTGACTTATGTTGGTGCCTGCTTCTTGGCATAGCACTGCTTGTTGACGTGCATAGCTTGGACATGTGAGTAGGAAGTGTTTGACAGTTTCTTCATGTTCATTGCACTGCAGGCATCGTGCAGTAGGAGATTTGGATATTTGGTGGAGGTATTTGTTGAGGGGGGCATGACCTGTGTGGAGTTGAAACAGGAGGGAGCAGAGACGTCGAGGAAAGTCTTCAATAAGGTTGGCGAAATGATCTGATGGCATGGAGGGGTCAATTGTGCATATTCTGTCATAATGCGGTGAGTCTCACATTGTTGCTTTTGCTTCGTCTTTGATGAAGTCTTTGAATTTCTGTTTTGTGACGGCCTTGCTGTGGGGTAGAATGGCTGGCATGCATGTTCAGGCCTTCCCTTTCAATGATCTTGGGAGATGGGCTGTCTCTGAGGCTTCACCTCTCGCTGCGCGCTTGGCCTGTACATCTGCTGCTTCGTTTCCTGCTATGCCCTTGTGACCAGGGGTCCACTGAATTGTGAGCTTTCGTCCGTCCTCGTTGGGTAGGAGGGATCTGAGGTTGTCTAGGAACTTGTTGACGAGATAGTGACCTGGTTGGGATTGGAATGCGCTCGTTGATCTGATTGCGGCCTGGTTGTCCACTCCTAGTGCCATGGTGCCTTTTCCTCCTGCCTCTCTCAACAACTCGACTGCTAGGATCATCCCCACTATTTCTGCTTTGTACACTGTGTGATCCTCTTCCTTTCCCAGGTAGAATCGTCTCTCGCTGAGCATAACTCCCCCTCTCATCAATACTGCTGCGCCTCCCACTCCCCCATCTATTGCCAACCCGTCCGAGTACACCCTAAGATCTTCGCTTGCTTCCTCCTCCTCTCTTGCTGCGTCTTTCTCCTTGCTTGCAATGCTGATAGTTACATCTGGCTCCCATTTGGTGGAGTGTCTTACTGGTAGGATCTTTTCCATTGTTGCTGGGTCTGTCTTGAATTCATTGAAGAGTCTGTGCAGTGGGGAAGGGTGTCTCTTGTGGCCCTCGTAGTTCCTTTTCTTGCAGAAATTGGACGCTGCCGTTATGTGCTTTGACAGCGGGTGGGATTCTGGAAGGGTGGACATTCTGAGAGTGGCTCTGTAGCACATATAGCATAGGACCTGTTGGAAAGGGAGAATATTAGTGTGGCTGTCTAACATGTCAGATGCAGATGAACGAAGGCCCCCTGTTATGTTTAGCGTTGCCATTCTCTGGACACGAGCCATCTGGGAGGCAAAACCCCTTGCACCTCTTCCTCCTTTCTTGCCTCTTCCCTTCGATACCAAGTTTGCACACCATATGTCTGCTGCATATAACATCTTAGGGAGGACTACACATTTGTATAGTCGGTTCATGAGTCTTCCATGGATGCCTTTAGTTGGTTTGATCATGTGGTTGCATGCCATGACATATTTGGTGCCTTTTTCCATGGCGTGAGCAGCATGTTCCTTGAAGTTGAGGTCTTGATCTATGATTACTCCTAGGACCTTGTGGGACTTTGACGGGTGGATGGTGTGTCCTTGGATGACTATGGGCGGGGGAGACAGTCTTGCGGAGGTCGTTTTCATCTGGTATGTGTTGCTTGGTCAGGCAGATGAGTGCAGTTTTATCTAGCTCAAACTCAGCGTGGTGTGTTCTGCTCCATTTGAGAGCGCTGTTTTCCTTTTCCATCATGTGGGTGAGCTTGCCATGTGCTTCGTCGTACATTTTTCCATTTGCTGCCAGAGTGACATCGTCAAGGAAACCTAAGCTGAGCTCTCTGCTGCGGGTCTGTGTGTTAGCTACTCTTAGTACATCTGAGTTGTAGAATATGAAGCCTAGCGGTGATAGTGGGCATCCCTGGTCGACACCTCCTCAAACATTGAATGGGTCAGATTGAAAGTCATCAAAGATGAGGCGTGTGTTGTGGCCGTTAAGTCGTCTGTCGTACCATTCTGTGTATTCCTTTGGGATGCCCGCTGTCTGTAGGTTGTGGAGTAGTCTGCTCATGACCACACTCGGGAATGCGGCCTTGATGTCTAGGAAGAGCAGGGAGACAAATTTGTTCTTGGAGGCCCAGGAGTCTGTAATGAACTTGGTGAGCAGGTGTAGTGAGTCTGAGGTGGATCGGCCTGGTCTGCCTCCAAAATGGGTGGAAGGGAGTAGGTTGTGTTGTTCTGAAATGAATGTCAGATTATTGGCTACACAAGATGAAAGGATCTTAGCCATGGTGTCGAGTAGCGTTATTGGTCAGTACGCTTTTGGAGCACTGTAGTCTGGCTGGCCAGGTTTCCTCAGAACGATTGTTGTAGATTGCTTCCATCTGTCTGGGTAGATGCCTAGTGAAAAGGTTGCTTGGAAGATTGGTGCCATGTACAGTACTAATAGGTGCATGTTCTTTGTGAAAACTACATTACTTATGCCATTCGGTCCTGGGGCCTTGTATGGGGAGAGGCACTTGATCGCTCTGTGGACTTGCTGGTTTGTGATCGGGGAGAACTTGCACACTGGAGGGGGGTATTCATAGTCTGGGTCTAGATAATTGTTAGCTGGTGGGGGGCAGAAAAATACCTCATAGAGCAATTCGCTCTTCCTTGCATTATCTTGCATCGTGTTTCCTGGGTTGGCTGTTGGATCCTGAAGTGTCTTGATGCGGGTGTGTATTTGGTCTGTTGAGTTGCTTGCTGCGTATCTGTGAAAGGACCACATGTCTGTTAGTGTTAGCGATTCAAGCCATTCTGTCCAGTGTTCCTCCTTTGCTTTTCTGATACTTTCCGAGAATTTGTTCCTAGCTACTCTGTATTCCTCATGTATTGGGTCCTGTCGTCTTGCAAGTTTGGCGTGAGATTTGCATGCCAATTTGTGTACAGCTTTGTGTTCCTTGTCTAAGGTTTTGGACCACCAGTGCTTTGAGTATAAGGATGGTTGTTGTTTCGGTACACATTTTGTGGCCGTTTCTTCTATGGCATTGGTGAGGTCGGTGAAAGCTTTGTTAAATTGGTCGGCAGTGGTGATCTCCGTTGGGGGTGGGTTGCGACTGAGGCATGCGGCTAGTTCATCTTCAAATTCTTCCCAGTCTACTTGACAGTAGTTGTATCTGGGGATAGGCGGCGAGCGTTCTGGTCGGAGGTCAAATATACTAACTGCTGGGAAGTGGTCTGTTACGACTGGTCGGAGGTGATATTCTACCTTGCAGCTTATGATGTTGTTCGCGAGTCCTGGGGTGCAGAAGACATTGTCCGGTCAGGTGAGGTTTTTGGTGTTCAAGGCTTCTAGGGTGGCTATCGCTGGCGGGAGTATCTGTACAAGGTTATATATAGATATTAGATTTATTAACAGGCCCACCGCATCTAGGTTGGCTGCGGTGAATAAGTGGCTGTTATGAGGCATCTCCCACATGGGGTGGTGGCGATTGAAGTCACCTAACCATATTATATGTTCTGTCGCGTATTGTTGTCCGCCTTGAGCGGTTCTGCACTGTAGCGATGGTCGCGGCGTTGGGCTCAAAACCACATATTTCCATACTCACGTCAACACCCGAAACATATGCGCACATGTCCGACGCACTTTCACACATGTCCGAGCCACTCCGTATGGGATCCGGCGCATCGGACCTTCGGACATCGCATCGGCTGATCACACTTTGCGCGCACTTGTCCATCCCGTGTCCTGTCCATCCGAACTAGCCTCACTAGGTGCATAGTCATTCCCGTGCATGTTTTCTGACATTCGGACCGCATTATTACATGTCCGCAGCACCTCATGTCTTATTACATAGGACATCGGACCCAAAATATATCGCTACTATCTTCGCCTGTAGTTTTCCAAATTTCTATGTACTTACTTAAATACTCTGTAGTGACCCGTAGCAATCATGATCCAGTAGTTAGGAGCTGTTTCCCGACTCTGCGGATCACCCAGAATATTCTTGTAGTTCTTAGTTGCATTGCGAAATATTACCATTCGTTCACTGTCATACTCCGTCACTTGTTATACTCGCGCATACCGCTCGCAATCCGACACTCGTTATAAAGTTTCCGACCTATTATCATGAAGTCTGAAAGTCCGAAATCTCGGACATTGCACTTTGGCTTCGGACATTGGATAAGTACCTTTGGACATCATTGGATTACCTTTGGACATCGTTTCACACCATCGGACATTTTGTTATTTGCATTACTGACACATTTTTACTACTAATACCAATTAGCAATCCCTTTAGGATTGAATGCACTTGCTCTGCAAGTATAGCAGCATAGGTCGTGCTAAGATCTACCTAAATATTTGTTGTCTAGGTAGTACAATTTCTGCTGAGCCCAGTGGAGATCAGCTTTCTACACCGGCCTTTTCCTCTATGTCCGCTGTAACGATGGTCACAGCGCTGGGCTCAGAACCAGCTATTTTGATACTGATGTCAAACAGTATTTGTCCGACAAACTTCCGACTACCCTGACCCGAGTCCGACAGTCCGATCCTGACCCGCTGCACTTTCCGACAGTCCGACGCATGTCCGATCCCGACCCGACATTCCCGTGCATCGGACCAGTCCTCCCTATGTCCTGTCCAGTCACATCTATCCCCACTAGGTGCGCATTTACTCCTTTTGACTTGCTAAGCATTGTATACAGTGTTATTACATGTTTTCTCATGGTCCGCAGTACCACATGTCCTATTACATAGGATTTCGGACCCAAAATATCGCTACTCTTGCCTATAGCAGTCTGAATTTCTACATAGTCACTATTTAATATCTAATACTTCCTACCTATTGCATTACTTACTTTTTCCTACTCAGTAGTAGGATGGAAGTCATTGGATATTAGTAGTACTTTATTGTATTGCGAAATATCTATCTGCTCTTTTTCTCCGAAACATTCTGACACATCCAACATTCATTTGACCGACAATCCGACACACTTCCGACACATTCCTTTATCATCCGACGCATTCCCGACAGTCCAATGCATAGTCCAATGCCCGACCTGACTCCAATATTTTCGGACCCGACAGTTTCCCTTCATACAAGTAGTTCTTAGCTTCGGATTATCTTCCTACTATTGATAACTAACTATCAAAACTAATACCAAACAGCTACCCCTATAGGATCGAACGCACTTGCTCTGCAAGTATAGCAGACTAGGTCGTGCTAAAGATCTACCTAAATATTTGTTGTCTAGGTAGTACGATTTCTGCTGAGCCCAGCAGAGATCAGCTTTCTACACCGCTAAAGCTGCTGGGTTGTTGGGGACGAATGAGATTGGTACATTTTCCATTAGAACATGGAAGAATCTGTCTTTGATTGTTACGTTAGTACCGTAGAATTCTAGAAAGTTGCTCTTGTTGGCGGGGGTGTTGAACCATTCAGCTGACTCCTTGGTGTTGAGTTCATAGAGAATTCCTCCATGTGGGAGCCTTCTTGCTGAAATGAAGGAGAGGTCTTGCGGGTATTCGATGTTCTGTTGAGTCATTAGTTCTAGGGCCATGGACGCCTTTGTGACCAGCTGGGACTCCGTTAGGTCTCTGAGAGAATTGGGGGACAGGAGGGATCTTCTGTCGATGAGTATTTGACGTGTTTGAGCTTCATTGCGGGCAAGAATTTTGGTCAGTTGAGCAGGAGTTCCTGCTTTGATCGCATCTGCATAAGTTCTAGGTCCTTCAGACCCTCTGAGCTCTGTTTGCAGCCTTGATTGTTGGTTAGTCTTTTGGATCGCTGATTCTAGTGCTTTCTCTATTCCTTCTGGGGACATATTCATTTGATTGTGTACCTCTTTTACCGTTTCTTCCATGGTTGTCTTCTGCATTTCTACAAGTTGTGTTAGTGCCTTGACATTGTTTTCTAGTTTTTCAATTGGGTTTTTGATTAGTGAGTCGACTTTGGTTAGTATGTTGTTTATGTCATAGGTTTGGCTGGCCTCGTGGAGGATGAATGCAAAGGACCGTAGTATTTCTGTGAGGGTGGCTCCTGTGTTAGGGGTCAAGCTCAGTTCAAATAGGGCTGCCGTGATCTCTTTGAGTGCATTTCCTGCTACCGGGATGGTGAGGCCGTGGGTGGTGAGGAGTTTTCTTGCTGTTGCAGTGCTGTTGATGTCAGTTAGAGTCCCGGTGCCTATAGTGTGGTCTTCCGGGCTCTTACTGAATGACAGCAAAGGTTTACTGGCTGTTGTTTTCTGGCTTGTTCTGGTTGTGATGCCTGTGGGAGCCATTGGAGTTGGGCTGGGGGCACTGCTTGGGGCCATTGGTGCTGCTTGGCTGGTGGTGGGCGCTGATAATCTAGGTGATATTAGTTAGTGGGTAATGGTAGAGGATAGCTGAAGGTTTGGTGGCACCTTGAGGCATCGAGTGTGCTGTGAGGCGCAGTGTTGGAATTTGAGTTCTGGGGTGCTTGCCGGGGTGCCACTTGGTACGGGTCCAAGAAGCGATTTTCAAGATCCACCTGTAAGCTGGTGGTACTGGATCTTGAGGTGCAACAATGCTGCCTCCTCCGCATGCACTTTTGCCAATGACTCATGCATCCTCGCCTCTGCGATGCAGAGGCGGATCTCAGTATCCTTCGCCTCTTGTGAACATTGATGAACGGTGGCGGCATCCATGCACTCGTCCTGGCGCTCAGCTTGGAGGAACCAATGTTCATTTTCCTGTCGGGTGAGATTGAGCTTGGCCATGTAACAATTGTTTTTGAGTTCCTCGTGAGAGACCTTGGACAACTTCTTTGAGTGGATACTGCCGATCTTGTTGGTGATTGCACCAACTTGGTTCAATATGTCTGAGCGTGCCTTCTTCGACGGCCTACCCATATTCTTCTCAGAGCTTGCAGATTGCGATGTCAGAGTTGTCAACATTGTGACTGATGATGTTGATGTCGGTGTGGACCACAAATGCGAAGACCTGAGACCTGACAGAGGCTTGAGCAACCCCTCGCTTATGCGTCTTGTAGGGTCAGGTGTGCCAAAGGCAGCATGGCTATTGTGCTGCATTGTCTGTGGCTTCTTGGGAAGCTTGAATTCAGTATGAGGAGGGGAAGTGATAGAAGCAACAGAGTGGATGGGGGTTGGCATTTGTGGGTGGATTGGCGCCTGGGGAGGCTGTTGAGGTCTGTGACATTCTTGCTGTAATCAGCCATCACATGGGAGCCAGTTATGCACACATTGTCGTTGTCGTAGTCCATCCCCCCATCCTTGTGATTAAGGGGGAGATTGTGCTGGCCTTGGCCAGGATGAGAGTAGGGGACAAGTGTATGGGGGGTGGGCGCTGAAGGGTGGGTGCTAGGTGCATAATGAGGCTGGGCACTAGGGCCAGGGTAATGGGCATAGCTGCTATAATTAGTGCCAGAAGGGACATTGGACTCCCTGTAGACAGCAGGGGGGGGCAGGCTGAGCACTGAGAGGAGGGGGCTGAGCACTAGGAGGAGGGGGCTGTGCGCTAGGCACATAGCCCCCATACTGAGTGCTTGAAAAAGATTGCGCACTACCAGTAGTGCCTGCCTGCAAGAGTGAAAAGTACTTGGATGCATGGTCCATCCCTGGGACTGATGAGATTGTCTTGAGGGACACTGCTGGGTTCCCCTCCAGGATAGCAGCAAGGTCGTCATACCAGGAGAACTCCTCCAGAATTTGCATGATGAACATAGTCAGTAGTAAAATTAAATTAAACAAAACATGTACTGTGCAAATTTGCTGCAGTCATTTCGTCAAGCAGTGTGACGCCAGCACCCATCAAGTGCAGTTTATCATGGAATTCACAATACTTTTTCCTCAGGCTATAAAGGAGATATGTTTACATACAAAAATACATAGGAAGGCACTCACCCAAAAATATGGCTGTTTGTGGAGTCACAGAATCTTTCAGGATCATCAGGATAGTAGTTCGCATATTCAGGATCATTCTTGAAGACAGACTTTGCAATGATTTGGCAAATTAATACCTTGTCTTTGGCCGAGGGGCGATCACCGTCAGCATGCAACTTATTGTTAGAGTAGAATAGGATGCAACAGTCAGCAGAATGTGTACAAAGATGTTCCATTATTTTTTCAGTGTGCCTAGGGTCAGCTTGCCACTGAACACTAAATTTTGGAGTGCGTGCTTGGTCTTGACTGCTAGTAATTATACTAGCGGTCAAATGGTTTCACGATCCTCAAGTTTTCCCTTTCCCACAGGTGGTATATGGCTGGGTGGGTTCCATGGTGGTTAGGACCTTTCGTGAGTGAGTGTGCAAAAATTTGAGTCGCACAACCTGCCTGCCAGTCCAGGAACACAATGACCCGCCACTGTTCTTCCTTCAGCAAATTGACCTCCTCGCATCGCATCGTGCGCACACGTGCCTTGCACCATTCAATATGAAGTGCTCACCAGAAGCATGTCAATGCAAGCAAATTCAAAACTATTAGGCCTTACCATTGTGCAGGCCAACATTGGCATCCTCCGCCACCCCCAGTGTTTTCCAGATCCATGAAAGATGTCTTGTCCCCTCTGTCTCCTTTTCCTACATGTCCTTCAATGATTTCAGGTCCCTGTTGCGATTCAGAGGCCTGAATATATCTTTCCAGGCTGGACCTTCATCAAGAATTTGCGCCAGAGTAGTGAGAGCCGCCCTCGCAACTTCATAATGCTCAGCAGCCATGCTGACTTTGATGTCCATCTTATTGATGGTACTTCTTGCACAGGTATTAACTGCTTGGCCGATGATGTTGTTATCCTTGAATTTGTATAGGTGTGAGCGGAGAAGTAGAAGGTTTCGAATATCTTTTAATGCATCATTTGCTTGGGTGTAGCATAACATCCATTCAAAATGATGAAGTTGAGTAGAACATTGAGTGTCTGGGCCAACTCCAGATGGTAGCCATAGATCGATAGCTTCGACAGCAGGTGTTACATCCATAGAGGAGCATGTTACGACTTGGATGGTATCTGTTGGCGACGCTCAAACAGAGCGTGTGTCATCAACGGTCGAGGACGTCCTTGGGCTAGCCCAAGGTTAGGGGTCTTACTTGGCGAGGCTTCAGCAAGTAAGATTTGACGCCTATGTCCAAATCAGGTAGCTTACATCAAGCGGGTGCTAGATGATGAGCTGTATCTGCCAAGACTTACGACACCCGAAGGTTAATCGTAAGATCGTTGTTAATTAGAAGGACGGAAGTCCGACTAGTTAACAGGGGCTTTTCTTGTCGACAAAGTCGATAAGCAAAGGTCGAGACTATAGGCTTATCTGCGAAGAGCAGATAAGAAGATAGAATATAGGCTGCTGGCTAGGCAGAAGGGATCACTCTGGTGAGAGTAGGAGGTCAAGAACCAAGTAGATTCAAGTTAAGGAATATGTTACATGGTAGCGAGTTTATATAGAGGACAGGAAGTGTATTAGTGGATGATAACTCGTACTACCAAGAGAAGTAAATGGTAAAGGGTATGACCATAAAAGGAAAGCACGTTCGAGGTGAGACACGGGTGAGCTCTGAACGTGCGGATAAGAAAATGAGTCAAGGATCGGAATAAGAAGTGAAACACGCAGGGGCATGATCGTGCAGCTGCAGAGCTAAGTATAAGTCGCATGTGCGACTGCGCATCGAGTCAGAGATCAAGAAAGGAAACAGGGCAAAGGGGATGCGTCGTGCATCATATCATAGGTTACTGTCCAGACGGTAAGGGCAAGGGGACTGTCCACAGGATCAGTCAGGTGGTGGAACGGAGCATGAGTATGCTTCGTCAGCGAAAGGATCCGGCCAGATGTACTGGCTCTGCTGAAGCGACAGGTAGAGAGCGAAAGGGAATGCGAGAATGACAAGGATGACCAGGGTAAGGTCGGGGTAAGGGTATGATGCAAGGGCTGATACGAGGAGGATCAGGAGAAAAATGGTAGGGGCCCAAGCGTCTAGATGTTCTTGTAACAGAGCATGGGCATTCTTCATTGGCACATAGGCGAGACACAAATAGCATATATAGTAATTGAATATCCTGCCAAACATCTATTTTCCTGTGTAACACGTTGGCATGTTGCTGGACCTTAGCAAGTTGGTGGTTGGTTGCATGAGCGCCGAGTGCCACAATCTCATAAGATAAACATCATCTGTATACTCATTAGTTCATTATTTGTGAATGCATGAGCTGGTGTACTCACTGTTGTTCTTCCAAATCAATTCCGGAACTGATTAAGATTGAGGGGGGAACATCCGCATGAAGAGAGATATTTGTACCAGACTCTAGTTCTGCAGCTTCAATATGCACAAGTTCTAGCCAAACAGTAGCCTGCGTCTCAGCTACATTAAAGTCAACAGAGAAAACTTAAAATGAACAAAAAAACACATGTGCTACTCAAACCTTGAATGGATTTGGCTGCATGTGATCCTGTTTCCAAGCCTCTACATCAGTTCTCCATTCTGAAATATCTCGTGCTAGCAGGCGGCTTTCAAGTTCCAAAAGCTCGTGCTGATGATTAGCTTTTTGCTTGATAGCATCTGCTAACTTTCGAGCAGTGAGTCGTGCTGAATAATTACATCATGATTAGTAGAAAGAACTGAATATCGACAATGCTTACCAAGCTGTGCAAAATGCTTCCAATTCCAATCACCAAAATGGTCATCGAGTGTATCACACCAAGATCCTGGGCCCATCTCCTTGGTGCTTGATGCAATGGGGTTAATATTAGCCCACCCACGTTCCAGAGCTTCACCATCAGTATGGCCAACATGCCGAGAGAAATTAAGAAAAGTTGATCTGGCACGGCTCAATATGGGCTGGTAGATGAAATTTTGGAATGAGAAAGTTGACACTTTTGTTGTTGTAATCCAGATGAAACATGGAAGGAAGTTTTGACATCCACAAACACAGATGTTTGGACCATTGACATGCGATATTGTATGATACATTGAGAACAACAACATTTTGGTGTTTCATTGCTGAGAAAAATAAATAATCCATATTAACATACCTGAGAAGTGTTGTTAGGTGGTAGTATTATGAAATAAATGGTGAACAATACATACTTCTCACCCTTCTGTAGGTCACCAACTGCATTCTGAAGTTTCATATTGTGCCTGGCACAATCCATTGTCCCAACACCTGTAGCGGCGAGGCCTTTGGACTTCTTTGTATTGGCCATGTTCATGGCGTTATGACTGGTGCATGTACTGCACTATCAGTGGCTAAGTGAGTTATTTGCAAGAATACTTAACCAAAAAGGAGACTTACCTCCTGGTTTTGGTTTTTATTATCTGCTAGATATGATTTGTATGCCTTCTCCTCTACAAAATACAACCATCCCTTACTGATTCCAGGATCAACAATATCACTCGAAACCAACTTCTGCTTCAGACGGAAGTTGGCATCAATGCCAACAAATAAAGCATACAGCCATCTGTGTTTGGATTAGAAGGTAAAGGACTTTGGACTGACATGAAACTTACCACTTATCAGGCAATGCATTCTTCCAGTCCTCTGGAAGGTTTTTCCCAGGGTGCAGACATGCAGGGCAAAATACTGCACACTGTCCAGGCTCTGTTGTCACAACCCCATCTGGACAGTGTCCCTGGGCAAAACATTTGAGTAAATTGAGGATTCGCCATTCGTAAACTACTCGCAAGAAGGTTGCATAACAGTCCTATAGTTCCTGTCATCATAGTTCTTTGCAATAAAAGGAAATTTAGTAAACAAAATACCTTTGGCAGATCAATGCCCATATTGTCGGATAAATGTGCAAGGCCTTGATAGAACTTGAATGCAGATGCTTTAGACTCAAAAGATAGTAGGTGATACTGTTTGAGGACACCAAAGTAGCTGCAGTTTTGGGATCAGTAGTAGTTGCCAGAAAAAGTCGTGATCATAGCAGTTGCTTGGCATGGGTTTGCATGGTCTCACAGGCACAGAAATCCAATGCCACTTCATGTATTCCAGTTGTATTGATTATCACAAAGTTGTTGTTGAATGCACAGTAAGGGTTGCAGCATGTATATCCAATACAATGGCCTAGCTAAATGTGTAACCCCAACGACTTGAGGGTGATTTGATCAAAGTAAATACTGAATGTCAACCTATCCTATAAGTATAAATCTCAGGCATTACATTACCTGAAGATGATGTAATGGCAGATTTTGGTGCCTTTCTACAATACACAAAGGGCAGTAGAGTTCCGGTAATAAGCAATCCTTGCATTGGATGGTCAGAGCATGTTCTTGGAAGTATCTACAGAGAGAATCCTCGGTATAGTCTCCGTGGCCTTTAAGGCAGATCATTTCATCTAAAAATGTGGAGCATTCCAGCTCCCATACTGCAAGGGAGTGATCATAGTAGGTACAGAATAAGTAAAACATCAAGAGTGTTGAAAAAACTTACCCTGGCTGTGTGTTTTCTCTTGGAAGTCTTGGTCTCGACATTAAACTTGTCAAGAATTAGCATGTGGTCAAAGAAAGAGCCAGTGTCGTAGATTTGCCATGAGTTGCAGGCCAACAGTGGATCTTGCATTGTAGGGGGAAGAGTTGCAGGGGCAAGATGGGCACCTGCCAGAGACTCCGTGTGCACTAATGGCTTGCCAGATTGGAATGTGTAAATGGAGGCTGTGTGGATGTCAGTTGAAGGTGTATCTGGAAGTTGCTTAGTGGTATGACATCAACTTCTGTTTTTTCTTGCCCATTAATCCATACAGATGGCAGAAAAAAAGTGTCCTCATCCAAGCTGGTGAATTCAAGACCTGCCTTATCAATTACTTCAATCGACATCCGCCAGTGGTGAATCAAAGAAGTGTTTGTTTGTACTTGTTGAATCCAGATACTTAGCTTTTGCAATGCTTGCCATCCATCCCTAAGTCCTTCTTGATACACTATTACATTGCAGGCCATCCATTCTTCCCGAGACTCGCATACAATATTATGTTGCAGGCAATGAATCTATCACCTTCCTCTTCCACTCGGAACCAGTCACAAACCTCCAGGGTACCATAAATAAGCCACCAGACGGTAAGTGTCTTTCTCCCATCATTTTACTTTACAATCAATTTTACTTTACTAGATGACATCAGACAACTCGAGCTCGGTATCTTCTAGTCATGCAGTTGGTAAGTTTATGATTTTTTTCATTTTAAATGTGCATTGACTCTCTACAGATGCTTTCATGACAGCACTTATGAATCTCAACATGAGTTCTGTCACTGCCAATGCACTCATTATTGTTATCCAAGCAATAGCAGATGGTGATCAGAACCTTCCATCAGCACCAGTTCACCCTGGACAAAAAGATTGCATAGCTGATCTTAAGGTTGAAGACAATGCTGATGATGGAACCAAGGCTACTCCAGTGCCCTCTTCCACCACTCCGGCACCTGTTGTTAGCAGCATGGCTGCAGGCATCGTCAAACCCTCACTCTCCACTAATGCAGACTCAGTTGGGCTTTCACCCAGCTTGGTTTTATATCAAGGCTTCCCATACGAGATTCCCTATCTTTCTGACAAAGGACCCTTCTACTATATAATTAAAAGCAAACATGTTGGGGTTTTGTTCACTTGGTAGGCCTTTTTTCTTTTGCTCTATTTTACATGCTAATGACAAACCAACAGGGAAGACACTTCCCCCCAAGTCACAGGGGTCAGTGGTGCTATCCATAGCCACTGTCCATCAGTTGAAGTAGGTGTGGCACACATTCATGCAGCCATTGAATGCAAGAATTGTCAGTACTTGAGAGCATGATAAGCTTTGTGTACATTACTAATTATTCATAATGTGTATCATCTGAGTCACAGCAATGTTAAATTGTTTATTTTAATGAAACATACATTGGATCGATTGAATAAACCATGTTACACATATCAACTTGTGAAGTCTATGCAAATACGCTCAATGATATCTATAGTGATGCAAGTAGTTGAACATGGTATTGATAAATAATTCTCCTAAGAAAGTGCTCTTCAGGAAAAACATACAACACATTTATTACCATGGAACATTGTCCTTGTCCTGCATTGGACTTTGTATATTTCATCAACACCTTTGTTATCTTGGTATCTTGCATGAAAAAATGTTGCTGAGCATGTGTTCTTGAGTCTTGTTAGCATATACAGTGAACAGGCTTTCAAACTCGAATTAGGTAACTTAGTGACTCAAACATCACACATCATTCATATTACTAGGACTCTTTCTTTTGTTTAGTCCCAACATTCCACATCTCTTCAACACTCCTACCATGGGTTGGCAAAAACTGCACAAGTCAGAAAAAGAATGCCAAGAAGCTGCCAAGAAGTACCAAAATGTGTATTATGAGAAGTACATTTGTTTTCTTCCTAGTCATACTAGTAAGTCTTCATTTCATCCTCTAACAGAAACAAAGTCGTCATCTTGCAAAAGATGTAATTAAAATACAATAAAATGAAGCATCCAAAGTATCTGCACACAACCCTTTGGAACTCCAAGTCAAACAACAGGAAAGACAGTGACCTTACTAGATTGTATGTACTCATAGAGTTGTCACACGTTGTATCATTTCAAACTCACTCTGACACAAACCTCTAGATCTGATCCAGATATAAAATTTCGCAAGCTTGTCAATGGGTCCACTCATAGGTTCATGGATGACCTGGCACTGCAGTATATGGGTAGCACTCATTCTGAAGACTCATGGCAGCCTATTCTGGATGCACTCAATATTGCTCAGGAGGCCGAGGAAGCAATTATAAGAAGTGGAGGTGATGGTATGCAATGCCGGCAAGTCATACTATTTCTTGAAGATGTTCTCTTGCATACTTTTGAGGACGAGGATATCATATCTGCACATAGCTGAGGGATTCTCAGGTATCAGTTGTTAGCTGATTTCATTATTGTGTAGTGTACGTTCATAGTCATACTTAAATTCTATTTGGAGGACAATGAAATTTACAAGTGGGGTTAATTACAATAGAAAAGTACCAATTTAGAATGCTCTATGAGTCTAGAACGATTATGGTAGAAAAAGTAATGACACACAATGGAGATGAATTGCGTGAATTGGGATGACTCTATCTAGAATGAATCTTATGGTAGAAGAAGTACTGATACACGATGGAGATGAATTGCATGAATTGTGATGACTCTATGAGTCTCGAGCATGCCATGTGTTCATGCCATTTGGGAATTGCCTTGTGGCTTGATGGAGCTGTATTGATGGAGCTATAAATTTTTAATTTGATATTTTTGCATCAGGTGTCAAAATGTTAAATCCCCATAACAAAATTCAAAGACAGTGAAAGGTGCACCAATCGATATTTCACACAATTGACAATGACATATCTCACTTGACATACAGATGGTTGCTAGTGAATGGACTTCTAAGGAGCAAAAGGAGTGGTTAACTACACAGCTTCCCGATGTAGAAAGCTGATCTCTGCTGGGCTCAGCAGAAATCGTACTACCTAGACAACAAATATTTAGGTAGATCTTTAGCATGACCTAGTCTGCTATACTTGCAGAGCAAGTGCGTTCGATCCTATAGGGGTAGCTGTTTGGTATTAGTTTTGATAGTTATCAATAGTAGGAAGATAATCCAAAGCTAAGAACTACTTGTCCGAAGGGAAACTGTTGGGTCCGAAAATATCGGAGTCAGATCGGGCATTGGACTATGCATTGGACTGTCGGGAATGCATCGGATGATAAAGGAATGTGTCGGAAGTGTGTCGGATTGTCGGTCAAATGATGTTGGATGTGTCAGAATGTTTCGGAGAAAAAGAGCAGATAGATATTTCGCAATACAATAAAGTACTACTAATATCCAATGACTTCCATCCTACTACTGAGTAGGGAAAAGTAAGTAATGCAATAGGTAGGAAGTATTAGATATTAAATAGTGACTATGTAGAAATTCAGACTGCTATAGGCGAGAGTAGCAATATTTTGGGTCCGAAATCCTATGTAATAGGACATGTGGTACTGCGGACTATGAGAAAACATGTAATAACACTGTATACAATGCTTAGCAAGTCAAAAGGAGTAAATGCGCACCTAGTGGGGATAGATGTGACTGGACAGGACATAGGGAGGACTGGTCCGATGCACGGGAATGTCGGGTCGGGATCGGACATGCGTCGGACTGTCGGAAAGTGCATCGGGTCAGGATCGGACTGTCGGACTCGGGTCGGGGTAGTCGGAAGTTTGTCGGACAAATACTGTTTGACATCAGTATCAAAATAGCTGGTTCTGAGCCCAGCGCTGTGACCATCGTTACACTGATTATAAAAAGTGTTCTACTAAATCTAGCTATGCGAAGTTCTGGCCCCCCATCTATGAGCAATGGGAGCAGCAATGGTGCATATATAGAGAGCTCTGGCCACAACTTCCTAATGAGGATGGTCTGAATGCCGTATAATTGGCAACAAAGGGGAAGGCAGTTGAGAGGCGTCAGAAGGTGAGATGCTGTATATTAATTGTGAGCTTAAGATATTAACCAAAAATTAAATACAGCAACTATGCACCTGGATGTCTTGGCATTTGGGGAATTCCGCTTCTTGCAAAGGCAGAGTGGCGCAATCTTCTGCTAGGGCAACTTGTCTACTTAAGGACCTTCTCCAGCCTCGGTGTGCAAGGGCCCTAAGTGAGGCCGAAATGTACTCCCGACTCTACTATAAAACCAACATTCGTCCAACTGTCAAAGCTGCTGTTAGTGAACTTGGGTCAACAACAAGAGGTGAAAGGCTTAAGATTGTATGAGAGGTCACATGTCAATGTTGGGAGTGAGAAACCAATGAGACCATTGTAAAGAGTAAATCTAGGCTGGACTCTACAGAATGTGAGTCCCAAGTCCTGAGAGATGCGAGTGTGCTTTGTCCCAAGAGACAACCTAAAAACTACCTTGATAAAAATGCAAGGGAAGTCTTATACAGTCAGAGAGTAGACAAGATATAGGGAAGTAAACCTCTAATATTCGTCCAAAGTTCTGAGACTACGTCCAAAGTACCAAGATACTGGTCCAATGTGACCAAAGGTCGTCCAAAGCTGTGAAAGTGATGTCCAATGTAAAGAGTAAATCTCTGCTAGGCTCAGCAGAAATTGTGCTACCTAGTCAACAATATTTAGGTAGATCTTTGCATAACCTAGTCTGCTATACTTGCAGAGCAAGTGTGTTTGATCCTAGGGGGATTGCTAATTGGTATTAGTAGTATAAATGTGTCAGTAATGCAAATAACAAAATGTCTGAAGCTGCAAAACAATGTCCGAAGGTAATCCGATGATGTCCAAGGGTACTTATCCGATGTCTGAAGCCAAAGTGTGATGTCCGAGATTTTGGACTTTCAGACTTCACAAATATAGGTTGGAAACTATGTAACGAGTGTCGTGTTGTGAGCAGTATCACAAGTATAATGAATGGCGGGTTTGTGATGGTGAATGAACGGTAATATTTCGCAATATCAACTAAGAACTACAAGAATATTCTGGGAGATCCACAGAGTCGGGAAATGGCTCCTAACTACTGGATGATAATTGCTACGGGTCACTACAGAGTATTTAAGTAAGTACATAGAAATCTGGAATAATACAGATGAAGATAGTAGCGATATATTTCGGGTCCAATGTCCTATCTAATAAGACACGAGGTGCTGCGGACATGTAATAACACAGTCCGAATGTCAGAAAATGTGCACAGGAATAACTACGCACCTAGTGAGGCTAGTTCAAATGGACAGGACACGAGATGGACAAGTGTGTGCAAAGTGCGATTGGCCGATGCAATATCCGAAGGTCCGATGTGGAGTGGCTCGGACATGTGCACATATGTTTTGGGTGTTCATGTGAGTATGAAAAACTGTGGTTCCGAGCCCAGCACTGCTACCATCATTACACCAGAGTAGCGTGATGCCTTTTGAGGTTTGTGAGAGCTGTCCAAAGGTCAGAGTGTGTTGGTATGTCGATGTGTCGGTATGTCGGTGTGTTGAATAGTATAAGACTTTGCGAAACATCTGAAGTTCGGAACGATGCTAATCTACTGGAACTCAAGAATAAACGAGGTGCAGAATTGGCAGCAGTCTAGCCAAACAATTGTTCCGAATGAACAAAAGATTGATTGCACAGTTATGAATATACTGAGGTGACTTTACTAACTATGACTTGAAGTACGGGAAGTGAAGTGAAGTACCAGTAGTAAGCAAGCGAGATTATATCCTACTTCTGTGAGAGACTGGAATGCATAGGCAAAACTGTAGCGAGATAAACAAATACGAACCTATGTAATAAGCCGTAAGATGTACCGTTTATATCTATATCAAGTTTCCTGACAGGGTGCTGATGGAGTTTATCTGTAGTAGCACTAAGACATAATCAACATATAGATAGAATAAGGGAAAACACACCAGCGAAGTCAAAAGAACAAGGATAGGACATGGTTAATCTGCGAGGTTTGGACAGGCCTCAGAATGCAAGGACTGCCTGCGGAAGGTTCGGACAAGTGCACGCGGCCTTTGGAAGGTCAAGGGAGGTTGAGGAATGGTATGGGATGTAAGTGTTAGATTGACTGGTTCCGAGCCCAGCACTGTGGCCATCGTTACAGCGATATCATACCCTAAGACCAGTAAGTAATTACACCATTACCTTGTTGCATTGTAGTTTACACCCTTATCATTCCAAGAGACAATTATGGAAAGCCTGTGTCAGACGACAATAAGGAAAATACTAACTTGATGATTTAACTAATGTGCAACATCATTTAAATTCACCTGGATTTCCCATTGGGATTCTTTTTCACACTTTCAGTTCTGCAAACTGAGCATCTTCAGAAACTTCTTGCCATCCTGCAGGACAATGCCAGCACACTATGCAAGAGAATAATTGCTTACCATGATTTTGCATGGTTGCTGGTTGATACTGATACAGTCTAGTACATGACTGATTCATGGGCATTGCATGCAAATGGAAATTTTGCTGAACCAACCTGATTTATCCTAGATCTCACAAAATTCAAGTACCTTTGCAATACAACTTCCCTCCTAGAAACCCTCTTGGACAAACACAAAGATTCTGATTCTGTGCATACTGATAATTATAAGTGAGTTTTGCCTTGTGGATCATTGTCTTTCTGCATATGGATCTTAACCTTGCACCTCAAGCTGAGTTACTTGAATCCATCACCAAGTGTTACATCTCAGCCCTTCAACAACTTTCAACTTCATCTATGAGATGCAGCAGTTTGTGCTATTTCTTGCCTTTAATCAAAAGAAGGAACCAAATATTTACATCAATCCCAATATTAGATGCATTACCATTGACACCCAAACCATACACATGAACAAGTTTTGGGAGAACATACAAAAACTGCTAAGTGACTTCCAAGAGCAATATACTTTCCTCATAAGCAAAAAAAATCTTATTAAAATGTATGTCCAATCAAATCAAGATCAATTACACAAATACAACAAGAAGTTACTCCTTTCTGTCCAAAGAGCCTTTTTATCAGAAAAGACACTCGATGTTCTTCTTATTGGTGAAATTATATAATCTTGTCATAGTCAACAACCAAGGTCACATATATTGGAACATTCCAGGAATAAAGGAACCACTAAAATGCACCATGTGTGTCTGGGAGCCTCTTTATTACTTGCTGTATATCATGACTCATATTTCTTGTCATGGAATGCAATTCATTAATCACTAATTATATAATGTCAACAAACATCACAACTTTTTTATAGGAGGTAATGGAATATTCATCCTGACCAGTTACAGTAAGATGACTGATATGACAGATAGAGATTCATGCACACCCAGGTCTATGTCAAAGAAAGTTACCTTCTGGGTCCTCAAACTGCTAGGAGGTGGATTATAAATAGCTAAAGCCATCTTAGCTTGTATTATATACAGTAAGGAAGTAGAACAACTCTATAGAACATGAGTGATGTTCATCATATTTAGCTCTCTGAGTTGTTTTAATAGTTCTTGCTTATATCTCAGCTATCTCTGCATCAGAGAAGGAGTAAAAATTATAGCTGCAAAGTTCTTCAAAAGCCTCAAACAATGAATTCAAGACTATTTTGGCTGCAGGTGGAGATTGTGAGATTTTCATCAGGAAGCCATCACCATGAGACGCAAGTTCATCATTCCAGACAACTCTTATGACAAAGCTAACAGCATCCTGGCTAAGTCTGTAGATCACTCTACCAGTATCAACCATAGCCACTACACTGTAGTTTAAGAAAATGTCCTTCAATTTTCAAATAATACAATGTGCAAGCATAGATAGCTGGGAGATTAGTAGCATAGTTGCTTGGTCTTGGTCCTTTTTCCTCCAGAAGCAATTTGAATTAGTAAAGGAAAAAAGAAAAACAGGAGGACCTTTCAGTCCATGTCTAAAGAGCTGAGGAAGACCATGCAAGTGTATCTTGACTCATTTTTTGGTATGGAGCTCAGAGAAATACTCAATAATTCAATCTCTACCACCTTTCAACAATGTTGCCAACAAATGGACACAGACCATGGTTCCACAGTGACATTGCCATCTTTCAGAGAAACTGTGCATGTCTTGGATTTAGATAGTAAGCTAGAAGATATGTTTTCAAAAGGTCAGTGACTGCAACTGTCTTCAAAACATTATTTTTTATTTGTTTTTATCTTGTAGGTTTACTATCTTGTGAGATTTCATCAAAAGGCAAGAGAGAGCTTATGAATAATATCAGTAAGTAAAATGTATAAGTTCTTATTTAAGTTATCATACTATGTTATTATTGCAGATGTTACATCTACTGAGGGTTGTTCGCCAGCTATAAGTGATTATATAGATATTGGAACTATACTGTTAAGCTTCCCACTTCTAGTATCATCTTATTAATTATTTTTTTTTGAAATATTTAGTAAATATGTACCTACCACTGACTTCAAAGGCAAGAGTAAGGCATATGAACCTGACCAATCTTATCTGTCCACTTCAAAGGCTGGTCCATTCAGAAAAAGACTCAGAACTGATAGCATTGACCAACTTATGTTGTCCAGTATATCTCCTATTGTAGATTAAAAAGGGAAAGACAGAGTATATGAACCAGGAATGTATAGGAATATATGAAAGCCTACATAGCTAATAGAGTGAGTGAGTTTAGCATGTATGGATCATTTTTCTTCACTTTGGAGGAAAAAAAAATCAAGCTTCTCATAAAGAATAGATAGATAGATCGTTTCTTAGGACTAGAAGAGGCTCTGCATCATAATCTTTCTGACCTCAACTGGCCATATATAATAGATTGTAGGCATGATAAGCTTCTGATAGATATAAGTATTTCATTTATGCCCCACTTCCCAGAAGTTTTAGTGGTTGGTATATGGAGACCGGATATACTTAAAATATCATTTTTTGAGGCAGGAGTATACAAAAGGAGTGAAATGCATTACCACAATACACTATCTTGATATGGTGCACTGCAGGCTAAGATGCAATAGGAATGATCCCAGTAGACACACATCACATTCAGAAGCACCTAAAACATATATTATGAGTCAATCTGAACCAACAACAACCAGGTGAACTTTGCTTCAGATAGTAATGTCTTTAAGACTACTCTATCCTACATGACTAAATGCTGTGAGATCATGAAGGTTGTCAATAACTATAAGAAGAAGACATATGATGTTAGAGATGAGTATAGGGTGAGTGGCCATGCAGCCAGAATAATGCTAGATAATATAGAGGACAAGGTCAGTGTTACATATATAATTCACTATTGTCATTTAGCCTAATTATGCTATCATAATACAGACTATAGAGTATCTGCATTCTGATCCAATACTCTGGATCTCCTTGAAAATCTCATTTGAGCTTATCAGGTGACATATATGGAAAATTCACTACTGGAATAATAATGAGACCATAAACATGGTCAACCAGGTTGTCCTCTATAAAACTTTCAGTTGGACAATTGATAGTTATGTTCACAACACACATATGACTCATACTCACAGACAAGGCTTCAAATATATCAGACCCTACTTAAGATTACTTCAGAAGGCAATAAAGTGCTGGACAATTATAAGTATTGATGACACCCTTACTTCTATCACTTTTGAAGCATGCAATACTGGGCTGCATAATTATACAGGTATCACTCCAGGTTGCTGTAGATATTTGCACTATTGTAGGCTTGCAACACCTTATACTTCAGTTCATATCACCCGAGTTCGCAGTATTAACTCACAGTATGATTTCATAGCCTTTCCCCAGCTATTACCATATCAGGTGACACTTTTCTGCATCACATGACCCTTACACGACTTTTCTATGCCTCGAGATGCCTTTACATCACTTACTTTTTCATACTTTCATTGCCCTATCATCCAGGAGCATTCATTCACTGTCCAGCAAGTCTCACTGGTATGTATTTTCATATTTTATTTAAAATGACATCATATTAGAGTATGGACCTTGGCATACCTTATTACATACATTATCTTCTACTTGGCTTGGCTCAGTCTCACTTAGCGAGATACATATATAGGTCCACATTTTCATTCTTTAATACATAACAGCTTACCTTAGTTGAGTTCTCCAATCATATCTATAGCTAGAGTCAGAATCTATTAGTAATATTTTTATTGTCATTCATTGAGCCCTTGTCTATTACTTGTTTCATTTTGCATTTTTATACTTTTGTATTTCATATTCCTGTGCATTCGCACTAATTGTGTGCAACTTTCCCACACTTCGTGCTTACATCACTCACCTTGCACAGCCACTGCATGACTATGGATTTATTTTCTTGCTTTCCCTTGGATCAAATATACTTACCTTAGCAAGTATAGCAGCCTAGGCATTGCACTAGATCACTATATTAGCTTCTTGTGTCCCTTCCCTCTATTCATCATTTGATCTGGAGCTGAGTTAATTGTTTTTCAATGCATCAAGCTTTTCTCTAATTTGGCAAAGGATGCCAAGGAGCAAGGTCAGAAGAAGAAGTAGGGTGGTAGTTCGAGAGATATTGTCTACTTACAGGATGCATATGCAGTATTTTCGAATGATAAGGATTTGGAGGTTCAATGACTCTTCAAAAAGGACCCTAAGGCCTTTATCAAACCAGTTTCAACTCATTTTGGCATATAAACATTCATTTCCTGTGTCATTCATCTTCTACTAGAATCACTGATAAGATGCATTACCTCAGTTTAGCCATCCTCCCTCTTCATCATGCAAATGCCCTGACAGCAGTATTCTTGACCAGACCACACAAAGGATGTCCCAAATAGCAGAATCTTCAATGATATACCTCAATAGCAAATGTAAGAGTCATACCAAGCATAAACACTATAAGTATATGAAACTTGAGAGCAAAGTCTGGGCTCATGATGAGTGAGAGTATGCAATGTGTCTTGCTGAACAAGACCACCTCCACCAACAGGAGAGGATGATTCAGCAAATGGAATTTGCAAGAATTGAACTTGAGCTATCTCATGTACATCAAGAAGAGGAGGAGGCTCAGATTCATTGTATTGCTGTGGAGCGTGGTCTTGATCAAAACTGAAATACTAGGTCCACACTATGACATTATACAACTGATTGTTTAGCAATGCAAATGGTTCTTTCTTAAAAAAATATGAAGTATGAGTACACATAACAAATGCTACAGGTTGGGTTGTTGGTAGAAGTAGACATTTGAGTCTCCATGGTTTAATTTTTTCTCAATTTTAATAATTAAATTGTACCAAATGGAGCACAAATAGATCTACATTTTTGTATATTCGAGGTCCTTCTGACTTTGGATTGAGATGCGAAGCTCCTGCAGTGATTAAAACTGGCCCTTAATAGAATCAAAAAATACTCAGAATGAACACAGACATAGACATTTGGTAAGGACTATGAATATGTATTGTGATCCATACTCATTATTGACAGGCTACAATTGAATGTCTTTTGGTCCTCTGTCAAACTCCCTCCCAGTGGCCATTTATATGGTGGCACACACCAAGTTCATGCAGCATATGCCAAGTCCACCCACAATCACTCTCCTACATTAAAAACTGACTCAGGATGCCAGGAAACTCTCATTTCTGTGAATATGTTTGAGTCATGCAGAAACCCAGGTACACCAATGATATAGTTTACAATATGAAGGTTATGAGGAAATATAACAACCTTTTTAACTGTAAGTTACTGTATTACACACTAAACCAATACTTACCTGGGCTGTTAGAAAATAGTCCAAATTCTTGTTGAAGAAACCTTCCCTATGCCAATCAGGTTTCTCATGTAGAGGGGACAGAGTTCCATCTACACAAAAAAAACCTCCCCTCCATTTACAACATATCTTACTTTCCACATAAACTTTCATTTACTTTTACTCAATTTAATCCTCATGGTCAAGCAGATCAAAATAAATTATCCAGTCATGAAGTTACAAGATTACAATCATCACCTGTTTGTAGCAGTTGTAGATAGTCCCAACAGACACTCCAGCTTAGTTTGATATGTCTTCAGTGGTTGTAGTATTGTCATAATGGCCAATACCATTTAGAAAAATGGTAAGCTGGACTGCGACAGGAAGTTGGAGATTATTCAAGTGGTTGTAGAAAATAGGGTATTCTTGAATTAACCTCGTGAGTTCATCAAACACATTTGCCTCAACACACACCACTTTAGCAAGGTGGCTAGATATCAAATGAGGAGGCATGAAGCGGGCATGAGTGTCTATGCTGATGGACATAGCAAATGTATCTACTAGGGAATAGAGAGGACCCAGCTGACTGCCATCAGCTTGAGTAGTGAATATGGCTAGGACCATCTGATGATATGCCTACAGAAGAGATTTCTGAGATAATTAAGGGTCTGACCTTTGAAAGTAGTCTCTCAACGTTTTGGCAAATTGAATAAGAGTGGGATGCAGAACTATCAGATAATTGGACCTAAGGCCAACATCCTCTACTGCCGTAGAAGTTAAGGGTGACACTGGTTCATCATCTCTAGATGAGGCATTCCCTGGCCACCTTTGATCATCACCACTGTTGTTAGCATTTTCTCTATCCTTGCCTTTGTGATCTTTATCTAGATCAAAACCCTCATCCCAGTCACCATACACATCAGATTCCTCATCCTCAAAGTCTTCAACCTAGTCCTCCTGAGCCTTCTTATCCTCATCCTCCTCGTCCTCATTTTTCTCATCCATAAAATTGCTATCCTGACCAGTTTGCTGAAGCATATGAGCACATAGTACTATCAGTACAAGTCTATCACAATAGTGGCTATATGTGGCAACAGAATCTGTTTCCTGCAATATCTGAAATGGCCGGCTTCTACCAGTATAAGTAAAGTGTAAGATATGAAACACCTATGAATATATACAAGTAAGTCCACTAAGATGTCAAAGCTTCCAGGACCCTGGGATCCACTCCAGATACAAAACAAATGGATGAAAAATATTTTTTTCCTAGTCCTTCCATCTGAGAAAACCAAATAGAGTCACCCTCCTGAGCACTGGCCATAGCATCAGCCCATCCAGTATTGACCAGAAATGGTGGCAGGTCATCAGGACCAGAACCATTGGTTGTCTGAACATCTACAAATGTGCCATTCATATATTGAGCTGAGAGCGATGAATAGAATGCTACAAATATATTATTTGGGCTAGCATTTTGCAGAATTGGATGTATCACGAAGTAATATTTTCCCTGGAAGAGGCACTGCACTGGAACAGAAGGTTCATCCTTGGGAATATAGGGCACTTTGCCAGGGTATAACTGATGGCTATGAGTTGAAATACTGCCCATAGATTTTGCTGTGTAAGAGCAATATTGACATTAAAAGCCTGATTCATGGTCACGCTGTAGAGACTCATGCCTCTCATGGTGCAATATTGCACTTTACACCTGCACAGCACATAGCACGAACTTGCAGCATCACTTCCTAAGTTATCCTCAGCCATTCCCATATGAGGTGCCGCTTTCCTGTTGTAGTGATGGTCGCGGCGTTGGGCTCAAAACCACGTATTTCCATACTCACGTCAACACCTGAAACATATGCGCACATGTCCAAGCCACTCCGTATCGGATCCGGTGCATCGGACCTTCGGACATCGCATCGGCCAATCGCACTTCGCGCGCACTTGTCCATCTCGTGTCCTGTCCATCCGAACTAGCCTCACTAGGTGCGTAGTCATTCCCGTGCATGTTTTCTGACATTTGGACCACATTATTACATGTCCGCAGCACCTCGTGTCTTATTACATAGGACATCGGACCCAAAAATATATTGCTACTATCTTCGCCTGTAGTTTTCCGAATTTCTATGTACTTACTTAAATACTCTGTAGTGACCCGTAGCAATCATCATCCAGTAGTTAGGAGCCATTTCCCGACTCTGCGGATCACCCAGAATATTCTCATAGTTCTTAGTTGCATTGCAAAATATTACCATTCGTTCACTGTCATACTCCGTCACTTGTTATAAAGTTTCTGACCTATTATTGTGAAGTCTGAAAGTCCGAAATCTCGGACATTGCACTTTGGCTTCGGACATTGGATAAGTACCTTTGGACATCGTTTTGCACCATCAGACATTTTGTTATTTGCATTACTGACACATTCTTACTACTAATACCAATTAGCAATCCCTTTAGGATTGAATGCACTTGCTCTGCAAGTATAGCAGCATAGGTCGTGCTAAGATCTACCTAAATATTTGTTGTCTAGGTAGTACAATTTCTGCTGAGCCCAGCGGAGATCAGCTTTCTACACCGTGCATCACATGATGTGTGTGCACCTTTCCTGCGCCACGTGTTGCATGCGCGCATGTGCTTTCCTGCGCTTAAGCAGCCTATAGCGCCAGCCATCCAGATGCATCCATCCACTGTCTACCAAGTTCCCTAGTGCACATATTTCCATTCTGAACTTATTTACATATTATACCACCTTTATTTTGTCATGGACCCTTACTTACATATAGCTTTACATACTTAGCTTGGTAGTGCTTCAGCTCGGCTTCGCTGACAGCGCTTAGGCACATACTTAAGTGCCAGCAGTAGATATCTTTAGGAAGTTTTCGCTTTCCCAAGTTTTCTTTCCCAGTAGTTGCAGTAGGAATTCATTTTCTGAGCATTGGAATAGAAACTCCCAATAAGCCTACATCACAGTAGCTATTGGCACTCTATCTCTCATATTACATTCTCTATCGCTTTGCTCTACACTTACTTCCATTGCCTCATATCTCTATCATTGCTTAAACCACTGGCACATCGAGTGTGCTTCGCTTTCCCATGCACATGCGCTGCTTTCCCAGTGTGTGCCTCTAACACATTTCCATGCCTCCAATGCATTCCCATGCACATGCACACGTTCCCACACTTCGCATCAGTTGCACCTTCCACATGCATTTCTAGACCTTTGCTGCACTTGCTTCCCCTTTAGGATCAAACACACTTGTCTCACCAAGTATAGCAGACTAGGCAGTGCACGACCTACAACATTTATATATCAACCTGGAGCTTAGTTAGCACCTCGCTGAGTTGTACTTTCTACAATGCAACCAAGGTAGGGGTGGTAAAAATTGGGCAGGTAAAGCTGATAGCTGGTCACAGGATGCCACAGCCTAAACCCTCTTGCTGGCTTTCATTACAGCTTCCTCAAGCTGCGACTTCTGGAATGAGCATGGGAGAAGTTTTTTGTGATTCTTTTAGACATGTCCAGCAATGTGGTCTGAAAAAAACAGCACACCGACAATGGCTGCATACCATAAGCTTGAGGTTAGGTTGAAACATAATCATGAGCTGCAAAGTATCAAATTCTGGGATGTTGATAACACAATAGAAATCATCACTGCTATCTGTTAAACCTTCTGCATCCAGTATGTCAGGTTCTACATGCATTCATTCTGCAGCTGGTACCTGTAGGAGTGAGGCTTTTGGGTCTCTGCTATATTGGGGTGGCAGCACACATGAATGGGAGGCAGGCAGGCCACCTGTCATGTCATGTGGGAGTTGTGAGAGTGGGTGTAAGTGTGCTAGGCACATAGATTGCTCATCCTTAGCAACTGTATGGGAACCTTCTGTACCATTGGGCAGGTGGTGTAAGTGCACTAGGCACTGTCTTGTTACTTAAAGGTCTTATATAGATGTTGTGTATAATAACAATACTATTATACACAGTGAAGACTTCTTGCCAGGCCTTAAGTGCACGGTTTGCTATATACTGGCCCATCACACCATCAGAAGGACTGCTAGATGGTGCAGCCTCAATGATAGTCTGCGAAGCAAGACATCTATCATAAACACATATAGCACAAATAGAACTAAGAAAATATGCACTGATGACTGATTGGAAGCTTGAAGCCCTGGGGCAGTCAAAAATTTATTGCTAATATATTGTCCCAAGTCAGGAGGTGAGAGGAAGAGGGCATCTTTATAGATGCTGTTAGGTGTCGCTCCTTCCTCAGGTCCACAACATTTAGCAGAGTGACAATATTCACGAACATGGTCTATAGATCCTGAATAGCAACAATTTCTGTAGAGAAAAGCGCAGCAGTGCACACCATTAAGAACTGGAATTGGCCAATCACTATTGGAATGTTTCTTTGATGACAACAGACACAGCTTCCTGTGAGTGTTTCTGAGATGCTTCGACTCTTTGTATGCTATGTCAGTATTGCAATAGGTACAGGTCCATGTCAGCATGATGACTGTTGCTTGGGTCTAGCACAAACCTGCGACAAAGGAGGATCACAATACATATTATAAATGCAATGCAAATCTATGCACCTCATGGCAGAATTGACAAGCTTTAACACATCATCAATGACACTCAGGTGGCTCATCCACAGCTTGATCATAGGCAGACCAACACCATACATGGTGTAAAGAGTAATCCTGGGCTGGGCTCTACAGAATGTGAGTCCCTAGTCCTGAGAGATGCAAGTATGCTTCGTCCCAAGAGACAACCTAAAGAACTACCTTGATAATGCAAGGGAAGTCTTATACAGTCAGAGAGTAGACAAGATATTGGAAGTAAACCTTTCTAATGTTCATCTGAAGTTTCAAGACTACGTCCGAAGTACTGAGATACTTGTCCAATGTGACCGAAGGTCGTCTGAAGCTGCAAAAGTGTTGTCCAAAGTAGCACAATGCCTTCTGAGATGTCGGTGTGTCAATGTGTTGAATAATATAAGACTTTGTGAAACGTCCGAAGTCCAGAACAACGCTAATCTATCGGAACTCAAGAATAAATGAGGTGCAGGATTGGCAGCGGTCTAGCCAAACAATCGTTCTGAATGAACAAAGATCGATTGCGCAGTTACGAATATACTGAGGTGACTCTACTAATTACAACTCAAAGTATGGGAAGTGAAGTGAAGTATCAGTAGCCAGCAAGCGAGATTATATCCTACTTTTGTGAGAGACCGGAATCCATAGGCGAAACTAGTAGCGAGATAAGCAAGTCCGAACCTATGTAATAAGCTATGATGTGTACTGTTTATATGTATTCCAAGGCTCCCGATAGGATGCCAGTGGGATTTATCCATGTAGCACTAAGACATAGTCAACATATAGATAGAATAAAGGAAAATGCACCAGCGAAGTCAAAAGGACGAGGATAGAACATGGTATGGTAACTCGTGAGGTTTGGATGGGCCTTGGAATATAAGAACTGCCTGTGGAAGGTTCGGACAAGTGTGCATGGACTTTGGAAGGTCAAGGGAGGTCGAGGAATGGTATGGGACGTAAGTGTTAGATTGACTGGTTCTGAGCCCAGCGCCGCGACCATCGTTACAATGGCAAGACTATGCACTCTATACAAGAGCACTGCTTGCAGAATTGTCTAGAGCCTACATCAGAACCATTCCGAGCAGGCACAAAAAATGAAAGAGATAGCTCACAATCATAACAATAGCCCCTCCAACCGCTCTCATGGGTCCTTCTCCAACTCTCTCAACCTGTTCCATGAATGGAATAAGGTGCCCAATCTCTGCCACTCTGTACCTGAAGAAATCTCGGATGACATTGTGTGAAGCGAAGAGATGTAAAAGAAGGGTGGCAGCTGTGAATGTGTGACTGGCATCAGTGACGTAGGTGTGAGAGACCCCAGCACTGTTTGGATGTAGTCAGGGGGGTAAACAAAGGAAGGGTTGGATTGAGCGCGCACTCTAAATGCTCATGTCCTCATGTTCAATAATGCATCCATGCACCTGAAACAAGCAGACAGGGCACTATCCACACATTACATGCCAAAGGTAATTCAGGAGTGGGGAGTGGAAACAACATTGTTGGGCAAGAATGGTAACCCTGTGCATGGGCGAGATGGGAGAGTCCTCAAAACAAGGGTGCAGATGAAAGATGGCCAATTTGCTGATGGAAGAACACAACTGCTTAATGATAAATCTAAGGAAGGGACATAAGAAGCTGATATAGTGATCTAGTGTGATGCCTAGGCTGCTATACTTGCAGGGACAAGCATGTTCGATCCAGGGGGAAGCAAGGAAAACAAATCCACAGTTGTGCAGCAGCTGTGTGAAGTGAGCAACATAAGCACCAAGCATGGGAACACAAAATGCGAAATAGCAAAAATGTGAAATGCAACAAGCAAGGGCTCAATGAATGACAACTAAAAGACTGCTAATAGCTTCTAACTTTAGCTATGGACATGATGGAGAAACTCCACTAGTGTAAGGTGTGGTGTAATGTGGTAAAAAGTGAAAAATGCGGACCTATATATGTATCTTGTTAAGTGGGGCTGAGCTGAGCTGAGTATGAGATAATGTATGTAATAGGGTATGTAAGTCAGGGTCTATGCTCTAATATGGTGCCATATTAACTAAAATGCGAAAATAGATACCAGTGAGACTTGCTGGACAGTGGATGGATGCTCCTGGATGATAGGGCAATAAAAGTGCAGGAAAGTGAGTGATGCGAGGCGCGGGAAGGTTGCGCTGTCTTAATAACCGAGGGTCCTATATAAATTCATGTAAGAATGTAATGACACCACAATTACACTTGGATAAGACTTGTCCATGTATGATTCCCACATCATGCAGGACAGCACGAGGGTCACACATCGTGGTAAAGTGTCACCCGATATGGAAATAGCTGGGAAAAGGCTAGGGAATGATGCTATGAGTTGGTGCTGCGAACCCGGGTAGTATGAACTAGAGTATAATATGTTGTAAGTCTGTAATAGTGCGAATCTCTACAACACTTACCATATCAGCTTAGGTCCAGGGTTTTCAACATTCTATTTGCTATCCAAATCAAGATTTATTGATTTTATGATACTTTCTAGAAATTAACAAGTGTAATGGGGATATGTATGGGTAGATTGATATATCCATTTGCAGAGGTCGAATAGCAGTAGTTCAATGAGCCTTCTACACTACAGGCTCCAATAGAGTGACAGCTCTCATACTTTTCCCATAAGACTCTCTCATTCAATGGAAGGGAAGACATGAACTAGGAGAACACGACAAACTTGAAACACAACCTACTAGGATGCAACATACTTATAATATTTACTATTCAGAATACATTTTACACCACAATAACAAGAAGAGGACAACAAACTAAACTCTCCCAAGAACTCATTATATTACCTCCTATGAAACTTTATTTTATTAGTCAGAGATCGTGCATTTAAGGACTGGCAAGAAGTCTTCATCATATATGATAGTGTTGTGATTATACACAACATTCATATAAGACCCTTAATTAACAAGACAACACTACCAAGTGTTCACAAGGGTGCCCAAACAGTTAATCAAGAATTTAGGACGTACATCATGGCTACTCTCAGCAGCAACTGAACAAATATCCTTCGATTTTGACAGGTGAGAGTTGTGTATCTTCTCAAGTTATATCTCTCATCATTGACCACCAGGTTTGCTAGTTTTCTGAGACAGTTTTGCCAACTATATTTGTCATTGCAATGGACTACCTACCTATATAGGCCTTCATTGTTTCATGTGAATGGGTCTTCTCTTTAAGTGGTGAAACTGACACTAAGAAACAGAATCATATCTCCACAATGCTGATGGAGGCCCTGCAGATTGTCGAGTTCCTCCTAAAAAAGGAGCAACTTAACTTTACTCAAGGATGGGTAGCATCCCAAAAGAAGATGAAATTTCAGATATTATTGGATGATTCTGATGGTGACAATGAATGTCTGCTACCTGATACTGGCAGCATTACTGACAGTCATACTAATGATGCTCTTCACAGAGCTATTGCAAAATATGAGTGTGATGATATTGATGACACTGCTACCATTTATTCTCCATGATGTTCATTCACTCTTTGTACTTGATTTTCATTGATTCTTAATTCTTACTTGATTCAATAGTTGTATTTATTGTAGACTGTTTATTGACTGTGCCACTACTGACATCATCATCTGAGTCCAATGAGATGACAGTCTTTCTCTTTAGTGAAGGATGCTTTGTGAAAAAACAAAAACACAAGGATGCAGAAAGTTAAATGGAAATGTGTTGTTTATTATTCACCTTGAAGTTTCAGCAGAAAGTGTGAGAAGCATAGGGTCAATTTGTCACTCATTGATGACAACATTTCAGCTGGCAAGAAAAGCAAGGTCAATGCCCTCACTTGTTTCTAACAGGCCTTCAGATAGTCTAACTGATTATCCACTACTGACTAAAATCAGAAGCTGTATGATTGATTGTGAGCACATTGTGCTCCTCATTATTGCAAATTGTCTCTGAGCAACTACCATTGCTCATCACTGGTAGGGACTGCTCACAGCTAATATTAAAAGTCAAATGGCTAACATATGGAGTAAAGCTTTGTTCTTTTCCTTTGTGTTCACAGGGTGAACATCATTGTAACGATGGTCACGGAGTTGGGCTCAAAACCACATATTTACATACTCACGTCAACATCCAAAACATATGCGTACATGTCTGATGCACTTTCGCACATGTCCGAGCCACTCCATATCGGATCCGGCACATCGGACCTTTGGACATCGCATCGGCTGATCGCACTTCGTGCGCACTTGTCCATCCTGTGTCCTGTCCATCCAAACTAGCCTCACTAGGTGCGTAGTTATTCCCATGCATGTTTTCTGACATTCGGACTGTGTTATTACATGTCCGCAGCACCTCATGTCTTATTACATAGGATATTGGACCCGAAATATATTGCTACTATCTTTGCCTGTAGTATTCCAAATTTCTATGTACTTATTCAAATACTCTGTAGTGACCTGTAGCAATCATCATCCAGTAGTTAGGAGCTATTTTCCGACTCTGCAGATCACCCAGAATATTCTCGTAGTTCTTAGTTGCATTGCGAAATATTACCATTCATTCACCGTCATACTCCGTCACTCATCATACTCGCGCATACCACTCGCAATCCGACACTCGTTATAAAGTTTCCGACCTATTATCATGAAGTCTGAAAGTCCGAAATCTCGGACATTGCACTTTGGCTTCGGACATTGGATAAGTACCTTCGGACATCATCGGATTACCTTCAAACAATGTTTCGCACCATCAGACATTCTGTTCTTTGCATTACTGACACATTTTTACTACTAATACCAATTAGCAATCCCTTTAGGATCAAACGCACTTGCTCTGCAAGTATAGCAGCATAGGTCATACTAAGATCTACCTAAACATTGTTGACTATGTAGTACAATTTCTGCTGAGCCCAGCAGAGATTTACTCTTTACATTGTCCAAGTCCTTCTTCCTCAGTTTTGAACAAGTCTTCATCAAGGAATCAATGGGGGGTGTCTCTAAACCATCTATTTGACTGTCCGTTTTCCACTGTAAATAACTTGTCGAGAACCTGTTATGGCATACATCAATGGAAGGTAGAATGGATTATGCAGGAAAAACTTACTGTCTTATCAACAGGCCAATCCCCTATCTCTCACTTCATCTAGTCCATAATCTAAGGTTTAAATTTGGACTCCTCTAGCCTTGAATTTGTTTTCTGAGATGGCAATTGCATGGTATAAAATTTTTAAAAGGTGTCAATGAAGGTAAGAGAATGTAAGAAGAATGAGATACAGAAAGGGTCAAGTATTTTAGGATGTGGTAAATTCCTCAGGTAAACCCTTGGTAGCATTTTCCTCCCATTCCTATAGTTTAAGGTAGCCTCTGAGACCTACTGTCTAATGTGACTACAAGACCTCTGAATGTAGCAGTACCTCTCTCATGTCTTCCTGTAGTCTACCCTTGGCAGCACTTTGAAGATGTTCCCATGTACTGTCAGACTCTATTTTTATGTAGCAAAAATATAGTCTGAGAGACCCCCCCCCCTCCCCCTGCTCCTTCAGCTGGAGGCTTCTCCCAGCCTTTTAAGATGCTTACTGCCTGCCTTCCTGTGTCAATATCTCCATATGTTCCTCATAATGTTGGTGCTGAGTGTGATAGCAGATGTGGTCTGGAGCCTCCCCCATCTAAATGTTTTTTCATACTTCCATATTCCACTTTGAATATTTAATTTTAATTTTATTCTCTCTTATTCTTATTACACAAATAAGTCAGATACAACGACATCCATTGACTGGTACAATGAAAAGAACACAGTTATCAATGACAAGAAAGTTAGATATGGAGGCTTAAAATTTAGGTATGCAGTGATATACAATATATATGTGACAGAGAAAGTAGATACAGATACAACCAAACATATTGGTTACAAATGAGGCTATGAGCTCAAGAGATAATGAAGTGTGAATTGAAAATGTATGCTAGGAAAGCAGCTCAAAAGATGATATCATATACATTTTGAGAATAAGATATTGCTGTGGTATTATTAGTGTGGAGAAAGCAGCTCAAAAAAGACAACATAACACACTCTCTAAAAGTGGGACATGACTGTGGTATTATTAGTGGGGGGGGGGAAGTAGCTCAAAGGACAACACTATTTATTTTCTGAGAGTGGGACATAGCCTGAATCTGTGTGGCTCTGCAGAATATTGTTGGGTCTTGCTCTGCCTGCTACTGCTTGAGACAAGCATATTTGACCCTAAAGGGTTTCTGAACTAGGTCTGGACTAGTGATGTGCAAAGCCTGGCCTCAAGCCCTGGGCCGGGCCTGACTGGGCTTATTTAGGCCGAGCCCAGCCGGGCCTTGAGGGTGGCCTCATAAGGCTCAAGGCTCGGCCTCCAGTATTTCAAGCCAAGGCCGTGGCTTTGATCTTTGTACGGAAAACACCGGATAACTACATAGTTTATTTCTACCCGGGTCTTCATCGCCTAAAAAATCAATTTGAGCCCACTTAACTCCAGAATCTGCAGATGGCGGCCCCACATGTCTATTCCGATCATGACGAAGCACCTGCCAGTGCGCAATGTCCTAAACGGGTTGTGATGCCATCAGCCAAGGTAATCAGCGCAGATAACACTGCTGACCTTGAATTGCATTCCCACAAAAAGGCTCATGGTGCTGCCAATGCAGGGAGCTGAAAGCTCACAAATCTCATGCGGGAGCTATCTGACGATGAAGACATGATGTCCACTCCCACTGCTTTGAGTCCCACCTATGATCCTGCGAAGCCATGGCTGCAAGACTTCAATGCATACCTTAACTCGAAAGACCACCTTGGTGGTCAAACCATTGTCCAGTGGTGGGCAGTTAATGCTCCTCGCTATCCTGTCTGGGCTGCGATAGCAAGAGACTTCCTCTCAATAATGGGATCTTCGGTGTCGAGTGAACAGGCCTTCTCGTCTGCTGGCATTACTATTAGTAAGCGACGGAACCGGTTGAAATCTGATATTGTCGAAGCTCTCCAGTGTCTCAAGTGTATGATCAAAAGGGACCTCTTGTTCCGAGACTCGGATGATAATGGCTTAGCGAGTGATATTGATGATTCTGAGGATGCAGAGGTACATATACTAACACTAGATGAAATTTGATTTTTTCTGGTAACAAGCCCTGGCCCAGACTGAGCCGTCTATGCAGGCCTGGCTTACCATTTTCCAAAGCCTGAGCCTTGTCAGGCTGAGCCCTAGCCTTGGCTTTTGAGCTGAGCCAAGCCGGGAACATCACTAGTCTGGACTCAGAGGAAATAAAAGAATGGCAGAAAATGTAATAGTGATCGGTAGAGGGTGGGTAGTCTAGTGGTCAGTAACTGTAACTACTTTCAAAAGCATTAGCAGGGAGTATTCAGTAGAATCCTGAGAGAGGTATAGAGTGCAAGTGCCAGAGTACTAAGTCAAGGGGAACATGATTAGGTAAGCAGTAAAAATGCGAACCTAAGGTAAAGGAATGACTATCTGAAAGATATATCAAAATAGGTCCTTTTGAGCCCAGCACAGCAACCATTATTACAGCACAATGGGCAATGGGCGAAGTATGTGACACCAAAATAGTGTGTACGAATGAAGACAAAAATTGAACAAGAGAGAGAGATGAAAGAGAGACAAGACAAGACAACTAATATCACCTCAACTAATGTTGGCTGATGATAAGGCAAAGGCAGATAATGAGCAAGTGAGACTTAGATAGTCACTGCAACAACAAGTAAAATTCCCTTCATAGCTAAGTATAGAGGAAAAGTAGGTGGAAAATTGAGCCAGAATATAGAGTATAGGAGGGGTATAATTAAAGTAACTAAGTGTCGCTAGGCGTGCAGGTCCAATGTAATGATCTGAATAAGCTAAAAATAGTACGTGAGTATGTAATAGGATCTTAGCTGCATGCAAAGTGCAAAGCCAAGCATTAGCGATGGAAAACGATTAAGAAAAATGGAAATATAATAGGAAAATGCACCAATGGACATTTAAAGATATGGAAAGGACAGATGGATGGGTGTTTGTTTGTATCCTGTTCGGAAAATCCATCTTTCAAGGTGCATTTCATGATTGCATAGAATAGAACAAGGATAAAAGACTCTAGGTTGTGATGTACACCACATTTAATTTGTGCTGGGCAAACTTTTCCTTTGTCTTTTTTGTCAATGGGAAACATCTGTTGCAAAAAGTCAGCAGCCATGAACAAAGCAGTGCCCTAAAGGTGTGTTTAGCAGTGTAGGAATGGTCGTAATGCTGAGCTCAGAACCACTGTTTTCAATACTCATATTAACATCTGAAACATACACTATAGAGATTTGCACTATTGTAGGCTTGCAATACCTTATACTTTAGTTCATACCACCCAAGGTTGCAGCACCAACCTGCAGCATGTTTTCCTAACTTTTTCTCAGCTATTTTTATATCAGGCGACACTTTCTTGCATTGTGCGACTTTCCTGTGCTTTCATCACCCTATCATTCAGAAGCATCCATCCACTGTCCAGCAAGTCTCACTGCTATATATTTTTGTGTTTTATTCAAAATGGCACCATATTAGAGCATAGACCCTGATTTACATACTTTATTACATACATTATCTCCTACTCAGCTCAGCTCAGTCTCACTTAGTGAGATACATATATAGGTTCGCATTTTTCACTCTACACTAGACAACACCTTACCTTAGTAGAGTTCCTCCCATTATGTCCATAGCTAGAGTTAGAACCTATTAGCAGTCTTTTTTGTTGTTATTCATTGAGTTCTTGTTTATTGCTTGTTTCATTTTGCATTTTATGTTCCCATGCTAATCATATGTAACTTTCTCATGCTTTGCACTTACATTGTCTGCTTTGCACAGCTGCTGCGCGACTGTGTATTTGTTTCCTTGCTTCCCCTTGAATTGAATACACTTGTCTCAGCAAGCATAGCAGCCTAGACATCATAATAGATCACTATATCAACTTCTTATGTCTCTCCCCTTAATTCATCATTTGACCTAGAGCTGAGTTGATTGTTCTTCACTGTGATTTCCCTTTGCAGGAAAACCCAACTACCTGCAGATCATCCAAAAGACATCATTTACTTCTTCAAGGCCCTTTGAGTATTTTCTTGATGCAGCCTACACTAGGCAGCTCAACATCCTCTGAATAGAGCTAGCCATGAAAGCATAGCACATAAAACATATACTTAATGAATCTGACTGCCTGAAATCCCTTTTTAAGCACATCACTAGCACAAGAATATTTGAAACATTGCTTGGCAACATCTCTCTCAAAAAGCACAAACAAAGAACATAGATAATGAAGATATTGAGATCCACTATTCTCATCGCCTTCAGTTGGTGTTAATGTCCTTGCCTTGGTCAGGACCATTGAATGAGATCCATCATTTGAAACCAGAAAAATTATATATACAGTACATACACATAGGGCTTCGCTCCAACAGATAATAAACAAGGAACAAAAATGCAGCAGCTATGTAATATGCATTGAAGTTGTGTAGGTTTGAGGTTTAGATATGGTGAGCTTATCTGTAGCTTTCCCTCATGACCATCCTGGCCTGTGTTAGCACATGTGTACTACGCATCATCTTCTTATATACCACATATGCATTATTCTTGCGCATCATGTGTACATTATCTTCTTGACTTCTTGATATGTGTGTCTCTATCTCGTACTGTACGGTCCCATTATCATATCCTCATACTGTACAGTTCCTTTATTCTTTCACCATCGTCACAAGGCTCTTGATTGTTATGTAACCTCATGATACATATTGCACGTATCTCACAGTTACACACCTCAGTGTTGGTTTCTCACTCTCACTGAGGTACATCTGGCATTACAGCTCATTTGCTCATTCATACTGATACTATACCTAGCTGATCACCTCATTCTCTAGGTACTTATAATATCAGTGTTGGTTTCTCACTCTCACTGAGCTAGTTACCTCGTTCTCTAGTCTTATTAGCCTGTTCCTGGCATTTTTATGCTTTATCATTGCCTCCTGGTCATTAGCATCAAGTGATGAAAGGTGAGTCTCTACTGCTGCCCTCTCATGATGCAAAAATTCGCTACAAGTGCAAACAAACTTGAGGTTCTATTCATGGTATATGTAAAGCCCCTGCCCTATTGTACCTGTAGTGACTGTGAAACTAAAGATGTACCAATTATTATTGTTAGTATTGCTTTCCAGTAACTTTACATTTATAAAATAAGTATGTTGCTCAGAATTGGAGCCCAAGATGTCATTATCACACTTTGGGCAACATACTTAGTGGATATTATCTTAAAGCATCTGTTTGAGTGAGACATTGAAGAACAATCAACTCAGCTTCAGGTCAAATGTCAAATCAAGGAAGGGACACAAGAAGCTGATATAGTGATCTATAGTAATGCCTAGTCTGCTATGCTTGCAGGGACAAGCATATTCGATCCAAGGGGAAGCAAAGAAAACAAATCCACAGTCATGCAGTAGCTATGCAAAGCAAGCTACATAAGCATGAAGTGCAGGTACATGAAATGTAAAATAGCAAAAATCCGAAAATCCGAAATGCAATAAGCAATAAACAAGGGCTCAATAAATGACAACAAAAAGACTGCTAATAGCTTCTAACTCTAGCTATGGACATGACAGGGGAACTCCACTAAGGTAAGGTGTGTTGTAGTGTGGTAAAGAGTGAAAAATACAGACCTATATATGTATCTTGCCAAGTGAAACTGAGCTGAGCTAAGTAGGAGATAATGTATGTAATAAGGTATGTAAGTCAGGGTCCATGCTCTAATATGCTGCCATATTGAGTAAAATACGAAAATACATACCAGAAAGACTTGCTGGATAATGGATGGATGCTCCTGGATGATAGGGCGATGAAAGCGTGGGAAAGCAAGCGATGCAAGGGTATCACAAGGTGCAGGAAGGTCGCGCAAGGGTTGTGTAATGCAGGAAAGTGTTGCCTGATATAGAAATAGCTGAGGAAAGGTCAGGGAATGATGCTGCAAGTTGGTGCTGTGAACTCAGATGATATGAACTGAAGTATAATGCATTGCAAGCCTGTAATAGTGTGGTTCATCTAGATCACCTGCTGAGGGCAAGTCCCTCATTCTTTTCAAATAATGTTTTTCTGTCTGATTCTATGGAATAGCTATTAAGGTAGCATGACCAGAAATAGAGTTCAAAACATTGTACCTCATATTCTGTGATGTTGTTGTGTGAAGCTGCCTTCTGTTGTTTCTTCTATAATATATGTGAGGCTATGGAATTTAATGATACCACATCTTCATACACCTTGAGTTCCATGATCTGAGTGGTCAATGCACTCTGAGGCGTTCATTGGTTAGCATATGACTCAGCCCTGAGTCCTATGTTCAACTTAGATGGTTGTTGCATTGAGGTAGGACCTCCAGATGGGTAGCTATTGACAGTAGTTAAAGGAGGCCCATTATTGAGTATATGATGTCTGGAAGGAAAGGGTGGCTTCTTCATCAGGAACATCTCCTTCAAATCCCAGCAGTTCCTGCCAAAGGTCGCAAAATAATATGGTTTGGTGAGCCATTAAGTTGGTAAGTTGGGGGTGATTTCAGTACACTCTGGCATATATGTGATTACCTGTTTCTTGAGTATGTCCAAGATGGGCATATAGAACATCATCAGTTCTTGGTGACAGAATGTTTAAGATCCAATAATATTCTGCAATATCAGACAGAATATATCTCAACAAGCTCTTGTTAAGGCTGATCTTTCCAGGAAGATGTTTCAAAATTAACTTCTGGAGTATGTATAAAAGCCGTTCAGATGTCTATTGTTGCTTCATACTAGATAATAAGTAGCAGTGATGATGAGGATTGTTATCCTCAGGAGCAAGGACCAAATCAATAGCCCATGTGCTAATGCTAGCAATAGATACTTGAATCTGTCTTAGGGCAGCTTCTAAAGAACAAGCAAAGAAATGCAAGATCAACTTGTCATTACCAGAGTTCTGAAAAGACTTGCTATAATCTCTGATGCACACAAGGCAATGAAAGAGATACATGACATTTTGCCTTTGAAAGCTAGTATTGACAATTTTTTCTGAGCCTCATTTTGACATTCCTAGAATTTGATGCAACAGGAAGTATAGGTACTTCTTAAACTTCTCAACCTACCATAGGTATTCCTCCCATGCCCTTTTTCATGGCACAGGATTTTCACTCAAATAAATGCTGAAGTACTTTTGCAGAGCATATTGTTGCCCATAATAAATTTTATCAGATTCCAAGTAGCCTGCATCTTTAAAACTAGAACACCATGTCCGATCATATGCTTGTGAGGTTGGTCTATGATGTCTTCTGGATTCTTGAGATACTGTAATACAGCATCACTAGCGCCCAAAGAAGGCACTCATCCAGAATATGAATCATCTCTCAATAAACACTATGATACATACTGATTATGAAGGTCATTGGATGGAGTAAAATAGTGTTCGTATTTCAGGCTCCATCCACTACTTCATAGAACTCATTAATATTCTGCATATATGAAATACTCAGTGATTGCTCATGTTAGAGAACAATGCATCTTACTGGTATGGGTCAAAGATTTTCATGACCTTGGTCAGAATGGAAAACATTGTGGAGTATATCAACTTTGCCAGATGATTAGAGATGAAATGTGGCAGAACAAAATGTCCTTGCACATTGATGCTAGTAGACATAATGAAGGAGTCTATCAGAGATTGAAGATGACCATATAAGTCATTGTTGGTATTGGTGATAAAGATGGACAGGTCAATAAAATGATAGGCCTTAATAAGCTCAGCTTCTGACAAATTTGGATCAGTACAGCACTTTTTTAGTATCTCAGCATGTTGAATCTGGATGCTGTTCAATACTATTGGATAAGCAGCATGATCTTCTGATAAATCAAAGTCTGCCAACTGGTCAGGGCCCTCTTTTTCTTTAATACCTGTATTGCCTTGTGGCCATAAGATATCTCTATCTACCTTATCAACAAAATCCAGTGTCAATGCAAATGGCTCATCAAATGGTGCTCTAGACTTCAGAAGTTCAGATCAATTGATGTACTGCTGACAAAGCTCTGCAGAAAGCATTTGTGATATTAAGGGCTTACCTCGTTTCTGGATTCTCAATATTGGGTGGTTCAGCTCATACCCAAGATATGAAGAAGGATTGAAATTGATGACCTTTGTATTGGCGGTATAAGCACAATTGCGAGAGAATGATGAACGTTGTCCGTGTCTTGTCCACGTCCAAAAGGGCCTCTGTACAGAGGTTTCATTCCAAATTCGCCTTACTGTAGTTTGCAAAGAAGCCGACTTGCATGAGGATCTCATGCCTGTAGGTGTCTGTTGGCACATGCCGACGAGACATTGGTCTGATTGAGGAATGTTATATGTGCATTTTTTTTGTTGGACAGCGCATCTACTTTCTTCTTCAGATAGAACTGTTCCAGAAACAAGGTACCATCAAGACAATATCAAACAAAATTCAGCAGGCTGCACTAGCAATGTCAAATATCATGATCAGGCATTCAATGTCTTTCCAACCGATGGGAATGCAAATATGGAAATTCGAATCTCTTGCTGCCAGTGATTGGATGCCATATGTCAGCTATGAACCGCATTCTCACTGGCTTGTGTGCTTACATATCTACTTTCATGGCGCGTAGTCAAAAGCAAGTCAAAGTCGACAATCATGCAGCATTGAGCAAGAGCATAAGCAGGCTGTTCCCCAAATTTTTTGTTTGCTCAAATATCTTCAGAGGTGTGTCGCAACTCAAGTCTCCAAGGGCCTGGAATCTCACTGTTGCTTTGTCTTGCCTCACAATCATCGACCCCTTCTGATCGAACTTTGCTAGATGTGGCGTGGCAACAAGAAAGTTTTGGCCGGTCACTATGTATAATACATTGGCGATATCCGATATCACAATTAACTGCATATTTTTTATTCCCAAGGCTATCAAACAATCCAAAAACTGAATGGTCGCACATTAAATGCATGGAGAGAAAAAAATATTGCTTCAATTGGCCTGCATCGACCAGGCGAGCTTATGTAGTGCGGACTGTAATATATAACTTTCAACAGCTTGCTCCATTGCTCACATCTACTCCCAGGCCTACAGGCGCTCATAGATTGGGCGGTGTTCTGCTTTGCAAGGGTCATAGATTGGCCTCAGGCACTCTGAGTTAATACCTTCCCATCCTGAGCTATCTTCAACTCCAATCATACCTTTACCTTCATTATCTTACTCTGCATCTGCATTGAGCAAGACCTGCAAGAAGAGCTTTTTCCTTGGCACAGCAAAAGACGTTAACTCACAGCCCTCATTCTGCAACAATTAATGGATGTCAAAGCTGCTGGCTAGGAAATGGCCTTATTTGCCAATATTGAAGTAAAGGATTACTGTGTCCTTGAAGTGAAGGATTCCTGCATCCTTAAAGTAAAGGATTCCCACATCCTTAAAGCAAAGAATTCCAGGATATCCACCAAATCCTGGAGGATATATCTCATCAGAATCATCTTTTCCATAGTCATCCACCTCTTTCTCAGCATCTTCATCCATAAGGTAAGTGCTTTAAGCATTTAAGCCATCTGTTGTTCCTTTTATTAATAATGATGAAGAGGAAATAATGTGCAAGATTATGAGGACCAGCTGATCACAATGGAGCCCATAAGTCTCAACAGAATCTTTTTCTTGTAATATTTGAAACAGGTGGATTAATATTCTGTTAGAAATTCTGGGTTCTATAGCTAGTGTTAAATCTTACTATTGAGTTCACCAGCTGGTTAGAGCATCTAAGAGAGTAGGTTTGATATCTAATGTAGATGAAATGATGGAAAAATACTCTTTGTCCAAACCATTCATGCGAGTTAGGCTATAGATGTCTGGTGTTTTTATTTTAAAGCCAGATATAGAGTATCCCTCAGTTGTCTGGGCCCATCCAGCAGCGGTCAAAAATAGTGACAATTCACTAGAATCTAATATTTTTGATATATTTCCATTTATTAAAGCTCCATCAATATACTAAGTTGGCAGTATTGAGTAGAACTTTGAAAAGAGATAGTCTAGGCTAATGTTCTATAGCATGGCATGTACCACAAAGTATATGTCTTGGAAAAGAGACACTGCAACAAAACAAAAAAGTTGATCATGCTTACTAGTGCAGTGGCCTCCTCTACTAGGATGTAATCTTTTGCTATGCATTGAAATTGTCCCCATGAATGCAGCCACATAAGGGCAATGACAGCATTGGTATCCTTGTATAGGCTCAAGCAGCCAAGGCAATGAGGATAGAAGGTGCTGTGGTAGGTCTACCTTTAATTAATATAATTTTGTAGCCTGAAGTCTGTTTCACACTCATATTATAGCAGCATCAACTAACAGTTATTTGATGGGTTGCAGTGGAAGCAATCTATGCTTATTGAAGATGTGTCTTGAAAGATGATCTGCCCAGACAGCAAACCAATATTGCTCACAGACAAATAGCCCAAGGTCTTGTTGAAAGTTTATCCTCAGAAACATCCTTCCAAGCTCCTCAACTTGAACAATGCAGCATAGGACATCATCACTATCCACCTGCAGTATTGAAATCACCTTGGATGTATCTACAGGAAGTACAGTTGAATGAAGCATAGATTCAGATCCCTTAGAGGCACTAGAAAGATCAAAATCACAAGTTTCATACAGTAGGCTACTGTTCATCTTATTATAAATCTGCTAAAGGTTCAATAATTCAGATAGTGAGTCTGTACAGTGTTGGGTCTGACTACTCTATGTCTAAAAGACAGTGTTCGACCCTAACTTCACTAGGCTCAAGGCTCAGAGAGAGAAGAAACAACTAGTAAGACTCAAACTTATGATGAAAACTGGTAAAAAGGTAACTTGCTTATGTAAGCTACAGAATAGCAAACATAAGGTAAAGACAGTGTCTACAAGCCTAGTCAGGAATGAGTCTCTATACCATGTTATGGCTGGGATGTGAAGCTAAAATTGACCCCTATGTCATTGTAAAGAGTAGATCTCTGCTGGGCTCAGCAGAAATTGTACTACCTAGTCTGCTATACTTGCAGGGCAAGTGCATTTGATCCTAAAGGGATTGCTAATTGGTATTAGTAGTAAAATGTGTCAGTAATGCAAATAATGAATGTCCGAAGCTATGAAACAGTGTCCAAAGGTAATCCAAAGATGTCTGAGGGTACTTATCCAATGTCTGAAGCCAAAGTGTGATGTCCAAGATTTTGGACTTTTGGACTTCATGAGTATAGGTTAGAAACTATGTAACAAGTGTTGGGTTGCGAGTGGTACCGCGAGTATAATGAATGGTGGATTTGTGATGGTGAAAGAACAGTAATATTTCACAAATCAATTAAGAACTACAAAAATATTCTGAAAAGTGACCCAGCTACAGGTGGATGGATAGGTAAGAGTCACTACAGAGTATTTATCTATCTACGTAGGAGACTGGAATACCATAGGTGAAGGTAGTAGCAATAATTTTTGGGTTCAATGTCCTATGTAATAAGACATGAGGTACTGCGGACTATGGGAAAACATGTAATAACACTGTCTACACTGTTAGCAATAAAGATAAGACTATGTGCGCACCTAGTAGGGGCTAGCGGAATGTGACTGGACATAGGTGTGATGATATCCGATGTCCGATGCGATGTCTGATGTGATGTCTGATGGAAAGTGCAAAAGTCCAAAGCTAAGTGTATCAGATCCAATGCAGAAAGGCTTGGACATGTGTGGAAATGTGTCAGACATGTTTAGGAATGATTCAGACATATTGTGGATGACTTAGAATAAGTAGTGTTTGATGTATGTATTAAAAACACTGGTTCCGAGCTCAGTGCAAGGACCATTGTTACACCATGCTGCAGATCATACTCCAATGCAGCCTCAAAATTGCTATGATACAGTAGGCTTGCCATAGGTATTGTTGTAAAGGTTGGTGTCTTCAACTTTGCAGTCATAGTTGTCATTGTCATCATTGTCAGTGGTGCTGGTGTTAGTATCAATGATGATGTGATAGTATGGACCTTAGACTACATCCTCTGGAGTGCATTTTCTCAGGCACTAGTGCATTCCATTTTGCCCTGAACCATATTCAGCACATCATTCCATATGCCAGCACCATATAACATAGTACTTACCATATCTTTATCACAGGTTGAGCTCAAAGCAGCAGATTGAGCACCAAGAGCATCTACTTGGGTTTGGCAGGGCAATAGTTTGGCCAAACTCACACCTACTAGCCTCATATCCTAAATGAAATACATATTTGGCAGTTGTAGCAGTATAGAGGATCAGCACATACTGGCCAAGTGCCAGCTGCTTCTCTAGCACTATGCAGGATATCTCTATATACTATCACTATGTATTGATCCAACTCAGGTTGCCTGTTACAAGAACATCTAGACACTTGGGCCCCTACCATTTTTCTCCTCATCCTTCTCGTATCAGCCCTCGCATCATACCCTTACCTCAACCTCACCCTGGTTATCCTTGTCATTCTCGCATTCCCTTTCGCCCTCTACCTGTCGCTTCAGCAAAGCCAGTACATCTGGCCCGATCCTTTCACTGACAAAGCATACCCATGCTCCGTTCCACCATCTGACTAATCCTGTGGATAGTCCCCTTGCCCTTACCGTCCGGACGGTAACCTATGATATGATGCACGACGCATCCCCTTTGCCCTCTTCCCTTTCTTGATCTCTGACTCAGTGCGCAGTCGCACATGCGACTTATAGATAGCTCTGCAGCTGCACGATCGTGCCCCTGCGCGTTTCACTTCTTATTTCAATCTTTGACTCACTTTCTTATCTAGCACGTTCTGCCTCGCCCGTGTCTCAACGCGAATGTGCTCTCCTTTTATGGTTATGCCCTTTACCGATTGCTTCTCTTGGTAGTATGAGTTATCACCCACTAATACTTCTCCTGTCCTCTATATAAACTCGCTACCATGTACTATATTCCCTAACTTGAATCTACTTGGTTCTTGACCTCCTACTCTCACCAGAGTGATCCTTTCTGCCTCACCAGCAGTCTATATTCTATCTTCTTATCTGCTCTTCGTGGATAAGCCTATAGTCTCGATCTTTACTCATCGACTTCGTCAACGAGCAAAGCCCCTGTTGACTAGTCGGACTTCTGTCCTTCTAATTAACGATGATCTTATGATTAACCTTCGGGTGTCGTAAGCTTTGGCCGATATAGCTTATCGTCTCGCACCCGCTTGACATAAGCTACCCGATTTGGACATAGGCGTCAAATCTTACTTGCCGAAGCCTCGCCAAGTAAGACCCCTAACCTTGGGCCAGCCCAAGGACGTCCTCGACCGTTGACGACACACGCTCTGTTTGAGCGTCGCCAACAGATACCATCCAAGTTGTAACACTGACTGTATAAGACTTCCCTTGCATTATTAAGGTAGTTCTTTAGGTTGTCTCTTGGGACAAAGCATACTCGCATTTCTCAGGACTAGGAACTCACATTCTGTAGAGCCCAGCACAGGATTACTGTTTACAGTGGGAAATATTGTGCTGTAGAGTGCTTTGTAACACTCTGTAGCAAATTATGTTTCCCTGATGTAGAATGGCTGATTCTAAGCCCAGTGCCGCAACCATCATTACAGCATCTAGGGTTTTTCAACAACTTAAACACAATCACATTCAAAATATGATTATCATTACATACATGCACACATAGCAAGTCACAAATATGATCCTTACAATCAACAAAAGACACATATATAGAATATGCACAAGCAATGTCAGCAAGTTGCTCTTGATTGAATGTCAGAAAATGCTCCACAATTGACTGCAGATTTGAAGCAACAACAGGCAGCAATGAACCTGCAGGATATTGATTACACAAAAAAATACACTCTTGAGAGACCTCTAAAAACCCAACATCAGGAAAATGTTGAGTCCCTTTTCAACTCTTAATTTCCTTTGGCAACTTCATAAGGTACATAAGGATGTTTAAGGACACCAAAGCCATCAGTCTGTTACTTAGCGAACTTTGAGTGAATATTTCCAAGGAAGATAAAATTTTTAAGGAAGGCCATATCTATAAGTAATTCTAAGTAAAAACTCACATACTGGGAAGGACATGACAATGTCAGCCTCATTCATTGTAAGTAGGTGTGAGAGCATGGGGGACCATAACCATAGGGAAAGACATATCGTACATACAAAACAATAAGTTGAGAAGGATATGAAGGTGGTCAATGTTGCAGGCAACTTATGAATGATGTGCAGGGCCTATTACCTGCCAAACAACATCCCTCTCCCTGTGTTCGTGCACCTGCCGAGCGTGGAAGATGATGTTCTTGTGGGAGCTGGTGTCCATAGTACTTTTCTCGCCCTCAGATGCGCCAGCATCAATCTTTGTGTGTTTGGCACCAAGGGAGTCGATTGAAGAAATGTCTTCATCAAAGTCACGAAACTTGTGCTTGAGTTTATTGGAAAAGAGCTGGTGGGGTGGACATGCCTCAGCCATTTCAAAGTCTGGATGATTGATCAGTAGTTTATATGCCTCAAGAATATTGATGGGAAGTTGATATTGGGGGTTATGGAAGGTCACTTTTTGGCCTTGGCTAACGAAGTGGTCAGTAGACAGAAAATAATGAGAACTAGGAAGACACACCAGACATAGGTTATTGTCAGCTTTTCCTCAAACTCTGGTGCCGGAGTTGGTGTGCTTTCACACCCGGGAGCTTCTCCAACAGGCCATCCATCATCACTGCTCTCACAGCCACTTGCATTGGCTTTATCCTCACCGGAAAGGAAAGGGTTGTTGGGGGAGTCTTGAGTAGGCCATATTTTCTTGGCTCTAGAATTGGAGGGAGATGGTAGTGCATGAGGGAAGAGCTTGCAGGAAGGTGTCATAGGTAGCTTTGGTAGCTTTGGTAGAGAATGTGCAGAAAAGGTAAGATGAAGTCGATTATGCAATCTCCAATGTGTGGTGATCAGTGTACTTGTTGACAAAATAAGAGTAAAAGACATCATAAGAATCGTGTGAAGTAATTGTGTGAGGTAAAATGTTTGAGCCATATACTGGAATAAGATGTGCTGCACGGAAAATGCAGTCAATATGAATGATGGAAATATCTGGTCTGCCATCCTCAAGTGTTGTGGGAGCAACAACATACATTCCAGTATCCAGATCACATGCATTGAGGACATGCAAGAACCACCAAATAACAGCACATTGAAAAAAAGAGGTGTGATTGCTGAAAGAAAAAAAACAGAGCACTTGTGCAACCGTGATGTAGAGATTCACATAATTACAGGCTTGCAACGCATAATACTTCAGTCCATACCACCCGGGTTTGCAGCACCAACTCACAGCATCATTCCCTGACCTTTCCCAAGCTATTTCCATATCAGGCAACACTTTCCTGCATTGCACAATGCCCTCGCATCACTCGCTTTCATCGCCCTATCATCCAGGAGCATCCATCCACTGTCCAGCAAGTTTCACTGGTATGTATTTTCACATTTTACTCAGAATGGCACCATATTAGAGCATGGACCCTGCCTTACATACCCTATTACATACATTATCTCCTACTTGGCTCACTTAGCGAGACACATATACCTCAAGTGCCACTAAGATCACTAGGTGCATAGAATGAGACAGCTGCAGAATTAAAAATCAAGACTTTCTCCAAGAATAATGGTGCTGATGCGGGGTCAAATACAGGAGGGTCGGGGTCAGCAGCATGAGCTTGGTCATGAATAAATTCCTGGATCAGTTGCTGAAAACTAGGGAGCTCCAGTTTGTCACCAAGTGCATGGACATCACATCTACAGCCTGAGACAGGTAGTATCAATAAGGCTTACAAAGAGCGCACACAAACTTATGAGGTGTTGCTGCAAGGTCAACATGTACCTCTACTGCAGGTCCATCAACCGTTTCACTGACTTCACCCTCAATAGACCGATGCTCAGGTTTATTAACATTCAGAAACCTAGGCCGATCTGTGAGAGCAGGCTCCATTATTAGCAAAGTTGTCATCTTCTTCATCAGAGTCAGACTCGTAGTGACCTGTGCATTGTGAGATTATTACCATAATAAATGAAATTAGAATTAAATATGCTTTCAAAGCTTATGCAAAGCTTTAGATAGACATGAGCCCTTCAACATTCTGCATACCTGAACATCTGCACGAGCAGCTGCCAGTTTATCCAGTCATTGATTGGTGAGTAACATCTGTCCAAGCACTTTGAACCAGCTTGAGCAGCACCAAGGCTCCTTGATGGCCTTGATATGCTTTGACTCCATAATGGAAGAACAAAGCCCATTGGGGGCCCCAAATTGCTGGATAAGAAGTAAATAGTGGTTTAATGAGTGCTGGCATGGCAGGGAGAAAGACAGGGTGACACCAGTTGTCTTGAAGATTTCCCGGTATGTGTGGAACCTATCAAGTGCATCCTGAAGTTGTAAGAGGTCGTCCTCAGTAAGCATGTTGCATCGAATGATGTAGCAAAAGTCCAGGAAAGCACTAAAGGTGCATACTACATCATCAGGGACATGACCCCTGATAGCAGGAAGGTAGACCTGATTACTAGCAGATCAGCTTAAGTCCTGTGACAGCAGATGAGGGGTTCAAAAACTTCAATCCTCTTGGGAGGGTTCTTGACATCTCTTCTGTCATGCTGTGAGCACATGAGAGATTCAAACCTCAATCCTCCTGCGAGGGTTCTCGACATCTCTCCCATCATGCTGTGAGCACATGAGAGATTCAATCTTCGATCCTCCTGTGAGGGTTCTTGAGAAACATTGTAACGCACCTTCATCAATGCCTTTGAATCATCACCAGTTCATTGTTTAAATCTGTGTCCTTCTGGAAATCATCGTAAACCTGTGAACGGATAAACAGCTGCAATCCTGACTATATGTTAGTGATAATCATGCAAAGCTGTGTGTCTCTTACTTATTGTCAATGTCATCCATGATCTGTGCAGCATGGGAAGTGTCATATGTAATCTTGAGGTAAAACTCAACCCAATCTACCAGATGATCTTTCAAAGTGCCTTTGATAATTTGGTGGAGAATGTCTGGTGAAATAAATTCATGAATATCAGCTCGAGGGTAGTCATTCATAAAGGGCTAAAAAATCAAAAGTAAGAGTGTATTAACACAGGAATCATCGAAACCACACTCACCACAACATCACCAACAATACCATATTCCTTCCATAGCTTTCCATACTTGAGCTCTTCGACAAGAAGCTCCCTGTGTTTCTCGCACCAGCACAAGCACAGTCCATCACTGTTGACCTGCACCAAACTGGTCCGGTGCATGACTGAGCGGTGCTCGTGAATATTTTTTGGGAATTTTGCATGGAGTGAATTTTTTGTTATTTGGCTCAAAGATGACTCAGCCAGATTCTCACACATCTGAAGTATTCATGAAAAATATTAATATTTCCTGCATATGTTTGTTTGCGGGAACTTCCAGGAAACTTTAAATACACGTGTTACCCAGTTTTTGTTCTATGTCATATGTTACATTTCTAAACAACACCAGATACAAACAAGTTTCAACACATTATGTAAACTATGTTCTCTTACCACAGTCAGCCTGATCTATGACTAAGCCTGACAAATCATGTTCACCTACGTACGATTTACATGGGTATTATGATCTATGACAAATAATGCAGTATATCTAGATACGTGAGAAAACAAAAATTGAATATACCTAGGTACACGGGAGTAAATTAGTATAGCCATATAGATTTGTCTATATAAGGACCTCCGTTTTGGCCTGAAATGAAATCAATCAGATTCCCTAGAATCACCTTAATAAAATTGCGAGTGAGGTTTGTGTGTGATCAGCATCAGCAACAACCACGAAGAGTTGTTCAACATTGTTAGGTATATTGATGAGACAGTAGGAGCCATTGAGCTCACTGTGCTCAACAACCTGCAAGGCCTGGTTATTTTTTTTGAGAAGTCTCTTGTTTTTTTTTATTCTGAGTGTTTGTGTTTGTGTGTGTCTCTGTCTCTATTTCTTTTATCTCTGTTTCTCTAGGCTTGGGATCTATTTCTTTTTAAGTCTGGGATCTATTTCTTTTAGTCTGGGATCTATTTCCTTATCTCTGTTTCACTAGTCTGGGTTCTGTTTCACTCTATCTGTTTCACTCTCACTACCCATTGAAAGCTAACAGTCTGAATGCTCATTTATTGTTGTGCAGCTGATGTATTATAGATTTGAGCAAATATATTCTGAGTGTTTGTTTCTTGCTGCTGATACTAACGTACTTTTGATTGTAGCAAATACATTCAAGCCTTATCCCTGATTCTTCGTGTTGTCTCTACATCTGCTAAAGACTCAGAGTAGCTTAGTGGGGAGACTTCAGAAGTTGATTATTGTCTGCTTGACCTCACACATCTAAGTAGTATACTGAGCTGAGATTGTCATTTGTTAGATAGGCTTTAGCTGTTGAATAGGGGACTTGGTATTGAAATTCAAGGACATCCATTTCTGATTCTATTTAATACTCATTGTGAGTTCCTTGGCAGCAGATTCAATATTAGGCTAAGAGTTCTACAGAAGCTTTTGACAAGTCTTGACCTTTGATCCTACCTGTTTGTGCTATGGGAGTGACCAATACAGCTTCGCACAACTTTTCATAGTAAGTTCAGAATATAGCACCATTGATTGTGCCTAGTTGTAGTTTCTGTTTCTGTTTAGTACCATTGATTGTGCTTAGTTTTAGTTCTTGTTTTTGTTTCTTTGTTTCTTTTAGTCAACACCATATCGCTGGGTTGACTAGTGTTTCTATACTGATTTCGTAGAGTACCTTTGTCTGACCATAGTTTGGATATACTAACAGGCCACCCACAAACAACCACATTATCAGTCATTGGTATTTGTCTGAATCACTGACCATGGAGATATTTAAACTTGTAGGTGTTCATCTATAGATCATCTATCTAAGAAGACACCATCTAAGTCTCTCCAGTCAGCAAGACACCTAAAAATAGTCAGCATCTATGTAGTCAAGTCAGTTAACATCAAAGTACGCACTTTAGACACCATCCCTGGACTACCCCAGACAGCAGTACCTGCTCTGGATAGTCGGCAATGTAGGGACCCAGTCCATATATGACCCTGCAAAAATGTTCATCAGGGAAGTGAGCGACATCAGGGGTGTCCATGTAAGGTTTGATGGCCTCAAAGATTTTGGCGAGGGAGCAATGAAACATTTGTCATGAAAAGTCATGGTAAGCTGTATCACCAGCATGTTCCTTTGTAGCTATATAAAAAGTAAGTAAGGACTGAGGCATGACATTGGGAAATGGCTTGCTTTTTGGGATGGCAAGGAAACCCACCAAAACTACACCATTACGATGTGCATGTCATGTACTATTGAAAATGTTGCCTATGGACATATAGAGCAGATGATATTCAGTATGTCCTGTGGCTACCGATGAAGGTTCAACAATTTAGATGGTTAGTCTGAACAATGTTGGGTCTTGCTGCCTAGCTACATTGTCTAGAAGACAGTGTTCGACTGTTAAGAATGTGCTCAAGGGTCAAATCCAAAGGGCTTGGCTTCAGCTCGTACGCTGCACCCCTTACCCAAGTATGTGCCCCTAACTTCCAAAAGCTTAATGGACAATGTCTGAAGGGCATCAGGCAATGTCTGGAGTCCAATGTCCAATGTGCGGAAGGTCCAGCGGACATTCAGGAACAGGTGATAAAACTAATCTGGATGATGTCCAAACTAGAAAGGAAACAGCAGAGGACTACCAGAGGTAGAGGCAGAGGTGATAAGTCTATAGGGATCAACCTGAAGACTTTTGGCAGTGGTTGACGAGAGGAGAACTCAAGACGGACGGAGGAGGGAATGAGCAGAGTCTAAGATAATATTCAAACTGAGGTAGTACAAAGATTCTACAGGGTTTATATACTACAGAGGACATAACGGAGAATCAGCCAGTGCAGTCTGAAGCTATGCGAGGCTGTGGACGAAAGTCCATGCTCTAATATGGTGCCATTTTGATAAAAATGCAGAAATACATACCAGTGAGACTTGCTGGACAGTGGATGGATGCTCCTGGATGATAGGGCCATGAAAGTGCAGGAAAGCGAGTGATGTGAGGGCATCACAAGGCGTGGGAAAGTCGTGCGATGCGGGAAAGTGTCACCTGATAAGGAAATAGCTTGGGAAAGGTCAGGGAGTGATGCTGCAAGTTGGTGCTGCAAACCTGGGTGGTATGGACTGAAGTATTATGTGTTGCAATCCTGTAATTATGTGAATCTCTACACCGGGTCGGATCCAGACTAGATAGAAGTTGGCTGGATCCAAAAACTTGGAAATAATTTGTGTGATAGGTCTGGGTCTGGAACGCGGGATATGACATTGACCCTAAAGGGTTTCTGTACTAAGCTCAAAGCTCAGAGAGAGAGGAAAACTACTAAGACTCAAACTTGTGCTGGAAACTGGTGAAGAGGTAACTTCCTTATGTAAGCTACAAAATAGCAAACATAAGGTAAAGACAGTATCTACAAGCCTAGTCAGGAATGAGTCTCTACACCAAAACTGTTGTCTTGTTGCTACTGATTATTAGAGGCATGAAAGTTGATCTGTGATTCGCTTCATTTTGAGCAATGATGTCCTACATAAATACTGTAGTACTTTGTTAGTTCTACATCAGGAATAGCTTGACATGTCAATACATACTGCTTGGCTCCATGCCCAGTCTCAAAAAAAAAAGTTCTTGAAGTATTGAGTATCTTCTGTGCTGTAATCCTGATAAGGGACATATTCCATTTCTCTGTCAAAATTGGGGTTCTCAAGCATGTTATGCAAAAGGAGGCAAGGATCTCAAAATCAAACATTGTAAGTTGCATCCATTCATGGTGGCATGTCGTGCAGCAGTTTGGCACCATTGTGGGACATGGAGAATATCTTCCATGGAACATCACCAAGTGGTGTTGCATCGATGGTGTCGTATAAGTCACGATGACCTGTGAATGGTGGAGCATCATTATGCTTGATCAATGATGCTGCCCACAAGTCGAGAAGGGTGTCAATTTGTTTTGCAGATGTCTGATTCCATGAGAATAGAAATTCAGCAGTTTTGAATGTGATACAGCTTTCATATGGGGTCCAATCATCCAGCAAAGTGTCAGTTTGGGATGGTGGAAGTGCATTCTGATCAATAGAATTACCCTCAGTGTCACATTTTAGTCCTGTGTGATGGAATTAGTTTCAAATATCTCTGCCAGTGACAACAGCGAGCTTACCAGTGAGACTGGGATGGAATACTTGAAAAAGTGGTCCTAATTCTACCCAACTTCCATCCTTAGGCACAAAGCCTTCTTGATGCTCAAATTTGGCATCAAGATTGGGCCCACCCAAGTCCAGATGGTCATATTCAGACCTTGCTTCAGGACTAGGTGAACAAACTCTACATGCTGCTTGGTGAAATATTTGGCAGTTGCAAGATGCTCTTAAATGCTGTGTGCAGGTGTGCTTCGTCAAGCCAGACTTTTTCTTGAACATACGACTGCAGCCAGTGAATGGACATGGAAGCAAAACTAACTTATAGGAGTGAGGAACTGATAAACGTGTGCAGGATGGTGCTATGCTGACCAGTTTGAATTAGCTGAAATATTGAGTTCAAAGCAATGCAAATATCACCTTCATAATGACATGAATGCGGAATAGACTGTGTGAATCATGTTTAGGGTCAAACTGAGGTAATAAAGCTCAAGAATTAACAAGACACACCAGCCAACTTTTCTTTACTACCAACCAAAACACTCTTTACTTGTCACTCATTCAAATTCTTTTAACTATGTCACGCCCTGCAACCTGTGCCAGCAATGCAAACAAACACCCTGGAGATATTGTCCACATCACAAACCAGCAGCAGCACTCAAAAAAGGAGATCACTGCTGAAAAAAAAGAAAAACAGAAACAAGATAAACAAGCAGCCAAGAGCACTGCAGCAGAACAAGCGCGCACCAAGACTGCCATGCAGGAAGATGTAATGGCCATTAAGCAACAAGCTCAGCTTACAGGCCCGCCAAAACTCATTAGACCACAACCAAGGCCTCACATTCCTGGAAAAAAAGGCACAGAACCCCAGACTGATCCAGGAGACACACAACCAAGTAAGTAAGTAGTATGGTATGTTATGTAGTATGAGAGATGTACTTACTTGACACGGACATTTGTACAGCTGCACCAACGAAGTTAGCAGCTACTCAGAATACAGAGCAGAAGAGGCATGCCCCATTACAACTCAAGTTTAAAGAGAGTGTAATGGCAAACCAGAAAGTCTCAAATTCTGGCATTTCTGTATCTGACAGTGGGAGCAAAACACGTGTTGGAAGCACTGTCAGCAAATACATCACCAAATCGCTGTAAGTTGTTATTGTTGAACCATGATGTTGCTTCTATCAGAACTTACCTTGTATTACTTCAACTTAATATGCTCACTCAATACAATCAGTCAAAGTTCTAAGCAACTGGGTGCTGAAGGTGTTGTCAAGAATTGGGCTGACAAAGTCGCCAAATCTGCAAAGAAGTCCCAGGCCAAATCGAGCAAACCATCAGCACCTACTAATGTCTGCACCACTGGTATGTGACTCACTTGTTGTCAAGACATGTTCTAATTTTGATTTGTTAGTCCCAGATGACATTGACATTGAGTTGGATGACGATGTACCTGAGGAGTATGAACCTCATAAAGGAGGGGATGGAAAAGTAAGTGTGCAACTGACCTTTGGGATGTACACTGATGCTAGTCTGAGTCAGGCTGTCATATATATACATCAGAAACCCAAGAGCACACAAAAGGGTAAAAAATGTGCGTTTTCAGCTATCAAGGACTCAGAATTCGAGGAAGCAGCTGACCCCAAGAACGAAGAGGTGCTCGAAATGCTTGATGACCCCAACACTGCTGTGAATGGTGATGATGGTGAGGACCAAATCCAAGATAGTGATGTGGACATGAAGGTTGCTGTTTGTTCGACAACATCTGTAAGTGTTATGTTCTAATAGGTGAGATACTAAGTGACACCCCATCACATGATACACAGATGTCCACAGACATCTCCAACAAACAAACAGCTATGAAGTGCATCAAGACAGAGGAGGCTACTAGCAAGGCAGCATCCATCAACTTGAAAAAGGTAAAGCCCAGGAATGCTCATATACCTGACAACATTGCCAAGAGCTGGAGAGCGACATTCCTTCCTGTGCTCATGTACTGGGTTGGAAATTCTAGCTACGGCTGGTCCATCCCAGAGGAAGATCTCTCCAATGCGCTTTATGAGATATCTAACTGTATTGGTGGTAAGAACCGGGGGGTGCGTGACTTTGAAGTTGGTAGTTACAGTTATGAACTGGTGAGCTTCCTTTGACTTTGAGATACAGTACTTAACTTGCTGGTCCTACTAGGCCATACAGAAGATTCACGAGTGGAAGGCCTCATTTGGCTTGATAGCAATCACCATTTTAATGACCTTCTTTACTGCCACGAATCCTGTTAGTTGTGTGGTGACTTCACACTAGATATGTTGAAGACTTCTAAGACTTCCAAGACTTGAAGGACACTTCAAGGACATTACTATATTAGTAGATAACTTCGAGGACTTTGAGGACACTTCAAGGACATTACTATATTAGTAAATAACTTCGAGGACTTCGAGGACTTCGAGGACACTTTGAGGACAGACCTCTAAGACACTTCGAGGACACATACCATACTAGGAATTGTTTATATTTGTTTACATAGACTCGCCCATAGTGCAGAGTTCACAAGTCTTACATGCTTCGTGCATTGACTTTGAACTCTCAGGTACAGTACTTTACTTATTTACACAATAATATCAAGTGCATTGACTTTGAACTCTCAGTTCTTCTAACAAATCCAGAGTATGAAACACAAGCTGCACACAAGTCTTTCACCAATGATTAACTCAAGGATTCACACTTCATTTACGATAACCCCGATAGTGAAGACAATCCTGGAGCATTTTTATCAGAGTTTTTCTTGTGCACCTTTGCTATGCATTTAAATGCAATTGTAGGGCATGAGAAGGTTGACACCCTGGACAGTGGAATGATTGGTTTTGAGACTGCACTTGCATTGACGGCTGCAGCTGTGAGTCAGGTTTTTGGTTCTGATCCATTTTTGACTTTGTTCTCAGGTTGAGTGCACACTTTCCTTGGTGTCTACAATTATTTGGTTCCATGTGACCCCTCTAACTCCAACAAGAAAAACCACAAGAGAAGGCCTATGTTACGACTTGGATGGTATCTGTTGGCGACGCTCAAACAGAGCTTGTGTCGTCAACGGTCGAGGACGTCCTTGGGCTAGCCCAAGGTTAGGGGTCATACTTGGCGAGTCTTTGGTAAGTATGATTTGACGCCTATGTCCAAATCTGGTAGCTTATGTCACGCGGGTGCGAGACGATAAGCTATATCGGCCTAAGCTTACGACACCCGAAGGTTAATCGTAAGGGTCGTCGTTAATTTAGAAGGACAGAAGTCCGACTAGTTAACAGGGGCTTTGCTCGTCGACGAAGTCGATGAGTAAAGATCGAGACTATGGGCTTATCCGCGAAGAGCAGATAAGAAGATAGAATATAGACTGCTGGCGAGGCAGAGGGATCACTCTGGTGAGAGTAGGAGGTCAAGAACCAAGTAGATTCAAGTTAAGGAATATAGTACATGGTAGCGAGTTTATATAGAGGACAGGAGATGTATTAGTGGGTGATAACTCGTACTACCAGGAGAGGCAATCAGTAAAGGGGATAACCATAACAGGAAGGCACGTTCGGTTGAGGCAGAACGTGCTAGATAAGAAAACGAGTCAAAAGATCGAACTAAGAAGTGAAACACGCAGGGGCACGATCGTGCAACTGCGGATCTAAGTATAAGTCGCATGTGCGACTGCGCACCGAGTCATAGATCGAAAAAGGAACAAAGGGCAAAGGGGATGCGTCGTGCATCAGATCATAGGTTACCGTCCAGATGGTAAGGGTAAGGGGACTGTCCACAGGATCAGTCAGGTGGTGAAACGGAGCATGGGTATGCTTCGTCAGTGAAAGGATCGGGCCAGATGTACTGGCTTTGCTGAAGCGACAGGTAGAGGGCGAAAGGGAATGCAAGGATGATGAGGATGACAAGGGTAAGGTCGGGGTAAGGGTATGACGCGAGGGCTGATACGAGGAGGATTAGGAGAAAAATAGTAGGGGCCCAAGCATCTAGATGTTCTTGTAACAGCCTACATGGATACGATAATGGAGCTGCCAGAAAGCCAAGTCAAGGAGATCATTAGTCAAGCAACACCTTTTATGAGGCGTGCATGTTGCAGCAGCACATCAACTGAACTTTCCATGTCAGGACTGTCAACCCATGCTCTCACATTCAAATCTGTATTTTCCTCTTTTCTTTCTGTGCAGCTGTATCACTGATCTATTACTTGCAGGATTTATAATCATTTTGTGCCCTCTTTGATATCTACCATCCACACTCTACTGCAAGTCCGTTATCTTCACACCGGCAGCAGCTTCAACTGTACAGTACTATACCCTCCCTCGAACATTTTTACACATTACTCTACCCGCTTAGCAGCGCTTATTTAGCATTTTAGTCCCTCATTCCACACTGCTTAATTTCCTTAGACTCATGCCTTGAGCTACTTATTGATTTGTTTTACACCTGCTAATAGTGACTTTTAGCTGCTTTTTGCTCACCTGAACCTGTTTGAGTAATCAATCTCCTTGTCCTAAGGACAAGGACCTACTTATTTCTCCTTATTTAAAGTAACAAAGTTTTGACTTGATTCTCCTTATTTGATGTGATAAGTCAAAAAAGTCATGTTTAAGACAAAATAAGGGACTCGATGTTTTCCTGATGAAAACACTTGTGCAAAACACACAATGACACAACAGAGACCCCATCATCCACAAGCTCGCAATCAGAGATGACTAGAGACACAGGTGGAGGTCAAGAAGATGCTTGGTTAAGTGCGGAGGACAATGTGGAAGCCATATGAAGGAACACAAGTGAAAATGAAGAGGGGGGAAAATCACAAAGAAAAAGTGGTGATGATGACAAATTCCTTGTCCAAAGAAAGTGATGATACGATGGAGAGCCAGGATGCTTGAGCTCAGGGAGAAAAATTTCTGGAAGACCTGTACCTTCTTTTAGGGTACAGGAAAATCTGCGATCAGCTGTCGTGGGAACCCAAATCTCTGTGGGGAAAGTTTGGGCTCAATAATCCGCTTTTGGATAGGGCGGGAAGGCCAAACATTTGTAAATACTCTCCTCCTCGTCTCTAGCATTGGCGCCAGTCAGTACGTTGGCAAGACTTGTACATCTTTCGATTCCTATTTCTCGGACCAATCCCTTTGGCCTCGCAACAACTAACCTACCTGGATTTCCTCTTGACATAGGTCACTCAGCGTCGTACGACAACTAACACATTTTACCAATCCTGTCGCCGACGACGTGTGTCAGCCTCGCTTTTGGCAGGAAATTTGTATACAATTTTTATGTACGTTCCCTCACGATTATACGGTTGTGTTTGCGCTAACCCGTTTCAGATCGTGAGCTCAAAGCTCCATCAACTTTCGAGCTCCGGCCCGGATACCTCGGGCTTGTCCGCACCTTTCTTCTGGGATGACTGTCTCCCATAGGAAGCGACAACACCAACCGGATGAAATCCAAAGTACGCGGTTTCTTCTATTCATTCCGATGATATCTTCTGCTCCATCGAATACCTTTCTCACGCTTCATTTACGCAACCTTTGCAGCTGTAAACGAGCCCGGCTTGCAGATTCAATGTGATTGCTGTCAGTGCGACTTGACGCATTCTGCTCGTATAAAGTGCGCCGATCCTGTCTGCGAGCCTGGAGATGGCGTGGACATCTGTCCCGCCTGCTTTTGCGCCGGCAAAGAGTTTGCCAAACACAAGGCAGCTCATGCATACCGAGTTATTGTACGACATCGCATTTGATGCACGTTCTTGTATTGATTGGTATTTCAGGAACTTCACTCGTATCCAATTTTCTCTGCTGACTGGGGAGCAGATGAGTGAGTTAAAGTTACCAATGCCTTCCTCGTCGGAGTCATCGCTTTATCTGAAATGTATTTATAGGGAGCTCTTACTTATCGAGGGAATATCTCAGGAAGGCCTTGGAAATTGGCAGATGATCGCAGAACACATTGGCACTCGTACAAAAGAAGATGTCGAAGAACACTACAACAGTGTATATGTCGATTCCCCCAATTGGCCGCTTCCTGTACGTCTATGATTCAAGTTTGTCCCTTCACTGAGTGAATTGTATTATAGCGGATGGATGTCCAATTTAATATTGATCCAGATGAATTCCAGGCTCGCAAGCGCAGACGAATGTCAGCGATGACCACTTCTCTACCTCCACCACCCAAGACAGCTCCAACCTCCGCTCCTGGGGTACACGAAATTGCCACTTTCCTCCCTGGTAGGCTCGAGTTCGAACACGAGCTCGATAATGAGGCGGAGGATCTTGTGAAGGATCTGGAATTCGGAATTTGCCATGCATTGGGCGGTGATCAGATTATAGAAGATGAAAATGACGCGGATGTCCGCGCCAGGGCACGAATGCAGGAAGAGCGCAAAACTGTTGCCGATTCTAGGAACAGCAGTCAGCCACCTGTCAATGGTATCAATGGCATCATGAATGGCAACGGACATCTTCCAATGAACGGCGACGCGCGTGTCAAATCAGAGGAACCGTCTAGTGAACAGCAGGTTTCAACGGAGGACGACGCAAATGCGGAAGAAGCAACGCTGCCTCCCCCATATGAGACGGAAGAATCACTCGCTTTCAAGCTGACTCTGATAGAGATGTACAATCAGCGTCTTGACAAGCGACGAGAGGCCAAAGCTATCATGTATGAACGAGGTCTCTTGGAATACAAGAAGGTATGTGGGTGTGTATACGCACATCATAAACTTACTTCTTTTTCAGATGCAAGCCGCCGAAAAAAAGCGTCCGAAAGAAGAAAAGGACATTGTACAGCGGCTCCGACCGTTCGCTCGACTTCAGACTGCTGAGGATTTTGAAGTTTTCGCAGCTGATATTCTATGTAAGAATTTTCCGCATTGTGGTGAAAATGTGCTGATGATACTATTGCAACAGACGAAGCCATGCTAAGGAAGAGGATACAAGAACTGCAGCATTATCGGCGAATGGGACTTACCACTCCGGCCGATATCGATAAGTTTGAACTCGATTCCATTCGCAGGGTGAGAAATTTCACATAATTGTTTTGTCAAACCATGCAGCTTATCCGTACGGTTAGACTCAAGCGAAAGCAAATTTATCTCGCGACTATTATTCTTCAGAACGTCTGGCACAGCTTCGTGCATCAGGCAGTACGAGTATAACATTTCTTCATTCCCTTTGTTTACGTTCTTCACTGACGCTGTTGCAGGAGATTCAGAAGGTCGCAAAAGTCACGAGAGAGAATCAACTCCGAAACTTGGGACTCCTGCCGGAACGGGTCCTCCAATCCGCAAACCACGTTCGTTTATTCCATCCGAAAGTATCCCACAATGGCTCACTTTACTACCTAGCTGCCCCTCTCAATCTTGCCAATAGCCCATCCTTGCATTTACTCACTCCAGCCGAGCAGACCCTCTGCTCCCAACTCCGAATCTTACCCAAACCATATCTTGTCATCAAAGAGACCCTCGTCCGGGAGTACGCTCGTCGTGGAGGCAAGCTTCGCCGCAGGGAAGCGCGAGATCTCGTCAAGATTGATGTGAATAAGACGAGTCGAGTTTGGGACTTCCTAGTGCAAGCCGGTTTTCTCAAAATCACACCGGATCCGCCACCTGCTGCTGCTGCTCAGGATACCCCGTACGTGTAACTTTTTCCCTGTAGCCGGGTATTAACGAGATTATCTAGTATGAACGGCATCTCCCATACATCACTGAGTGTGTCTCCATCCAAGGAGACCTCGCGTATTTCACCACATCCTCCCGCAACAGGGAATCTGTCCATTAGTCAAAATGGATTTGGTCACCGACCAATGCCCAATCACACACCACCTAGCATACCTGCCCCACTCTGGCCTTCAATTTGACATCCTTGCTATCTTTGCCCCGTCGTTTGCTTCGTCAAGCAGCATCTGTACCATAGCATTCGCATACATTATTTACCACATGCAACTTATGGATTCATTATTGAGATTTTAAACTCCAGAACCAGCTTGAGCGATTAGATCGTCAATTATACTGCGGTCAACCGGGATATTAGCTTTACGCAAGTAATCATCATTCCTACGCAGATGTCAACGTCTCTCCAACCAGACATGATGTTTTCTTACCAGAACTGATAACGGCCCAAGCACAAGCGCATTAGGGAATATTTTGTCTTCGCGGATACCACGCACTTACCTTGGAATAATGTCTGTTGCCAGAATCGCATCTGGGAAGACGGTGAATCACATCATTCATGCCACATATGTCCAGGGAAACCTACAAGATCGTGACGAGTGTTTGACCATCCCGCCATCCCCTTTGCTTTACGAATTTGATGCATGCCACCAGGTTGCACGCGCTGCTGGAGCCCAGAAATAGTCCATCGTTTTGAACGAGATATCGGGACATGGCAACCGCTTCCACGTCAGTTATCCTGCGTCGTTGGTGAACTTTCGTTGAGGTCGAAGATAAAGGATTTAACGTGACGTACCGGAACGCGTCATCTATGATCGGGATCCCAAGGTCGATGTTATTTGTCATCCGGTTGATCCCTCTGAGATGGCTAGGTCAGACGGAAATTTGAAGATAGCATCTGTATACACACATCCCCTCGACTACGGTGTCCACTTGATGCCTTCGTTTTGTTCCTTCAGCTTCTCTGCGATCGTACATTACGCCATGCTTGACCTGAAGATGCGTGAGGGAATGTCAGGCAGCCAACGAGGACAGGCTTCGACCTTATTATAAAGCCCGCTGCCTTCTGGGTCCGCTAGGACGACCTGCACCTCCTCGTCCATCGATTTGAGAAATCGTCCAATACCTGCGATCGTTCCGCCCGTCCCTACATCGTATAGTATTGAAAACCCGGATACTCTGAACATAACATACACGCACCTGCTCCAGATACAAATGCATCAACATGACTATTAGTTTGACGCCAAATTTCCGGACCGGTTCCGTCGTAATGGGCTTCAAAATTACTGCGATTCTATGTACACGTGAGTTTGATTACCATGGATTTGTCAAGGCAAGCACCTCGAATTGGTCGGCAAAGAAGCCCCTTGGCTTCTTTAGCAGATCTTCATCCAGTGGGTCATCAATGGTGCCTTCTGCATTAACGTGCGACGATGTACTCGTCACCACTACAGATGCAGAACCTGTATGGAGCTCATGGTTTTTATGGGCGTCCTCCAAGCCTTTCACTATATCCGAACGTCCGAATTCGATAGCTGCTCGCCTTGCGATATTCTTTTTGCAGATTTGTGAATACATATTGCATGATTTTCCTCAACAAAGAAATTGCTCACCACATACTGCGACCATCATGCCGATTCTGGTAAATAAATGAAACGGTGACCACGATATGAACTCGAACCTGTTTCTTATCGACGATGCTCGCAGGACGAACGCGCTTAACATCAGCTCCAAGAGCCTGTAATGCATTAACCTTCTCTTGGGCCACATCATCCGGCATGATAATCGCTAGAAAATGTGAGACGGGTTCAATAGGTCGAGGAATTTGCCTACTTGTATCATATCCCCTGCAACATCGTGTTATCAGATGTGAAGTTCTCGTACTAGAAGTAGGGTCACTTGCCTTGCCCTGGCTATCGTTGCTATTGAGATGCCAGTAGATCCAACAGTGCCTTCGAAGATGCGGGATTCAGTGTGAGGGTGCAGCAAACCTTGTCGTTCCGCGTCCTCGATTACTTCAGGTTCGTAGTAAGATGAGGTATTTTAGGTCGATTGCTGCGCGACAAACTCACTGCGCAGAGCAACTCGGTCCTTGACACTCCCTCCGGGATTCAGAAACTACAAATTGCCACAAAGTTGGAAACATTGAATTGGGATGTTCTAGCTTGAAACACACCTCTGCCTTTCCAAGAATCTCGACTCCCAAAGCATCACTCAATGAGTCGATCCTCACCAAAGGCGTATTTCCTGAACAGTCAAACTTGGATACCCTCGAAGAACGTTCAAACGGCCGAGAGACACACCTATCAATCCAGTGACACCATATACGACTTCATTGCTTCTCAAGTGAATTGGCTGAGACTCGTGTTGCTCCTGCAAAAGGTTTTGACGTCGTCGGGAGCGCCAGTATGATGATATGGACGTCGACGTTATAGACAAAGTAAATCCAATGAAGATGCCAAACGTGATATGGCGGACAACGGCATTGGAATACCAGGGAGGCAAAATGAAGTCGGAAAGTTTCATGGCATGAAGTGAACGAAGTTCTCGAAAAACGTGCTCGAGTTTATGATTGACTGTACTTACATACGACGCGAACTACAACACCAGCTGGTATTCGCATGGCATACTGCATGTTCGAACATTCTCAAAAAGGATGGCTCAATGTGGAATTACAAATGCTCATGAATTCAGATAAAATTACTAGTATGTATACAAATAGAAATCCATCAGACAGACGCTCGACTCGCTGGCTCCGTTTCACTAAACTGCAAGCAGTCGCGCGAAGAACAAAACCAAACGTCCTCGAAACCCCACGTAAACGCGAAGCCATGTTCTCTGTCGAACGAGAGAGCGCGGTTGTCATCGAGTGGATTTGAAGGAATGTGGCATGTGTAAACATGCAAGACTCGAGTTAGTTTCTATAAAATAGATCCTAGCTGAGTATGTTCTAAGGATTTCACTATGTCGGACACGAGGTTTATATATCTTTTAGACATGGCCCGTGCGCAACACTCCCACGGCTCGCGCGCTGCCAATTGATCTGAGTCCAGTGACTGTGAGGTTTTTTTCTCTGCTCAAGTTCAGTGACAGTTCATTTGACGCGTTGTCTGCTCATGACACACATGTAGTACGCGCACCTCTCTGCCCCGTTTCCACCTTGCTCAAGTTCCTCCTACAGCAAACATTACAAAGCGTATACCTTGCGCCAACCCTTTGTACTTCTTTGATAGTCTATAGAATGGATTGCCCCTTTGCTCGGAGTTGCCTGCCTCGTATATTGTCTGGCCTTTCCGTCCGTTTCGCATCTTTTTTCAAAGTTTCGGCAGTGGATCATTGATTCATTCCGTGGTCATGGTGGCACACTCCAACGAATTACCGCCAGCCCTGTACATGATCCACACGACCTTCGGAGTTTTCTCGCGTCACCGCTGTAACCATTTGAATGAGGTAAATAGCAGGGTAAAATGTTCATTTCTACGCACACCGTAATCCCTACCCCACTGAATTGATTCTCTTTACAGAAATCCGATCAATGCAGTTCATATTTGTGCCGCATGAGTCTATAGTCTCCCCTAGGCATCGTAAGACAACCTCTATACTGTGAACTTTCAGCTCTTACAAAAGTCTACATATGCATAAGTATGCTTGCGTCACCACGGCTATAAATGGATTGTGTATTTCCTTGTCGGGCAGTGGAGACACGTTACTCACAGGTGGTTAGATACCCTCATCTCAACTTTCTTTCCACCATGGCAAACGTCATCCAGAAGCAAAAGCTCTTTTTGTCATTTCCGCACTACGCCGTGGTCGGTGCTTCTACAGACCGGTCAAAGTTTGGCACAAAGGTACTCCTTATGTCAACATTTGTCATATACATGACAATATCGTCCAGGTTTTGCAATGGTACATCCAGCGGAACAGGCCAGTAACCCCGGTACACCCGTCAAATGATGAATTGGAGGGCATAAAGACCATACGGTCCTTAACTGATCTTCCGAACCCAACCGAAACGTCAGTGAGCATCATAACACCCGCCAAGGTCAGTAATATGTCATTACGTTCTCAGGTCCGCTACTGAATAGTGCTTGATAAGATCACTATCGATCTACTCAAACAAATTGAGGAGCTTTCGATTCCCGCTGTCTGGTGCCAGCCAGGAGCAACTGACGTTGCTTGCGTTCGGTACATCAAAGACAACGGGATGTCTGACCGTGTACTTTTCGAAGGGGAGTGTATACTGAGAGACGGTGATGGGGTCTTGCAGGCAATGTTATGAGATGATATGTCTAACATTAATTTATTGCCCTATGAAGTTGCCTTTTTCCGCATCCTGGCAGATTATTGGACCTGGCCATGGTCACTGGCCGCGGCAAGTCCGATCGAGTGATTCGGACTCCGAATCACTCATACCGCAAGATCATCCATCCGTGTAGCAGTCCGGCTGCCAGTAGCTGCCACTCCTCACTTGCAATTGCATCTACGTAGATCGCTATTTGATTTCGAACGAGCCAAGAGAAATCATGGCGGAAAAGCTATAAGAAGTTGTCTTCGCGATCACAAGCGTTCTCAGGCCCTCACCTATCGGATTCCCTCGTCATGCTATCCATCTTCCTTTTATCTCTTCTTGTGCTGATCAATATCAATATCAGCCCGCTTGCCGCTCATTCTATTTCCGCCCGTTACACTAAGCCCGTTGTAGCCACTTGGTACGCTGGATGGCATGCGACTGAAGGTTTCCCGCTTTCTTCAGTCAGCTGGAACAAGTACAACACGATGTACTACTCATTTGCGCAAGTTACCTGTATTGGCGTAAACACTAATAGCTTCAATTAACGCAATGATGTTTATTTCTCTTAGAGAGACCACTCCGAGCGTCACTAGCCTGAGCCTGGCAGGCTCTGATGGTGAGTTGCTCCCTAAATTTGTTTCTGAGGCCCATGCACATGTGAGCGAACAAGAATTTGTTGCTCCTACGATCGATATCTAACCAACGCGCAGGGTGTTGAGGCCCATATTGCTGTCGGAGGCTGGACTGGGGGTGTTTGGTTCTCTTCTAACCTCGCCACTGCCAAAAACCGGACGGCGTTTGTCAAAACTGTCGTAGATTTTGCTGTAAAGTACAAGCTTGATGGCATCCAATTCGAGTAGGTCAATTCTTGTGATTCCGAGATCACGCGCTGACTTAAGTCACCCTTGATTGCCAACAGCTGGGAGTCCCCGAACGATCAGGGAATCGGGTGCAACACCATTAGCGTGCACGATACCGCAAATTTCCTCGCATTCCTCCAGGAGCTTCGCCTAAACCCAGTAGCAGCAAAGCTCACCCTCTCGGCCGCTGTAGGACTGGCACCCTTCTTCAATGCTGCCGGAAGCCCTTTGACTGACGTCACTGGGTTTGCGAAAGTCCTCGACTACGTCGCCGTGATGAATTACGACGTCTGGGGTTCTTGGTCCTCGACTGTGGGGGCTAACGCACCGTTGAACGATTCCTGCGCCGCGACCGCCAACCAACAGGGCTCTGCTGTCTCTGCAGTCAAGGCTTGGACGGGCGCAGGGATGCCAGTCGACCAGATCGTACTCGGTGTTGCTTCCTACGGTCACTCATTCAGCGTTTCTCCCTCCAAAGCCTTCGTATCCCACAAAAAAAAGCTAGTTGCATACCCCGCCTTCGACACCAAACACCAGCCCTTGGGTGATAAATGGGATAACACCGGGGGCCTCGATGTTTGTGGCGTTTACGAGGGCTCAGGTGGCACCTTCAACTTCTGGGGTCTCATTGACAACGGTTTCCTCACCAAAAAAGGCGGGCCTGCTCATGGTATCTATTACAGATATGACACCTGCAGTCAGACGGTAAATATGATTTTCTACCATGAAGGAAGAGTGCTCATTTCATTGCTTGGACAGCCATATGTGTACAACGAGACCTCGCAAGTTATGATCTCCTTCGACAACGTCGAATCGTTTGCTGCTAAGGGCAAATATATCAAGGACACTAAGCTGCGCGGTTTTTCGATGTGGGAGGCGGGTGGTGATTACAAGGATATGCTCCTCGACTCTATCATCGAAGCTTTCGGGTATCACCATTAGATCGTCTCTGCTGTTGCAGGTTCGGGACCACGGTGCCGAATCACATTCGTTGACATAGATTACTACGTACGTTGCATATTTTATCACAGACACGCTCTTTGTCATTCTATCAGCGCTTATTAGCTGTCTGAAATGACCCTTCATTTGTTCAGTGTGGTCGCCGCTGCATCTTTCGTTACATGGTTACAGTCACCTTACAGTTTAAGTAGTTAGTTCGTAGACTTATTATTTAGCCAACAAGTTTTGAATCACTATTGTCAAATTCCTATTCGAAATTCGTGTTGCTTATCTACCACTTTCATATTTATATTGTTCAGTGTTCTACTAAGCACACTGCCACTAGCACTGGTGCACGCTCCTGTATGGGCTCTTCCAACCAATTGGAATAGATTGAATCATTTGTCATTCTTCTAGATCTATATTTCAATGTCATTCTTCTGCAGGATTTACCTGTTCACTGAATGTCTCTCGCTAGAGACCCGTTCGCATCTACATGTGATACTGGCGTTTCTCTACCCAATGCTGAATGAGAACGCCCGCCATTACAGATGGCGCGGGTACCCTGAAGGGCGGCTCGTCGTTATTAACTTCCACGAGCTGTTCTTGAGGTTTCGCCGACGCAGAACTGTCATCGGGACCATCTTGGATCTCTGCAATCTTCTTGTAGTCACTACGGGAGAATTGAGTTCCACTAGAATGTCTCAAGACAGCAAGAATTTCTTCTCTGGTATACCATCGCGCATCTATGACACATAACTGAGTTTGACTATGACATCGATGTTTCAGCATACGACTGACCTTCGAGTTCGTTATCTAAATCTGTACGGATTGGCGCAGAAGAATCTGCGGTCGCATAATAGCCGACCATCAAGTTCGCTGGATAGGGCTAATATGCCACAGTTGATAGGTTGGAATTCTGGCGCGTAGAGTCAACGTACCCAAGGCTGTCCAGAGTGATATCGGATGTTCCAGACTTTCACTCCAGCTTCCTCCCACATCTCCCGCTTGACGGCATCCTCAAAGGACTCGCCTGGCTCCACGAAGCCAGCAAGTGCGGAGTAAAATTGGCTAGGGAATTTTTTCTGTTGGGGGCCACGTCAGAAAACAACTTGTATTGAAGATAAAGATGCGAACATTTCTCCCGAGAAGGATTTTCTCTCCCGATTCATCAATGGCGAGCATGATTACAACGGGATCCGTCCGAGGATGAGAGAAATTGTGCAGCCCTCGCCTTCATATCATATGAGTGATTGTTTCCTACGCAGTATTAGAACGAACCCAGAGGGACAAGGCTTCTTGTCCGTGTTATCGGCCCAGGGAAGAAGGGATGTACAGCCCAGCTTCCATCCAGCCCACAAGGAATATGCGGGTGAACCGCAAGCAGGACAGAACTGGATCATCATGTTTCCGTATAAGGCTTCTGTGCTGCAAATACCAACACACACCTTGTTCCTTTGGTTCCAATCTACCATACTTCGAGCCTCCGCAAAGATCGCTGCAGTATACGCATCAAGGCTTGACATCGCCGCACGTGGCTCCACAAAAGTCAATGTCGATCCATCCTTTGCAAGCTGGGTATTCTCTATAGCTTCATTGACCTTATTCTCATCGAGGTCCGCGACATCCGCGGAAAAGTAAGCGGTTCCAACGAGTTTTGAAACAGCAGAATGGGGATCTTTGAATTCGGAAGATGGGAGAGCACTTCCTGAGCTTTGCGTCTCGTTCAAACCAAGGAATACTATTGGTAGACCATGGATTCGGGCAGCCTCAAGAACGGGTAAATCGGATGCGCAATGTTGCCCTTCCTGCTCGCCTTGACCAAAGAACGGCTCTGCACCGAGCAAGGGTTTAACGTCCTCGGTGGTCAACAGCGCCAGACTTCGTTTCTGTGTACCAGTATGAGAAGCAATAAGTGGCTGTCCACCATTAAATAAGATCCACCTCGTAGAGGGTGAAACGACGACTGCATTGAGGAATGAATGAGATGTCCTCAGCCACGATAGACGGTTGAGAGGCGATCCCCCAAGGAAATTTGTAAATCTGGGAAACAAGTTCGTCAGAGGGATGTGTCACGTATGTAAATCATGACACTGACGCTTCGGACATCTTGATGTGCTTGGAAGGTTATGATTGAAAGGGATACACGTACGTGAGTTCTGCTGCAGTACTATGTAGTTATTCGGAAGTGACGGCAGGCCGCAAGCGGGTCACGGCGCGACACGGTCCGTGTCTATTCCAGCGTGGCCTTGAGAGCACCAACCGTGACTGTGGTTACACCAACTTACACGGTGGACCACGATAAAATTGGTGGTCCTAACATCAATTTACCCCACATTTCGTCATTTCCATTCCCCGGAACTAACCTAGTAGTGGCGACCGCCCATCATGATGGTAGGAGTCATATCGAACCTTAACGTGACTGTACTAGGCTAGTAGGTTCTATTCGGGCTTCCACAACTGTGAGCGCGTGGACAAGTCATTTGTGTCTTCTACTGGAACAGTTGCAGGTACTTTCCAATCTTATCTTCTTTCTGCATAATCATTATTCACGCATGCTATATTCCGAAGACTCGGATGAGGTCGTACAATGTACATTGATCTTCCCATACTTGGGTTACAATGCATGTGAGTCACTTCTTACCACCACATTTGAGGGTGATTTCGAAGGAAAGTGCTTCTTCTCCGTGCTTCCTGTGCCTATGAAGTGGTCAAAGCTTGGTGACCCCAATGAGAACGAACAGTGCCTTGTTGGCTGAGCAATATGCCCCTGACACCCAGGCTATTCACCGCTGCTATGCCGCTTTGCCACACCCGTGGGTGACTCCGATTTGGTTGGTCCCCTAACTCACTCTCGACTCAAAGCTCATATTGAACACGAGGCAAGCCATTCTGTCACGGACATTGACCATGTGAACTTTTCAGACAATGCATGCCACTTCAGCTATGACATGTCTTGATACAATTTGCACGAGGCGTTCTAACACAGCGCTCATTCCATGAAAGTTACGTGCGCCGTCCGCCTTGAAACTGCCTTATGCGGAATTCCGTTTGTTCACTACCCATTTTCGGCTACTACGCGAAGTCTTGCGCTCATCGCAGAAGGCCGTCCGGTGGTCTATCCGCCCGCTTTCATCCTTCCATATAGGGCGAACAACAATGGAGAGTCTGTACTGGTCTAATACCTCGAGAATCGACGCGCTCCCGCAGACGGAAAGAAATAAGATTTGGTCCAGTAACCAAACCTTGTATAAAAGTCCAATCACCGGTTCCTGTCCATGTCCCACTTGTTTGAACCTTGAGCTGCCGTACGCCAATTTTGCTAGCGTTGGTTTCTCCTGTATTTCGGAATCCTGAACTCGTGTGTTTTCTGAATTCTAGAATGCGATGACGTCCGACCCCCGCCCAAAACAAGATGGGAATACAGGGTCGACATGTCGCGCAAACTTATCGCCCGCTCAAGTCATTGCGGAAGCGTGGCGACGCGAGTCTCCGCAAAGTCAAGAATTTTGGCGGCAAGCAGAGGCAAAACGCAAAGAACTCTACACAGTACCCAGATCACATAACCCGCGGGGAAAGATGTAGTAGGGTCCGTATTTTGATGGGATGACCGTTGACAGTAAGCGACGATCTCCATGAATCCAATTCATTACTCACGTTGCCACCCATGGCATCACTATTCAGGTTATTCGCATTCTGAGCACATATACTCATTACTTTGGACGATATCAATTGTACGATTAAATAGATGCATTACAGATGGGCCGAAGGCTACCGGACATGCCTGGGAGGTGACAGAAAGCTACAGTACTAATTGATACGTACTTAGCACACTCACAATACATAGGTCAAGATTATGGTCCCAACGTTGAAGGGATCTCGGTTTCAACAGTTGATCTTATTTCCGTTTCATTGTCACCATCGTCCTCGTCGCAATCCTCCTCATAGTCCTCTTCCTGTTCTTCCAATGCAGCCTCTGCTTCTGCCTGTGCTTGAGCTGCAGATGCAGCATTAGCAATTGCCTGCTCCAAAAGTCGCGCTTGTTCTTCCGAAAGACCATAAAGTGATAACGGCGGTGCAGAAACAATTGCACTGTCCGCGGTTGGGGCAGGATAATCATTATTTGGAGCGCAACATCCGTCGTCCACAGGGAAAGGCTGCAACTCGGCCGTGCTAGGATTAGCAGCGCTCACCGCTGAATTATCTTGTTGAGTATGCGAGGACGGCATATTTTGCAGCTGAGCTCTAGCGATGACGCTAGCCAAGGTCGCTTGACCTGCAGCGGGATCAACCTGCATTGGTGAAATATTATGATCCGCTGTTGTTCCTAGCGCGCTGGACACATGTGCTTGCAACGTCTTGTGGAGACTAAGCACAGCCTCTTGTGCATGGCCGATGACGTTGCCATCCATTTCGCCTTCTTCTGGACCCCAATCATCACCAAACGTTCCATAATTTGCTGTAGAGGCCGCAGAATGGGTCACAATATCAGCCCACATTCCGCGTTCGTCGACCTTCCCGCAGGGCATCATCCCCACCCTCCTTGTCCAGTTCAACTTCTTTGATTGCCGCATTGACGCATGCCTCCCCTTTGCCACCACGAGCTGCGCTGCTGTTTTTGTGCCTCTTTATCGCGTCACGCCGTGAGAACAACTTGTAGCAGCCAGCACACTGGTACCCCGTCTTGTCGTGTAGTTTGGCATGTCGTTTCAGGTCATGATTTCGGGCAAACGAGGCGGGACATGCAACACAACGATATGGCCTGTGCAATGCGTGCACTTGTTGGTGCGCTCGTAGGTTAAACAATCGCGCAAAAGTCTTGCGGCAACCTGGCACTAGGCAGGGGTATACTGCGGTACCAATGTCGCTGAAAGGAACAGGCTGAGGGCCAGTTCCCGGCGGTATCCATGGGCGGGGAGGATACATCGATATGTCAGGGGGTTGAATATGGGCGTTCGGTGGGACTGCGGTGGGGCCAATGGGACTACCGCTCAGGACGCCAACCACCTGAATGAGTCCGCTGATCTCCTGTAAGGCGTTTGTTTCAGGTCCCCCTCTCGCAGAAGAGGTGACTGCAAAAAGAAATATTTGGTGTAACTGTAGCTGGATTGAGGATATGATCGACGGATCTGGCGGGCCGTTGGAAGGTGGATGGGAGGCTAGAGTTTCTGAAACTACGCGAACTGCGTCTGTGATCTGGCTCTGTAAATGACCATGTGCAAAATTTTGCCGTTTGAAGACTCGGGCTTCGTTCCTCTGCTGTTCATCTTCTGTCTCGTCGCGTTTTCTCTTCCCTTTGTCCAGCTGTAGTGCGGACGCATTGGAATGACGAAGTGCGGCAAAAAGAGCGTCGGAACGAGCCAAAGATACAAGGGTCATGCTGAGTGATTTTGCAAGGTCTTTGGAGATTGTCCCCGCGACAACTGTGTGGTTGAGTATTTCCAGAACGCTGTTGCCCGCACCAGGAACAACTGCAGACGCTAGAGTTGAGTGAACCAGAGGATCCTTTCCTGCGATGTTCAGTACATTCATCATCGTCTTCAAGGCGGCTTCTTCCTTCTTGGGCGACGTAGATGATTGGGAAGGGGGTTGTGTAATCGGGACAAGAGAAGGAGCCGTAGACGGAACACCATCATGTAGTGGTGCACCAGGAGTTGGTGCAGTTGTGGGGACGTTTACGCGGTCTGCCTGTGCTTTACTGATGTCTGCCCACAGTTGCTCCTTCAACCGACGCGCAATTTCTTCCGCTTCTTCTTCTCCGTCATCGTAGTCATCATCATCATAATTTTCGTCCTCTTCAACCCATTCATCTGCTTCCTCATCTCCAATTTGGTTGGTGGTCGAGTTCGCTGTTGTGTCAGTTTCGCTGGATCCAGGTTCAGTCATGAGTACTAGGTACTGAGATGAGATGCTTAGTGGAAGGTCATAAATATGGTCTTGATTGTGATATGTTGGTCGGGTACAAACCGGAATAAGCATCTATACTGAACTTCATCGATTCATTATCAACTTAGCCAACCATTCATCTCGTTGACCTGGTGAAACTGAGTATATCCTGTGTCTCTACGTATCATATCCGTGGCAATGAGCTGGCTAGTAGCATCAGTGTTATGTCCGCGCTAGAGTCGGCAAGTACTTTTGTGTGAAACTCCGCGATTTGTATATTTGCCAGCTAGTTATCTCAAGTTCCAACCGTTCAAAGTCGCACTTTGGGTTCATTTTCCTTCAAGAGTAGCCAGTCGCAAATGTCGAACGCGATCAAGGACCTTACGGCTGGAACGGCCGGAGGAATAGCTCAGGTGTGTCACAATAAAATAGGACTCAGTGCTACGCGTTGACTCAACCCGCTTACTAGGTCCTCGTTGGACAACCCTTCGACATAGTGAAAGTGGTGAGAGTGGCTATAAAATCCGAGCAAGGATACTTGCGTACCCATTATGACTCCTCCTCAGCGCATGCAAACTTCGGCAAAGGGCACTTACAGTGGCATGCTGCATTGCGCTGGCGGTATCTTGAAAAATGAAGGGCCTCTGGCATTCTATAAGGTGATGGATGCTCTTCTCACTCTATACTGTTATTTCTCACATTCTGTCAGGGCACATTAACACCATTGCTGGGAATTGGTGTCTGCGTATCAATACAATTTGGAGTACTCGAGTATGCCAAGCGGATATTCACAGCTCGGAACCTAGCTAGAGGTGAAGGGGGAGAAGAAGGAAAGATGCTTGGCGGAGGGCAGCTGGTCATTGCTGGTGTTGCGGCAGGGCTTGCTAATGGTGTGGTTTCTGGTCCAGTGGAACACATTCGCATTCGTGAGTCCCATGTATTGCGTTCATGACTAGTATCTGGCTCTTGACCTCTTCCTCAGGTCTGCAGACGCAGTCAAATACGAACCCAATATATAAAGGACCATTTAACGCAATGAAACAAATTGTCTCACAATACGGCATTTCCGGACTATTTAAAGGACAGGCTGTCACTTTTCTACGCGAAGCGACAGGCTACGGCGTCTACTTCTTGGCATACGAAAAACTTGTACAACGCGAGATGACCCAAAAGGGCATACGGCGGGACCAGATTAACCCTATGAACTCTATTCTGTATGGCGCGGCAGCTGGATACGCCGTAAGTTCCGTGCCCTTTGCCCAGTGCATGTTCGCGTGTACATTGAGCTAATTCTGCGATAGCTTTGGGCAGTGATATACCCTATAGACATGATCAAATCCAGAATGCAGACTGACGGATTTACCCCGTCTACTGGACAAAAATATGCTTCGGCACGGGATTGTGTGAGGAAAGTTTGGAGAACCGAGGGAATTAGCGCATTTACACGTGGTCTGGGGCCCACTTTGATTCGGTATGTATCTGATTTTTTCAGAAATGTTTCACGAACTCATTGAACATTATCAGTTCGCCATTTGCGAACGGGGCGACGTTCCTTGGATTCGAGATGGCTAGCAGACTGTTGTATTCGTAATTATCGAGGATTCATCTCCTACACGTCGAAGCGAGACGTTCGGCGTAGTCACACTGTTGGATATCCGCTTATATTCTCATATTTTAGATCGCACTAGTTCAACCATGTGCAGACACAAGTTTCCCTGTGTCCATATTTCAGTTGGTACTATGGTGTAGCACAGTGATATAAATTAATCGACCATTACAATGACTATCCAGGTTGATGCAGTGAAACAGTGCACGTGGGCGTCGTGAGTAAGATTGTACCTACCATGCAGAGGAGATGCCCGTTCACAGCTCGAGGTCGGTCTAAGCTTCCCGACAACTCGGATATTGATCAGATATGATATCTAGCGAGTGCCAACTCAACAAACTGGACATGTGATACTTATGATACGCCAGGCAGACTCAAACCACTGGGGGTTAGACCACAAAGTCGCGATTGAGGTCGTTCAGTAGTCCTCACGCTCGTGTGGAACGTTGACACTACCGGTAAGCTGCCTCGACACATGTTCTCCGTGATACATAAGAGTTCAAAGAGGTTATTCATCCCAGGTTGTGACATAGGCTTTGAACCCTTGAAATGTAGTCTTCTGAACGATACCCTGTTCATGGATTTTGCACGCACGACAGCTACGGGAGAAAAATCGTTACTACTACAGGTTCGAGGAGGGTGACCTCTGTGTACTCCAGACTTGGTTGCCGCCCACAAGAACCACCAGGGCGTGCGATCTAGATCGCGGATCCCTGGGCCTCACCCTCCCCAGCATACTGCACGAAACCTACACGCCCGGATGGTGTACAAATTATACATGAACCTCACGTTGCCAACATGATCGCCTATTTTACAGCTCGAGTCACCACTTCTAGTACCGCAAGGAAGTCTGTCGCTTAACGTTATGATGAACGCAAAAATCGAATTCTTAATGCTTTATCAGCACAAGTCAAACGAATTCTCGAGCGAAGGGAATTTAAGCTGAAATCATGCGAATGTTCTCCCAATCAACAATCAGTACAACTTCCAATCCTTCCGTCAATAACTGATAAGGGCAGTCGAAACTCCTGACTAATACAGTTTGGAGGGAAATAAGGAGAGAAGTAACGCGGAAAGATCGTGTATTAATGTCGCGGGGCATAAAAAGTAGATTTGGTGGTAAAACATTATTGCTGAGACTTGAGCGCACAGCGATAAAGAGGGACCAACACAAAAATATTCGTCGACTACTATTCAACGCCATGAGAATCTTACGATCATTTTATGAATTGTGCTACGATATCTAAAACCAAAACCAAAACCACTGCAAGTCAGAGCCTATATAATGTTTTTCGCTCAATAACAACGGCGGCGTCAATAGCGAGGAGCTAATGTTGTGGTGAATAACGTTATGGCATGATAGGATTAAAAGTACGAACACGATCCTTGATTATGCGACCCGCCGTGGTTAAGAGTCTGCGATTGAATGGATGATCTCGAGGCAACGTTGCTGTTATTGAAGACGAAATAATCATTGCCAGACCACTGTCCCGAGAATGCTCCAGATGAACGAGAGCCGGCCGATGATTTGGCTTCGGTTTCGGGAGTTCCAGAATCAAAGGCTGAGACTTCCACTTCTTGATCATCTCCAAACGGATTGCCGTCAGGAAGGAGATTGACCTGAGAAGCAATGAAATCGGCTGCTTCAGTGAAGTGCGTAGCCGTGGATTCATCTAGTGGCGATTCTAATGGAATAGCAATGGCACCAATTTGAGCGTCAGGTGGTATGTCGGCATCTGTGGTCAGTTCGTGAGTCATGTACAGCGAGAAGCGACTTTGAACGGACACTCGACTGGTTGTATATCTTGTCTGTTTACAGAAAGTAGCTGCCTCCTCAATTTTTCAGATGTGCTCTAACAGATTGTATGAAGTAAGCTGCGAAAAATTGAGGTAGAGCCACCATACCCTGGCTTGCTTATACAACTTTTTACCTGCTACTGCGAGGAGTCGGGTAGAACGATATGTCGAGTACACTTTCAGAGGATTGAAGGACGTCTTTTGATTTTCTAGCCCTTCTTTCTTCAACTTTAACCTTTGAAGCTGGTTAGTAATGCATCAACGACCTAACACGTATACGGAACGTACTTATCATATTCCTTCTTGGCACTCACGAAGACTGCTTCTAATTGTTTCAAATCCCCTGCCATTTCATGTATCTTGAATAATTCATCCATCGTAGCTTCAAGAACTATATCCACTTGATCTAGGCTGCTCATTCGTTTCATTTTCATGAGAGGGAAGATCGATTGATCATATTGAGAAGGGGAGCCAAGGTTCAGAGGAATAATGATAGTTTTGCGTTCTTGCTCGGAGGACATAGTTGGGGGAACGTCTTATCAGGGACCATGGCTCTGTAGAAGGTCTTATGTATGTGCAAAGTTTAGATGTCGTGAAATGAAAATCCAACAAGGCAATAGTCGAATACTTGAGGGATATGTGAAATATCTAGTAACTGCAGGGGGTCGATTTAAATATGATTTTTATGTAATCAAGTATGAGTCCTTATGTACACCTATTTATGCTGAGGTTTCATTGCCTCATGGCGCCCTGTTTCAGCACCATGAAGACACTTTCCTTTCCGAAGGGCAAAGACACTACCAAGACAGAGGCAGAGCACAAGGCTGAAAAGGCTGCAGAAGATAAGAAACGCAGAGCTCGCAAGGAGCTCGAACTTTTTGGACCAGAACGCGAACGGCCTGGAGCTTTGAACGCGAGTGAAACTTGGTGGTGTCAACATTATTCATGGTTGAAGAGTCAAGGGTATCTACTTCGTCCTCGGTACGCACCAGGTTGGGTGCCATCCTGGGAGGGTACCGAGCGTGATCTATATACTTGTGAAGATGGTAATTGTATACGGGTAAGAGATGTTTCGGCACTTCACCGTTTGTTCGCTGATGGATGGATAGTTTGGCCAAATCATGGATGCAACACGCGTATCCGACGGTGTATATGTCTCTCTCAAAATTGTGGAGAAGTCGATACACCCTTATGAGGTAGAGATCGGGCAATGGTTCATGTCAGAGCCACTTGCGTCGCATCCCAAAAACCATTGTGTTCCTTTCTTTGAGGTGTTATCACCACCGAACAATGAAGATAGTCAGTTGATTGCTATGCCGCTGCTGCTTCCTTTCGCTGAGCCACGATTCGACACATTTGGCGAGGTGATGGAGTGTTTTCAGCAACTATTTGAAGTAAGTACAGCTGTCATGAAATGAATGTCTATACCTCATCGAAATATCATAGGGTCTGCTGTTCATGCACAACAACCATGTGGCACATCGGTGAGTAGTTTTGAGCTGTTTTACGCGTTTTCTGCTGATCAACAGCCAGCGACTGTATGTGGATGAACATAATGATGGACGCTAAAGACCTATATACCGAGCCTTATCATCCCGTTGACCGCCACATGAAACGTGACTTCAGTGGCCGTGTGAAGCATTATACTCGCACTCAGCGACCACCAAAATACTACTTCATTGACTTTGGCTTATCACGTCGATACGATTCCAGCGAGGCCAATCCCCTGGAGTACCCGATTTTTGGCGGCGACAAATCGGTACCAGAATTTCAAAACAATGCCGACGTCCCCATGAACCCATTCCCCACTGACGTCTACTACCTCGGCAATGTCATTAGAGAGGAGTTTATGGAGGTAGGTGTTTACACGATGCTCCTTCGGTTGATTGCTTATCACCATGATCAAGACACAAATAGGTTTTGACTTTCTGAAACCTCTCGTAGACGATATGATTCAGACTGATCCCAATGCAAGACCTACGATGAACGAGGTAGTCGAGCGTTTTGACTTGATTCGACAGCAGCTCAGCTCATGGAAATTACGCTCTCGTGTCATTGCAAGAGACGAAGATATCTTTGAAACTGTATATCGCAGTGCCAGCCATTGGAGGCGACGGATAGGTTTTATTGTAAAGCGTGCACCAGCCATACCTCGCTTTCAGGAATGATCATTTACTCTCTGCAGTGTTGCGATTTACATCTAGAACACTGGTACACTGAATCTATAAATCCATGATGTTGGTTGCAACATGGATGACAACTTAACATGTCCATATCTTCGATGACTGTATACTACGGTCAATCCACAAGCTGTGTTAAAACATACGTTTGTGATGTACCCTTTCGTCGTTGCTCCACCTGTAGACACTGAGGATACAGCTTCTGTTTTTTTTTACCTCCAGCGCGGAGAGAAAACTGAGATCATTTCGAGGACGATTGCCGAATACTGCTTACTCGCGGAGTTTGGAATGAAAGAGGGGGTGTCACGTTAACTGCATGTTAAATCGAACGATTCAATTCCATGGTGGGGTTAAAATGTCTAACCAAAAATCGTCTAAAAGGAACTCGATCATGAGAGGCTATGAGTTCTTGTATCGTATGAAAAGGTGTCCGAGGTGCTAGTGCTCAGTGACTCACCAACAGCTTCACGTTAATACAAGACAATACGTCCCCACGGGTTTGTGGTCAAGACCCACGTAGTCAATAATATTAACTTGAATGCATCATGATCAGCGTACAATTGACAGTATAACGTACCAGAGCCTGCACCTGTTCCCATGTCGATGGCGCTGCCTCGCGCGATGGGCAAGCACAGTAGCATCGATCGCCTGTTCCTTGTTCACTCGTAATCCACAAGCCCTATTATGTAGTGCTGTCGATAGTGACAAGTTATCTTGGTAATTACCACAGAACATAGTTGGCGAATACCAAACCAGAAACACCGATATCCGAGTCACTTCACCAGTGCAGCTAGGGATACCGCTTCGCGTAAGAACCTTCCAGATCATGAGACTATCATGGAGAACAATGAGATTGACAACACGATGTCACGGATGCGATCACATGGGAACGGGGGGGGCGAGCTTGTCCAAATTTTGTATCGCTTCGCTTGATGGGCGGATAACACTTTCCAGTTCTAGCGTATCAAAGCACGTAATTTTGACCATTGTATCGACCGCCTGTGTCGCTTTTTTTTACTCAATCGTTAGCTAAAGGTGGACTTTTGAATGTCTACGGCCGCATTCACGATAAGACTTTTTTGATGCTAACTTACATAGATTTATGGCATATACCGCGGAATGACCGAGCGATTTTACAATACTACTGAACGAGTGACTACCACTACTTGTCTAGACGGTGACAACGAAAGCCAATTAATGGGAAGATTGTCGTCAAAGAAAGCTTAAGCGTTGGGCCTCTTCGACGCTTTGACGAGCACTATTAACGAGCTTCTTCACACGGATAATAATTGGGTACGTGGCAAGTCTTAAGGTCACTATTAATTAAGCGATTAATCCTTATTTGGATAACAAGTATACATATAACGGGTTGAACATATTATGCACCCGGATCAGATCTATGCGGTTGATGATCTCTATCCTTCTTTTTTATCGAACTCTCTTTGGGTGATCACCACGATGAAACACTGCCGTTGATGCAACGTTTTTTTTTTAGCTGAGTCGATATCTGGCTAGAATGAAAACTGCTTACCAGCTCCAGAAGAGTTTGTGGCGTTGATATTCAACGTAGCGCCCATCGCATTGGAATTGCGGAGTATGATAGAACTATTGCTCGAATAGTTTACATTCATGAAAGTGATGGGATTGCTGTTGCGCACGCCTACCAACAGCTCGTCGAGGGCGAGCGGGCTGAGATACCTGCTGAGCAACCTGGGGGCCGTGCGAGATGATTTCTGTGAGTGAGGTTGTCAATGCCATCAAAATCAACGATCAAAATTCGTACTAGCACCAGTGCAATCTTGGGAGTCGATATTCAGAGTCGGGCACTTTGCGCTGGTACCCACCATGACTATCGAGTCCACTTCACGCGAGATTCCCGACGTTACTTGGGAAATCGCCTGCTTCAAGTTGGCGTGTACAGGAAGATGATGGCCTGATTGAAGATATTTCAGAATTCAACTTTTGCCCGAGATCGCAAGGTCGCTTACTTTGAGGGAGGCTAGCACGAGTGTTGACCGAAGGGACACCTGACTGAGGTTTGAAAGGAGTCTTATCAATGGCCGATGTGCCTGTTGTAGGAAGCGACGCTATGGTCTTGATGTTCGGTGGTTGATTTGAGTGGTAAGACTTCGTTTCTGATACATCTCTAGCAGGTGGTGGGTTCGACTTCTCGTGGCCTGCGCCTATACCTGTGGGCGCTGGAACTTCTCCCCTCACGATCGCTACCTACAATTTAATATTAGCACAGATACGAAGAAAAAGACGCAAGGTCGTAACTGTGACCTTGGATTTGAGGGCTCTGCAGTCCTCCAATATCATATCCGCGTTTCTTAGTTTTGCTGTTGATTCCCTGGCTTTATGCGACTGAATTTCGCGCTGAAGTCTGTAGAGGACCATCAGTAAAGAGAAATAACTTGATATGAAAGACATGCCTCTCATATTCATTCCTGAACTCGGTCTTGTCGGTCTCCACCAGGTATGATGGGTATTTGGAGAAAAGGTCCATGACTTCAGCGAGTTCCTTCTCTGCATCTTCATGACTGCGAGGCTTAGTGGGGAATCTAAGGAGTGACCGAAACATGTTGAACCGAACCATCTGGAACCGTTGGTATCATTTTGCATAGCATATTTATCCCAGAATGTAGCCAAAGGAGTACAACACAACTCCGAGTCGAACCTCTGGAACAGGAACGCTAGTACCGTTTGGCCTCGAGTGTCCCTCGCAACGATGTCGCAGGATATCGATATCTGAACAATAACTCGGCGGCTGTGTGGAACAAGAACCTCACGTTTGATGCCATGCGGTCCTGGGTATTTGCGACACCTACAAACGCCAATTTAATGACAAATCGAAGCCTTGTGTACACGTTATCGGTGCATGGCAGGGTTACAACTGGTAGTGCTAAGCGAATGAGAATAATGATGCTTTTCAAATATGGGATTATAATCATGAGTGACAAGGCTTCAAGCCCTCACTGGCCCTCGAGCTTGAAGCCGGGCGGGCCCTACCGATATTCAATATTCAATACTCAGTGTGAAGCAAAGTTTACTGCTCTCGCGGAGTTACAACTGCTTACTTGCGGAGATTGAAACAGATTAAATGCTTGGCAAGTCGGAAGGCAGTGACTCTTATACCGCAAAATAAAAACAACGATACATAGCTATGATATGTCTCACGTCAGGTTACACCGCGACCCGTTCCTGCAGAGTGTCGCTGTCGCTGAGATCATTAGTCAGAGGTCTGCAAAACAATAAAAACGATAGTTAAAATTAAAATATCAATATATCAATATCCTTGTCATGATGACTGTAAGTGCTACATAAATGCCGAATAATGCGAATCCCGTAAGGGGATGTGGGTCCATGGGAGGTAATGCATTCTACATAACTACCATATTACCGATGGTGACCTGGATATGTCACCCTAAGGGACCGCATACTAGTCGTAATTGAATCACTGTCCTGCACTTCCAAAGATATAGTTGAAATACTAGGCCGCACGGAACTGGCATCGATAGCACTGTCATACTGTGATTCATCGTCGCTTATGTCGTCGATATCATCTGCACCATTCCCTTCGACTTCTGTGGAGGATGGACTTGTATTTACGGCTGGTAGTTGAAGATGAGCAGTGGGTGACTATGAAAAAAATCGGTGTACTCGCCTGATCCTCTATTATTTCTCCCTCCGAAATTCACCGTGGGTGCAGCCCTTCTGCCGGCTCCAACGATACATCCATAATATTGGGTGACATTTTGCGGTATCCCACCCAGTCTACCACAAAGTAACAATTCAACTACCTTTGTGGTGCTCAATTCAACGATAAGTTGTATTGTCTCCTTCGGGAGCCTATTGATAATCATACTGTTTTGACTCGAGCTTTGTGCGACTGTTTCAGCATTGGGAGGTGTAGAACTTCATCGGAGTATCACCATGTTGATTGTGTTGCTGGGCGAGGTTGACTTCAGCTTGGTCTACTGATCCGCCTGAGAGATCTGCGTCGTCGAATAGACTCTACAAACAGTGTTGGAACCCGAGGAGAGAAGAAATTCGACATCATGATTTACCTCTGGGAACCGTCTCTTTTGGTTTGCCCGCATGTTCATGGACGGTACAAGATGTTTGCTAGCAATAGTAATATCAGTGTTGAGTGGGTACCAAAAGAAAGCCCATACATTAGCGAGATTCCAAACTCTCTGGCAATGTGTCTTGAATTGAGCTTCACTGCCCTCCCAATCCCTCATGTTCCGAATTCTCTTCCACCATTTTTGCCGTCGTAAATGTTTTCCTTGCGTAACGGCACTAGAGAGACTATGAGAACTACTGACAAGCAAATAAGTATTGAATAATAACTCACTTAGTATACATTCGAATCAATCTGGGCAATTCAGGAAGATATATTTGATCTTTTGTCGCAATTCCTTTGACTTCCAGCAAGATGTCGAGAGCTGAATTCAGAGACTCATACGCCTCCCTGCTTCCACGAACCAAAGGTATGTCGTTTCTGAGCATTGTAAGATTTGATTCGTCAATCGTTCCCCAATCCTGGACCGGGGCAACCATCGCAGATACGCAATAAGTAGTTGAATGGGATAGGGAAAGGTAAGTTCTCAGGTCAGCTCATCAGTTCCATTCTTATATATTCTTATATATACTTGGTAGGCATTGCTTGGGTAGATACAGTTTACGAAGCTACTAGTGACAACTTAGGTAGTATTAATAGAAACAACGTGTCGTTGAGGACTCCGGTCACTCCGATTTGGCTCGGATGTATTAGATTTTTGTCGGTGGGTTTACAACTGTTACAATTATATGGAGCGAACAGCATACAGTGCGCATCGACTTCGTGGTCCTTCATCCTAATGGTTTTCTTTACTCTTTTCGATAGCAGACTTCGAGCTCAGAGGAAGGCAGAAGCAGCTGAGAACTCCAGACTCGAATATGAGCGAACTTGTCAATTGCTCGGTGTAGAAGCCACCTTCCCCGGTGACCTTGATCCTGATGAGACGTGGTGGAGGGATCACTTTCTATGGCTAAAGGATATTGGATATCAACTACGTCCACGCCATGCTCCAGACTGGGTTCCTTCATGGCAAGGCACAGATAAATATTGGGGTTTGTGTGAGGATAGTTGGCAGATGCCTGTAAGGTTCTCCAACTGCCCAACTTTATACACTCACAAAATGCCAGGCCACGCAAGTTGCCAGTGCAACGCGAACGTCTGACGGGGCCCATGTCATTTTGAAACGGATTCAGCCATCGATTCATCCACATGAGATTGAAGTGGGTAAGTTTCTTGCATCCGAACCTCTCAAGCGGCAGCGCGAAAATCATTGCGTGGAGATGCTCGATGTATTACAAGTACCAAATGAAGCGGACGAAACTATCTTGGTATTTCCCCTGCTTCGCCCCTTCGATGATCCTCCATTCGAAACAATCGGTGAAATCATCGACTTTGCTCTTCAAGTTTTTGAGGTGAAGGGTTATTATTGTTCCTTTGACTGAGATCTCAAGAGTGTTTAGGGCTTACAATTCATGCATAAGCACCACGTAGCTCATCGGTATGCAACTTTATTCTTGCGTTCGCTGTTGGTTCACGGTCTTCTAGTGACTGCATGAATTTGAACATCATGATGGATCCCAGGGCAGATGTATCCACATCCAATTCACCCATGCAGGCCCCTTCAGACGTTTGGATTCAAAAGGACGGGTGCAAGCATCGTCCACGCACAGAATGCCCTCCGCGATATCTTTTTATTGACTTTGGAATCTCTCGACGCTACCAAGCTTCGCAGGTCGCTCCTTTAGAACTCCCGATTTGGGGAGGGTACAAAGGCGTTCCGGAGTTTCAGACGTCTAACGAACCCCGTAACCCGTTTCCGACGGATGTGTGGTATCTGGGCTTCGCTCTACAGCAACAGCTTCTCAACGTGCGAATTCCATTCAGTCTTTTTTTGGCTTATTTATGACGAGTAATAGGTCTATCGTGGCCTGGGTTTCATGGAACCGTTGGTGTCGGATATGCTGCAAACCGATCCTACGAAGCGGCCAACCATGGATGAGGTTATGTCTCGCTTCGTACCGACATACAGCGCATTGAGCCCGTGGAAATTACGCTCCAGGGCAGTCCTGAAGGAGGAATGGATCATCATGCGACCTTTCCGTGATTTCTTTCATTGGCTGCGCTGTCTTAAGTTTTTATGGCGACGTCTCCCTGCTATACCATCACTCGCTGTGTAAATTCAGTCGTACATATTCATACTTTCGCTTCTCTGCAAACGTACCACAGTACTTACAATGGTCGCTTACTACTAGTGTATCTATCTACTGCTGGAATTCATGTGGCCAGGCTTGCCAGTGATCAGAAATGGTTCATTTTGTTGCGTGATTTGGTCAACGTCGAGCTCTTGTACAGACACCACGTGGGGCGAATAGAAGCCTTTTCGAACGCATTCCTCGGATGCCACAATATGTACTATTCATGCAATGTAGACCTACAAGTTGCTGATTACAAAGAACAACTTACTCCTCATTCTATTATAGTCCGACTACAGGAGATATACCACACAACACGGGTTGTTAACGTATCCACAGCAACTAAATATATTGGTATAATACTCACCATGCTCATATTATCAAGCGCAAGGCCTGTGAGCATTATAAACGACTTGTTCACCTGAATGATTCGGTCAACATTTCTGACCGTTGAGAAACAACTTGTTCGACTGAAGATAAATTTAGTCAACACCAAGCTCATATCGTTCGATCTCAACGAGTGAACTCACTGGTGCCAGAACCACGCGGAGACCGGATGTTGAAGGTTGGGCTACCCACTGTCGTGCCAGGGGCGAAATACATGACACGCTCGCGCGTCATGGTCTGAACTGTCTGCGGCTGGTAAGCGCCGGTGGATGGCAGTCTCTGTGCTGAGAGCCCGAGAGATGAACCGTCAGCAGGGACTGAATGTGCTAACAGACTGATCAGGATCCTGATTTAGTATGCTCGAAAACATGTAGCTTACTCGCTCCAGTTGCATCCTGGGAGTCAATGTTAAATGTGGGTGACACAACAGACGACTCTGGGCCAAATATCATGCAGTCTACGTCGGTAGGCGGTGCGCATGGACCTGTCTCTGTGGGTACTAAAATTTTATAGCGTCAGTATTGAACGTGAAGGCCAATATGTGATGCACGTACCTGTGGAAGTGCTGGAGGTCGTTTCATTGATTACACGAGTACCGGTAGAGGCTACAAGAGTACTAGTGCTTGTACCTGTCGGAAGGCTGGAAAGGCTAGGGTACGAGCTATTCCCGCCTGTCGTGGCGACATTGGACTGAACTGAAATGGAAGGTTCAGATGATGGGGTCCTATAAGATAGATCGGGATCGATCAGTACAGTAGATGATCTGCTAGATTCGTGGGTAGCTGATTTATGCACTCAGTCCTGAGCGACAGTAACGGTAGATAACGCCTACCTATAGCTGGAGATACTGGCCCTCTTCTGATTTCATCTTCCCGGTGTTTCGAGCATGCCCTCTGCAAACTGATATTAAAATAGTTTCTTGCTCGGATTAGAAAGAACGAACCTCTATCTTCAACTTCAACTTCTCGCACTCGTCGAGTGTCGCAGTCAACGTGCTGATAGGTGTGCCCTTGTTAAGCCGAAGCCGAGCATCTGCAAGACTATCAAGGCATTAAAATATAGCATACAATACGACATAATGCATGTATGGTACCTGGAGTATTCATCCATAAAAGACGATCGCTCCTGCTGGGTTAGCAGGTTTAAGTTGGCAGTGCAGAGCTCAAGGATAGCTTCCAAGACGCTCCTAATATTTACGGAGACCAGCTCGCGTGAAGTGGAAAAGCTCTTCCAAAAGGAAACCATGATGCAGCTCTGATAGAATCTAGTGATGTGGTAAATCTGTGGAGTATGTTGATGGGGATCTAGCACATACCTCCCATTCGTCTGGTATTTCTACCTCTGTAAGACCTGGCACAAACCAGGAAGGCCAGTGTTCGGCCTCGAGTCTCCCTCGCAACGTTAACAACAATACAACATGGACAGAACAAGGAAACTGAAAAAGATCGCGATCTGTCGTGGTGCTTAGACTGGTATGACTCAAGCCAGTGGGAAAAACATGCGCCCACAAATTACAATGCCCAACACCGTCACATAATATGGACTGTCACTGTCAAGAGTTGCGGGTTCGCAGTTAACCTCCTCCGCCGCAACTCAGAATATTGAGGTTTACTTCCTGAACTAGTTTGGGACAAATACTTATTTGAAATACATACCATGAAGCATAAATCGCGGAGTTTTAAACCTGGGGGGTTGCACTGGACTCCCTTGACGAGCTGATCACAAGGCTACAAATTGCCATCAGTGAAGACCCACGTTGCTTGAGGGTATCATAAAAGTCGATGGATTGATTGATGGGGTTGATTTCTTCCATTTATGAAATGATATAGTATTATTATATATATATATTTATCCCACAACTCCCAAGAATCTCCAAGGTGTCTGATCGATTGTTCCATGAGGCCGTGCACAGGCTGAAGGTATGGATTTGGTGCTGATTATTGGTACCCTTAGCTACCACTTATTTGTTTTTGAAGCGAAAGTCAAAGCGCTGCGCAGTCAAAGCGTGTACAAAGTCAGCACCGCCACTCAGCCTTATCTCACACTACCACACACTTACAAGATACTTCCGCTGCACATGCAATGTGTGAATGAATTAGAGTCACGGTGCGCATATCAGCCAAATGATAGAAAGGTTGAAGTTTCTCACTAATAATATGTTACTTTTTCAGTCCTTGGGTAATCACCGGCACGTACAAACCAGCTATAGACATTTCAAGAAAACTTGTTTGACTTACTGTCACGGTTTATGCAATTATAGTTATTAAGGGTATCAGCCTTTGCGTCCTGAAAAGTCTTGGAGACCGATCGTTTCTGTAGTGGTAGACCAGCATCAACGCTATGAAGTGAACTTAGGATGCGATGGACAGAACCCAAACCTCAGGGAACGTTTTATGATGTATGTTATCTTTTTACCATTTCGTTTTCCTTTTGCTCACGGATACGTTTGACCAGGCACGGTGCACACGGCCGTTCTCGAGTGGATATCGATGTGCATTACCAAGCGGCGAACAAGAAGAAGCGCAAGAAACGGTATCTGGTCGCAAAGACTTCCTTGTCGCTAGAGGCTCTATCGAAGTTAAAGGGTACTGCAAACTGTAAGTGTTACGAATCGCCATTATGCTGTGCTTGATGCATTCCAGCTTTCAAAATACCGTTGAGTCCTGTGACACAGCCCTCTATGCGCGGGTTGGCTCGAGGAAGAACAGTTTCAGTTTTCCTTATTGCTAAGCTTGAAGTCCCCAAGACTCAGGCGGGCCCCCGCGCATTACAAGATTTATTAATATCAGAAGACCAATCAGATGATGATGTTAAATGTAAGAACGGTCTTGTCAATCTTGTTCATTGGCTAACAACTGTAATTTCAGCACTTGGACGCTCTTCACCGACATTTGAATCAGAATCAGATACCATAAGTAACTTTTCTTCTCCGAGTCGTGCTGTAACTCCTCCAGTTCCACTTGAATTCTCCGACATACACATCCACCGAGGATACACCTCGGACACAGATGATGACCGCCCGCTCGATGAGCACGTCAAACGCATCAACGACAGCTACGACAGTTTTGCATTTACCGACAATGCCGACTCGAGTACTTTGGTCGATGTTGTCCCCTTTGCGCCTTCCCTTTTACCTAGTTACACAGAGCAGATATCCGTAGACGATTCATTGTCATTGATCGATGCCCTTGTGGACTCTTTCTCGGTTTATTCTGAACTTCGAGAGGCTTGCAGTGACTCCGAGTACGAGCGTATCTTGGAAAAACTCAGGTCTGAATGGTATTATGTGGGTGCATCGGTGTGTAATAACATCACTGTTCTACTTGCTTTCATTTAGCCTTCATTATCTCTAGCTGGTCGCTCTTGCGGGGTATGTGTATTATGAAAAGACGACCTTTTCGGCAAATATTGATTTGCTTTCCTAGGCTTGATGCGGCTGTGTTCGGTTTTTCGACCAGCTCATTATTCTCCGTCAACACTTTCGCTCAAGGTTCAATAGCCCTGGGAAGTGTCGCTTCAGGCATCGGTCTCGCAATCGATGGCTGGTTCCTATTGCTGTACAGTGGAGCAAATGCCAAAAAATTTCAGGTAATTCTCCATTTTGCGTGTCAGAACATATGCTCAGAGCCGCCTAGAAATTTGCTCGTGACGTATACGGCAAATATCTGTTCTTTTGCATATCATCGCGTCTTCCTGCCGTATGCATGTTTATGTCAGCATGCGCCTTAATGGCCTTTTTGCTTTCAGTTGCATGGTCCGCTCGGCCCACTATCGTGCTGGTCATGTGTTTTATCGCTGGTGTCATGATTAGTCTCCAGTTCATCATATACGGGTTACACTGTGCAGTAATTTGTATGAGTGAGCTTATTAGGAGAGCGTGCAGGGTATCGATGTGGTGTGTAAGGCGGCCGTCAAATTAATGTCTTGGAGCATAATGTTTTCAAAAAAAAATAATGTATCTTGGACAATTATCTTGTAGCTAGCATCTTGTAACACAATGATCTATTGTTATTTTTACGATCGAGAGATATTTTTCGAGTCAATAGCAATATCCGGGGAGGTCCGTTAACATATTCAATTATTTTGACCTGTTAAGTGCCCATGATCATCTTGAAGCTGGGCGGGTAAGCCACCTGCAACGAGGCCCTAGAAGTCAAGGTACCACATTCCTATACACCTTTAAGGCATCGAGTCCCGGGGTAGTGGGCCATTCACGGGAATCAACAAACCGTCCAATGAAACTCGCGACCGCAGCAATGTCTTTCCCCGAGAGTATGTACCACAATGAGCAAGCATCCCTCGATTGTTCGAGGGACTAGATTTTCAGGCAGACGCGTCGGACGCAAAAAGACATCGTGGGATGGAAGAAGCGCCATGCCATCTATCCGATCATATCGACACATAGCCTCGAGTCAATGCAGTGAGTACCGCTAAATTTACATGTTAAGTCCACCCAGCGGCTGATCTCGTTATTTTCGAAAACAGAATTGAAACAGAATTAATAGGTTGCCCGGCTTGCACGTATCAGTTGGAGAATTTTCCTTGGACCCACAAAACCAAGATTTGTATTGGTTGCCTTCCGAAGGCATATATTGTCGCGTGTATTTCGGATTGTTGATGGCTACCGGACTGGGGCTATTGTGCTGAGTACGCTTTGACAACAACGTAACGTCATATCTGTACGTATGCTTAGCTCCCCGTGGGTCGGCGGACCCACATAAAACGGTGATTTTGCTTGATTTTGCACCGCAATACTTCACCCAATCAACGATCTTGAAACAGAATCAAGTATCCATCACCAATAATGTTGATTTGGCGACAGAAACGCTGATAAGAAGGGTGATATATCTATCACGAACGCTATCGTTATACACCACCAACATTTCCCGGTCGTTCACACTCATCCATCGAATATGACCGTAGTCGTAGATGATCCCAGTTTGTGGCCGCTAATCAATTCGAATATTTTTCTCAGCTATTGGACGGGTTCGTCGTATCAGTCAGTGATGCTTCTCGATCTGACATTGACTTGCGGGTCTCGTAGTTGCCGCCGGCGTCGTGGTGGTATACGATTGGGGTGAGCAAGACAGTATTCGAGAACCATCGATATTCTCATGATATCTCTAGTACTAACCCTTGGACAAGAGGTAGGTCGAGTTATCGCCAGAGTAGCCAACTCGCTAAGACGAGTGTCATAGATTGAACTGATTTGGGTGAGTGGCAAGCATCTCGTATCAGAAGAAAAATAGGGGAATGCAAATGAATTCGCGACAGAGGCAACGATGGTCTCTGATGACTGTGCTATACTTGGTTGTTCGTACCTCACGTTGCGCTATAGCGTGGTTGGCGGTTATGCTGACTCCAAAATGTTCTAGATACGCTATATTGGATTACCGTATTCTGTGTATGTGTCAAGGTCAACAACTTTACACCGTGCTGATAGCTCATCTCTAACAATCAGTGCCAATGTTCTAGGTATGTCTCATATGCGCTGTGTCCGATTCATCTGACCGGCGGCATACAGAATTTGTGCCATTTGTCTCGTTGACAGATGCAGTGAGTATTCCGCCACTATCTTATTCCTATTTAATGAACACAATCTAATTTGCAGGGGTGAGTGAGATTCTGACCACTGAACTTGGCTCAAACAGAATAACTCAATAGGTGTAAGTCGGAGTGTTCGATACAAGTACGAGGTTGTTCGCTAATTAGATGTTTCAGGCATTAATACGTACTATGCGGGAAGTGGGACAAATCTGGTCATAGCTGCCATGTTGGGCGGTGAGTCCAGCTGGCAGACCTCAGGCATATTGACTCGACTGAAACACGATGCAAGTCATTATGATTTCTCGGTTGTATGCCATGTATCAGAGATCTAGAATGACGCTTATCTTCCTTGTTATTATCTTCCTGGCTGTCAACATCGCCTGCGGATCAATTACGGCAATAGGACTCAAGGGTGCTGTAGCGGGTAAGCTTTCCTTGTTGACTTGAAGAGCACAGCTTATTGGACAAACACCAGAGGAATTGATACTCTCTGGCACGTATATGTGCAATTATGAATATGAGGGGAATGCCCAGCTTCCGCCCTCCATGGTTTGGACTATCAACACTGCTTGGGAGGTCCTCGCACTGTGTCTTTCAGTCTGGATTGTTGTGAAACACCTCCGCGACTTGCGACGACTCGACGCATCGACAGGTTCGATCATGGGAGATTGTTTCAGAGTTCTGATACAATCTCACGTGCTTTATTTTGCAAGGTGAGCTTGTGATGTGAATGTGAATTATTTTCCTCAAGTTCCATACGCACTAGCTTTGTTTGTGTCTCTTGCCTCCAGCTTGCTTATACCTCTCCAAAAATCATGGTGCGCCGACCTGTCGCTGACCTCTGCATCTAATCACTCATCATTTTTCTGTAGAGTTCAAATTCTATTGGAGCTCTGGTACTCGAAGGTCTTCTTCAAATTTTCATGAGCGTGCAATTGTTTGTGCTGGGACCACGCCTCATCCTTAGCCTTCGAGAGTATCACGCCAAGCTTGTGGTAGACTCTGACGCAGAAATTAGCCTAACTTCGATTGTCTTCCACCAGGATGTACATGTATCAACTAGCAGTACTGTGTAGGGACATACCTACCAAGCGGTCTGCAGGGAGGAAAAGAGTCCGTCGTGATATTTATTTGCATAATATATAGGGTTTCGAAGAATATTTGAAAGGTCCAGGCCAACCTATTTCTTGTTGTATCACTGGAATGAAGGAGCGCTTAGAAGATCGTGTAAAGCGGCCGTCGGACAATGTCTTGGAGTATAATGTTTCCAAGAAATATGGTGAAACTTGTACAACTTCTCTCGCTAAACCTGTGATACACATTGATCAGAATATTTTATTTTTAGGATTCACCCGATTCAATTAAAATAGCGTTCTACATTGAACGACTGAAAAATATATTCCTTGAGCCGATAGCAATATCCGGGAGTTGGGGGGAGGTCAGTTACAATGCCACACATTTGGATATTGCGCACGATGCAAGATTATTCTGACCTGTTAAGTGTTACCCGGTGCCCATGATCATAGATCCCCAAAGGAGAGGCAAGAGGTGCCCTAGAAGTCAAGGGACTTAACGCCGCCACATTCCTGTACACCTTTAAGCTATCGAGTGCCGGGGGAGTGGGCCATTCGCGGGAATTAACAACCAAAAAAAAAAATCGCGACCGCAGCAATGTCTTTCCCCGGGAGCGTGTACCACGGTGCACAAGCATCCCTCGATTGTTCAAGGGACAAAATTTTTAAGCAAACGTGGATACAAAAAGACATCGTGGGATGGAAGAAGCGCCATCTATCCGATCGTCAACACGTAGCCTGGAGTCAATGAGTACCGCTGTCACAAGTTAACTCCGCCCAGCTGACTTCGTTATTTTTGAAAACAGAATGTAGGCTGCCCGAGTTGTACGTATCAGTCAAAGAATTTCCCTTGGACCCACAAAACAAGATTTGTATTGATGGCTTTTTGAGGGCATTGTCGCATGTACTGATGCACCGGATTGGGGCCGTTGTGCTGGGCACGCTTTGGCAGTGCAACACCATATCTGTACGTGTGCTCAGCTCCTTGTGGGTCGGTGGACCCACATAGAACGGTGTTTTCAGATCTGGGGTCTGACCGTCTTTTTGTCAATTACTTTTGTGCGCAGATAGCGTATTGCGCCACTTACCTGAGTTTTCCAAGAAAATGATATCTAAAACAAAGATGAGACCCCTTCACTTTGAACTCCGCGAAGGCAAGTGACATTCACTGCCTAGGCCTGTTATTTACCTCCACGTGCCATATCTACAAGCTTACATCCTAGAGACTGAGTCTCAACAAGCAAATTATGCATTCAGAAATTACAGAATACATGAAGGTTCCAGCAGGCACCTGGTCAACCATCATTCGCCGTCAGAGCTAGCGACATCGCTATGTGAATCGTCCTGCTCCCTACGGTCCTCCATTTGTACATCGGCATTCTGAGCAGATTCAGGCGCACTGGAGGTCGCAGAAGTGAAACCAGAAAGAATACCAGGACCTCCAGATTTCTTGACCTGTGCCTGTTTCCAGGCATGAGCCATCTGCAAGAATTTGAAAGATCTTGGATTGGCTTCTCGTTCGTCGTCGGCGAATACAAGTTCCCAATCTGTGTAAAGAAACAATCAGGAAAGCTGGCTATATACGGGGTAGATCGCCGACCTTCTACTACCTGGCCCGTCTCCTTGTCGACGTGTTGCTTCCTGCCGATAATAGGCATCATCGCTTCTACCTTTGCTATATCGCTCTCGCTGCCGTGTTCTTGTTCGAATGCTTTCCACGACTCAAGTAAAGCAGCCCTCTGTGATGAAAGTGGTTCAGCTTTGACTCGGTTATGAGGCTGCTGCTCATACCTCGGCTTTTAGGCCCTTGACCTTCAAGTCTTTGTAACCGCGTTCAAAGACTTGTCGTGCTAGTTCGGGATCACCAGCAACAACACGAGGTTCAGCATCCTCGTCTTCCTCTTCTTCTCGCATAGCTCTGGGCAATGGAATACTAGACCCCTCGAACTCGGCATAGGATATCCACACCTTGTGGTGTCCGCTGAGAACCACCAGGCGCTCGTAAAGTGACCTAGTCTTCTCCCGATCACCCTGCTCATCGACTTCGAAGTCGATATATGCCTTCCAAAGGATTTCGGGCATCGATAGTGATGCTTGAGACACTCCGAGTTCAAAGATCGCCTCCGCACGGGTGAAGTCTTCAAGAGCCGTCTCAAGCTCGGCGTATTTAATCCACGCTGCTGAGTTGGTCGGATCGTACTGCAGGAGATGTTGCATCACTACAGAGAAAATAATGAGACCTTCACAGCATACCTCTAGATACTTTTCATACAATGTCCGCACGCGGTCAAATTCTCGCAGCTAAATATGATATCAGTATATCACAAAGCCGAGAAAGTGAAGATCATACATCCATCTCGAGTTGAATATAGCCCTTGAATAAGGACTCCTTCGGGCACATGCCAATGGCGGTCCCGAGCATTTTGCGCGCTGCGATCAAATTCAACTGTCTGATCTCAAACCTTGCAGCCATGATCCACAGTTTTGCGAAAGTAAACTGCTTGTGCGGTACAAGATTCAGAACGGTACGATATACTTGGCGTGCACGGTCGTAGTCCTGTAGAATGATGTCAGAGTAAACAAGTGATGTACATGGAAATGAAAAGACCTTGGTTTCGATCTCCTCGAACAAAGCATACTCGAGCCAAAGGAAGATATACCGTCTCCAATGACGCTTTTCTTGTCCAGGTGGTACATATGCAACAGCACGCTCGTAAACGTCTCGCACGCGCTCCGTGGCCGCATCCTCCTCTTCCTTGGTGCTCCCTTCTTCTCGCAAAGTTCGTAGTGCACCTTCTTCCAACCGAACGTAGTCGAACCAGACGTCATAATTTCGTCCGTCCTGCGAAACCTCGTCTTCGTATTGGATTCTTCGCTTACCAAGTACAGTAGATTCTACAATGGACCGTGTGCCGTGCTGTTTCTCAAATTTGGTATAAGCTGCATACAAATTCGCTGATTTTGATCGCGGAAGACGTGATAATGCGAACTATTCTAGACTGTCAAGCGGGCCTAACAGAGTACGCGTGTGATGACGTACCTTGTATATCACTCGAGCACGCTCATACTCTTTCAACCGAGTTTCCATTTTAGCAAAAGCATTGAAAACTGCTTGAGCCTTTTCTACCTGCTCTTCCTCGTCCCCAAAGAACTGAAGAGCAGTCTGGAATACCTCTCTTGCCTTATCCAACTTCCCCCGCTCTTCTTCGAACTTTGCCCACTTCACCCATACCCTCGGATCCGGCCTGACAGCTATCCATCGCTCGTATATAACACTGGCCCTATCCGATTCGTCATACCGTTCCTCCATCTTTATGTATGCTTGCCAAGCCTTGTCATCCGGTTCCCATTGCATCCACCGCTCAAAGACTTGTCGGGCACCGGGGACGTTTTGCAGAAGCTCCTCCAAGTAAACGTACTTGTACCAGAGCTGATCTACTCGAGGCAATAGAGTCACGGCGCGATCGAATAGATTGCGCGCGTGTTGGACATTTCGGGACTTGAGTTCCATTTCAGTATAACTGAGCCATAGCTGAACGCTTCGAGGGTCCACGTCCAAAGCGCGTTCGAAGATAGAACGAGATCGATCAAATTCATTTTGGCTAGCCTGATACGAATGTGCATCAGACCGCGACATCAACTAAAGGGCGTGCAACGTACCTCCCAGTTTGCATACTGAGTCCATTCTTTGCTGATGCAATATTCAGCAGGAATATCACTGAGGTCGAATATCATACTCACATGCTACCTCTTGTCCTCCTGACTCGCTCTTCAAACTCCTTGCGCTTGCGGCCGCGGTACTCGTGGAGTTCTTCAAAATCCTCAACGCGTTGTTTGGGAGCACGGAAGGTTGACTCTTGACGCTCTTGAGCCTAAAGGACACAAAATTATAGATACTGCAAGGCGGAAATTCGAACAACGCACCTCTCGTAGAAGCTGTTCTGCGGTGATCTATGGATGTAATTATGGAAGGTCAATGAATGCAGACACATATGTCAACGAAACAAACCTGGACAGCGGCAGGCGCCCGATTCCTGATCCTAGAGGTTGCAGCTAGTTAGTCTCTGCATGTTATAAAAAGTTGATAAGGCAAACCTTGGTGCTCTGCCGTCTTGCATAATTGCGACAGCAATGAATTTCTCGAGACAGTGAGCAAAGAATACTATAGGACGAGCTGCTGCCGGGCAAGCAAAGACAAACAAGCCTGTCTGTTACGTAAGTAGCGAAGAAGCCGTTACGCGAGCTTGGAAAGTGCAACAACATGCCTGTTGAGCTCCTAGCGCTGCTACCAGCGTCTGTATGTCATCTCGGTTTGTGGGCATCTTTGATAGATACAATGAATCAATTTACACTACAAGGTAAAAGTCTGCGTGCATCCCGAGCTCTTCCTTCCCTGCACCCGAAATCCCATTTTTTCTTTCCGCCCTTGTCTTATCAGAATCCCTCCACATCGTCACGGTAGCGAGCCGCTGTTCCACCACACACGAATTCGTGTGCTCGATAACTTTCTTCATCGTGTTTGCAGGGGTGTACGGAGCTTACCTGGGGGAAGATATCAATGGCGACGATGTTCCGAGCATAGTCTGCTGAGACATCTTGGAAGATTTAGGATAGTGTTGGAATATTCATCGTGTGGTCATCATCTCGTACGTTCGTTTCTAATTACGCATTGTACTTGCAGGAAATTGCAATTAGCTTCCCCCCAGGAGCATCATTAACGAGTTCTTCCAACGACTCGCACAACCCATCTCATTCATGATCAGGTGCACTCCAGAGCAATATCCCTATGACGCCCATGCCTCTCTATCTCGATATCCACTATATATTCGCCTTCTGGTCTTCGTTCTACTACGTCGACTTCTCCTCGAGCATGACCACCAAACAAGCTCTCCATTGAGCTTATACATTCGCTGTATGTGCCAGAGCCCTACTATACAAGTATTACATGACACTATGTCCGGTGAACGAACTGATGACATGATGATACAAAGCTACAGATGGAGAATCGAAAACTATAACTAGGCTCCATGGAAGTTGTTTTAAGTATCATTAATGAGTGCGTTCAACGACTCGCACAACCCATCGCATTCAAGTGCACTCCAGTGCCATTTGTGCAGTTGCTTAACGCGCCCTGGGCGGGTGGTCACTACACATGCACATTTGCCACCCACAAATTCCACCACAATATCGCTCCCAGGCCAACCTGGCTTTCGGCATCATGCCTGTCAGCTCCGATCGCGAGAGAGAGACCAGAGCAGACATGAACCAATCATTGCCGTTCCAATTAGGGACATTGTGCATGATATCGACTGTTGTGAGGATTCTCTCCATTTCGTCAATCTCCTCCAAGGTGACTGTTCCCATGATAATCCTTTTGCTCCAGTCATTTTCGAGAGGCCGGTTGCGTCTGATATCGATGGCATAGTTGTCGGAGGTCCCCATGATCTGATAGGTGTTACCTATACCAGGGCTGGTTTCGACGTAGAGAGCCCAATGAAGGGAATAAGGCCGTTGGGGCTCTTTCCCGAGTCGCCAAATTTGGACAGTCTCGACGTTGCAGAGTCTAGATGTGTTAGACATAATAGAAGATGACTATGGGAGTGGGTAAATCGCAGTTCGGTGGATTTTATGATTGTGTGCTCATGAAGAGTTTGGACGACAAGGGTTGGAGAGTAGAGGTTCGAGTCCATCCGCGTTCTGTATTTATACCCAAACCCTGGTGGACTTTTGTTTCGAGGGCAGCTGTGAAGTGTGGATGAAACATGACGTGTTAATTGTGTTCAATGGCCTGAGCATTGTGGATGAACTACTGATTGCCTTCCCGATCGAGCGGCCGTACAATACCCTATTCGAAGGCATGTGGTCTTAGCCTCACTGGACTCAGCCCTGCTGGGTAGAAATTCCACGCCCCTCGGCTGGTGCACCATCGGGGACTCACACAAGCTCGAAGACTAAGCAGCAAAAGTATGAAAGTAGGGAAGGAAAGCAGGGGACATGCACGCAGAGAGAGAACTACAGTACAGCTATGGTTGAAAGTTGAAAGTATGTATATAATACCAGTCATGGTGAAACGTAAGTCAAACGTCTGTAATATCCAACATCTCTGGACGACACACAGGAAGTCATTCGGATTGGTCAAGCAATCACTATGCTCGAGGAAACTGGCCCGGTTCCAAAGATATCCTGCGACTCGTATGTTGCGTGTAGATTGAACATGATGCGTGAGGCAAAAACGCTGTACACGACTACCTGCGGGCTTGACTAACTCAGGATTGAAGATAGGGTCAACTACGATAAGATTTACCTATAGAAAAGGTTGGAATATGGTGACTGGGCAGCCTGATCAGAAACTTGTCATACAACCAATGCAAGCCACTCACAGGAAGCTCGATGATGCCCACACAGCTCACTAAAGAGGCCACTACAAAAATTAAGGCCGTGATTTTGAAGATAATCTATAAGACTCACGGGCAATGCACAGCATGTAAATCATGCCATCCCGATATACAGTAAAAACCAATGGAGTATTTTCCTTTTGGTAAAATTTGAAATGTTTGTGCACCATAAGGGCCATCAATACTAGAGGAGGTTAGTGGCTGCTGGAAAAACAATTGAAATGATACGTGCCAAGCTGATGGGTCATGGGCAAAACATAGAGAACGCCTAAAATTTGTTTTTCCTCGCGTACGTCACAAGTAGATTCTGAATCATAGGTGAGCAGAAGAAATGTGGAGGGAGAGATACACACTTCCACATTTACTTGCAACGACGTGCAGAAGTATTAGTGTAGCTGCAATCATGACCTAAAATAATGTGTGACATTGAGCAACAAGAAAATTGCCAATTGGAAGGACTAAGTTCACTGTGCTGAAGAATGACATCGCAACCAATATCCTCTTTTCACGCCCACAAAAAGCGTACACCCTTGCTGTGACCATGACTGAAATTCAAAAGACGTTACGGGTAGAAAGTGATTTGACTTGGAGCGGTTACTTACCGTCAGCAGCAGCAACACCTAAAGCATTCATGGCTAGCAAAAGAATTGAGCATTCAGAGTGATTTAAGTGACACCATATACTCAACTGCCGATTACGACAATGTATGTCCCAGAATATGGCTGAGATATCGTCAGATATACTTGAATTATCTAAAGAGTCCATACTTACAGTTACCCTGTCACTTGACTGGACGCCATCTATCCAAGGGAATTATTAGCGAAGGCGAGTGATAAAATAACATGACCATTCACAATATAGGTACATAGCAACAGTTGCAATTGGCAGATAGCGAGAAATAGCAAAAGCTATCCTCAATATGCCCCACTTTCTCCCCCATGTCCAACGAACCTAGCAATATCTCAGTTTTCCATATGACCACCGGAAATATACCGTGACTGACCTCTGAGCCAAAAGTGATGCATAAGTCAAAAAGCTGGGGAAATTTTGGTTATGATTGAAATAGGATTGCATTATATTCATCCCTCACCAAGATTGCTGTGGACGCAGCTGTCCAAGGAATTCAGTCATGCAGAGTAGAATCAGTATCCGAGAATAGACTACCTTCAACATACTGAATTCGAGTGAGCAATTAAAGGCTGACTAATGAAGCGGGGTACGCACTGCGACAGTTTGCCAATATTGTCCTATAGGATCAGCAGAGATGCCCATCCTAAGCTTAATTGAAGAAGCGAATGCCTTCCCTCTGGGTTAGAGATAAGTGAACTATTAGCAGCACAAATATTGAATTCCCTTGGCTGAAAGACACATACTTATATATCTCCCATAGCATATGATCGAGTACTTGGAATCGCATCAAGACCGTTCATTTCCGGGTCAAGGTACTTTCATGTGACTCCGCACTGCTCAAACCATTTGTACGTGGCGTTCTCGGCATCCACCAGCACTGCAGATAATAAGGCATGACATCAACTACAATCAGGAGGACGTATATCAGTGACGACTTTACAAATTCATGTGCAATAAACCTGCGATATAAGGTATAGTTCTGGCTGCATGATGTGAACATTACAAACTCAATAAAATCGTTGACTTACTGCGGATCCATAGCATCGGTTACACGAGCAAAAAAAAAACGCCGATGATGCTTCATGTCTGTAAACAGGCGGGGACATATGTTATCTTTTCAGATGCCGGAAACCAATTTGTCCCGGGAGGCCGGAGAATGCAGATCACGGCGATACAAAAGCTTACTGGAGTGAGAAATTCATGCGCTTTTCAGGAGAAATATGCCCCTCGTTGGTCTCGGGCTTAGGCTCTGTATCGCTGGGATACAGCGTAGGCATTCACTACACCTATCGAAGTACAGTCTTTGTTCCAGTAGTTTATCATGCGGCTAGAGTTGAAATTTTGAAATCTCACGAAGGGTCGTTCCCGGAAATCGCGGAGTACAACGGAGACTCACTACGTTCGAACTGCGCACATTACTTATAGCACTGACACTAGTAACATGATTTTGAGGAAAACATTGTCACGGAGCCCCGTAACTTGATTTAGGGAACCAGTGCATATTATGATGTAAAGAACGTTGGAGACTTCGAAGCGGTGCAGAGTTGGTGCAGAGCGTGGGCTGATGATATGAAATGCTGACTCAGCTCCATGAGCCATCACATCGAGTCCGAAACTTCAAGCTTTCAAGTTCTACTTCGCGCCTCACAGCCATGGAACGTCGTCTGGAAGTTATTCTTGATATCTGCATAGCATCAGCAACAAGTGTGATTCTGGATGAACGAATACTTCAGGTATTTAGCGTGCCTTCTCGAGATACGAGTCTACATCACTTGCTGGTGGTCTGGTATTCAGCTCAAAGGAGCGTGAATGGATTTCTTTCCCCCTGCCCTCTGAATACTCACCCACTTCCTCTTCTTTCACGATCGCGCAGCAGGCCGTGCCGCTATCGGGGCCGGGTCGCTTCCACCCCAAAACTTCCTGCTTCAATAAAGCAACATTTATCTCATTCTCGTTAAGAGACTACTGCACGACGGCAAACACAAGGTCAAGTTATTGAGCACGACTGCAGCTCAACAAAATTTTTCGAGGGGTCGACTTCCTAGAAGATGCTTTTCCATGACGGTCATCCGAGTCTCCTTTCTCTACTTGTCACAAAGTCCCTGGATCTTTCGCTGACGAAGTTCCTGCTCTTATTTGTGTCGACGGTGCGAGTCCTTATTCCACCGTGTCGTTGTCTTTTCTTCACAATTGCGACTTGAATATGCCTCATTTTTCCAATCATAATATGGAGTCGATTGTCTGGTCCGGCACGCATTCCTGGTACCAACAGACCTTTTTGTCCCTCTATATGAACCGGCGTGACATCGAGCTTAGTCGCGATTGGCTCTATTTGTGAATGCGAGATTTTGGGTCTCGGTTCCAAGGGCCTTCAAAGTTCAGAAATAGATGTCGCTCGGCTTTCTGGTAGTCATAGCTGGACTGTTCAGCCTGAAAGTATGTTCATTTTGCGGAGGTACTGACGACATGACGGAGGAAGATAAACCGCTTGTCGTAACAACAGGCCGAGGAGAGGATAGAATATCTACAGATGATAGTTCAGCCATATGAAAATGATTTGAATGAATACACGTGTTGAGGACAACTTTTTTGTTGGCTAGAAAGCTCATCCAGACCAGCTCCAAGTTGATTGGCAGTTGCCCATGGCCTTCGGGTAGATTCCAACAGCACAGATGCAGGTGAAAATTGGCAACACCAAACCCTAGAAATGAATCCGTAGAATATTGTTGCGATAGCGGCGTCAAGTTTGATAGTGATCGCAGGAAACGACCATAGCGGGCTCTGCCGCGAGCAACCCTTCCTGCTATACCTTGATCATTATTATTGGAAGTATCGAGAATGAGCATCGACTTCGTCGCTGCGCAGGGTCACTCAGGTTCAGATGATGGAGCGATAAGTGAGAGATCGGGATAAGAGATCGGGGGTCTGAATGACCGTTCTGTAGTGACGAATTCGAAAAAGATGATTGTCGATGCCTGCCGGCAGAATATGAAACGATAGTCCTAATCAATTGAACGCGCTCCTGCAGGTTCTACCGAAATTCCACCATCTGACTAGCAATAACGGTTCTGCCAAATTGATCAGAATCGCATCCATAAATATATCCAGGCAGGATATAAAAGCTGGTCGTCCTCCTATAATGTTCCCCATTCTCAGAAGACTTCATACTAGCTCCCACAGAAAATGTGTTTCTCCTTCCTTCCCCTTGTTTGTGCTTTGACAGCATCTATGTCTGTCAGTGCCCAGTGTGGTAGAAAGAATGACAATTGCAACCCTTCAAAGAAAGGCGACTGCTGCTCGGGCTTGGCTTGTGTAGCTGATGTGAGTCACTGAGCAAGCAGGATTCAACCACATGACTCACCTGTGCGCTTAGACATATGAATTCACATATTGCAGAGCGCTTGGTGGTGGTGGCAGTAATTAAACCGGAAGCCTGAGCAGAACATCACAACAGTGAGCTATGTTTCTGCTCTCGGTTTGATATCATGGTTGATGGTACATTAATGCCTAGTGTCGCGTCAATCAGTAGTTGTTTTTGGACAAATTTTGGTACTTCTCGAGCAATGTGAACGTTTTAACAGATCTGGAAATGATTGATCGTGCTTGGTCTTGTTCATGGTCCACTAAGCTTGAGTTAGAGGGCTTGCTGACTCGGTATGATGGCTGCACATTGCAATCCGATGCAGTCCACTTGCAATTGTGGTCGCTCAGCACTACTTGAGTTTCGCTCACCAGCCCAGTAATTGTAACGTGCTCCACTTTGGAAGCCATCGACTCTCGAGTCTTTGAAGTTCTAACCCCGGTGTCTCTGGCACCGGCAATTGCAAACAACGACGGCTTAAAGTCTTCTCGATAGTTTGTACCGTGAAACATCGTTGTCTCTTGCGTCCCTGTAATGGCTGTAACTTGATAAAGATGTAACGATGTAGATAACCGTTGTAGGAGACTTTGAAGTGGTGCAGAGCAAGAGGTGTGCAAATTTGCAATATAGGATACTGTAGAGATAAGGTAGAGGTCGTGCGGATTCTACCCACCTCACGTGATTGTGACTGACTGTGATGCTGTGCAGGATAAGTGTGTAAGCTTGTGCCGAGCGATGCCGAACATGCACGAGCAAGCATAATCCAGCTTTGTCTGGCTCGAGGAGAGTCTGAGGCATGACCTGTGTGTGTTGGGCTGGTCCGAGCGTTAGATCGGGGAGTAGTGGTGCCGAAGTCCGGTTCGGTTTGGTTCTGGGGCCTCTAAATGTGAATGCCGAACCAGACCATCGGTTGCGTTCAGGCAAGGAGGGCGAACACTGGACCGGACCCTTGTGAATGTGTTCAAATGCTCGAATGCTACATATAAATTGGCAAAAATTGCAAGAAATACATGAACAGTAAATGAGTAGCTAAATTTCATCCATGGCAAAGTGTTCATGAGCAGCGGCAAACTCAGCTTGAACCGTTGTGGATATATGGCCTTGACGGTATCCACTCTTCAATAGCTGAAGGGCCTCGAATGTTGTTGGCAACAAACAATTACGGCGCGTGGTCCCAGTGATGCCACAACTTGAAAAGGCTCGTTCAGATGCAACGGCTGAGCCTTGAATAGCGAGGTAATCCTTCGCAATGCGAGAGATGGTGGGATATTGAATGGAATGGTGCTAAAGGCATTTTAAGTCAACTTGCAAGGAAACACAATGCAAAAAAACTCACCCCCCACCATGCCACTATATTCTCAACATCCTCTAATGGGGCAGCAAGGTAGTCGTCGAGCTCCTGGCAAGGTCTTCGGTTTGCGGCATCATTTGTGACACGAGTTTTGACAGCATCGCACATCCAGCTATGGCCGTATGACCCATTGTGAGCAAGTGAGGAAGGGGCCATGACAGCTGGCTCTGCATCAGCGGGCAAGGAATTGTGATGATAGTACTTGTCGAAAACCTTCCGCAAGCTTCTCATGCCCTCGTCGAAGTTGTGAGGCTCCCATTTACCCTTCACATATGCCACCTTGTAGTTAGGATTGAGTGCTGTATCATACATTAGATAGGGCATCATAGTAAATAAAATACGTACTGAGGCAAACAAAATAAACATCGGTTTTGTTGATTTTGTGGTACCATTTGTGAATGTTGTCGAGGCCAGAGTTAATCACATCTGAAAAGTAGTTGAACTTCAAAGAACTGGCCATGTTCTGCCAAGTTTGCTGGAGATACTCGAGGACTGGAATCGCGCGCCATACGGTAGGTTCGCAAGTTGCTGCCCTGCTCATGCATCTTGATACCTCGTTGGTTGCAGCGGTTGCAGTAAATCGGAAAGTGACACTTCGCATTGTGAGCGATATGGGTGTGGTGAGTCGAAACACTGCCTTTGAAAAAGCATTGATTTGTGGGTACATCATTGGCTCTTGAATTGACGTTAGTTCAGTGATGTTCAAAGTAAAAGTAAAAACATACCTGCATATCTTGCACCACCAGCCGTCTTTGCGTTCTTGGGTGTGTGGATTGATGCGTCCCTTCTCCTGAGTAAACACTACCTTCAAGTCCCCACTGCGCTCCTCTTTCTTCTCATGCTTGCGATCCTCACGATCCTCGTCTCCAAATGCCTTGGTCCTTTCGTAAGCTTCCTCTTTGTTGTTGTCCTTGGCCTCTTCTTCATTGTCTGAACAATCCTCTAGCGCAGGGGGTTCGTTGTTGTTGTTGTTGTTGTTGTTGTTGTTGTTGTCATCACGGTGATGGACCAGACGGGACCCACATTGCACTTGCTTGGGTGCGGGCTGTCCTTGGGGGGCTGCTGGAGCCACTCATTTGGCTGGAGCTGTGTTGGCAGCATGGCAGATTTTTTCTGTTGGTTTGACGGCTCGGCCTGAGCAACAAGACACGAAGTTAGTTAGCTTGCCATTGGATGCAGGAGGCAGAGGTGGAGGAAACATGGGGGTGTCGTCGTTGGGATCATTGTACCAATCGATGGCACTAGCATCTTTGAGTTGGCCATCAGATCCAAGTGCGCATGACATTTGTGCAGCAAGGAGGGTGGAGATTGAACCTGTAGTTAGTAGCTCATTTATACTAAAACTTGTGATAAGAGATAAAAAAAAAGACGCACCTTGAACATACTGTTACGACTTGGATGGTATCTGTTGGCGACACTCAAACAGAGCATGTGTCGTCAACGGTCGAGGACGTCCTTGGGCTAGCCCAAGGTTAGGGGTCTTACTTGGCGAGGCTTCGGCAAGTAAGATTTGACTGCCTATGTCCAAATCGGGTAGCTTACGTCAAGCGGGTGCTAGATGATGAGCTGTATCTGCCAAGGCTTACAACACCCGAAGGTTAATCGTAAGATCATCATTAATTAGAAGGACAGAAGTCCTACTAGTTAACAGGGGCTTTGCTCGTCAACGAAGTCGATGAGTAAAGATCGAGACTATAGGCTTATCTGCGGTGAGCAGATAAGAAGATAGAATATAGACTGCTGGCAAGGCAGAAAGGATTACTCTGGTAAGAGTAGGAGGTCAAGAACCAAGTAGATTAAAGTTAGGGAATATGGTACATGGTAGCGAGTTTATATAGAGGACAGGAGGTGTATTAGTGGGTGATAACTTGTACTACCAAGTGAAGTAAACAGTAAAGGGCATAACCATAAAAGGAAGGCACGTTCGGGGGTGAGGCACGGGTGAACCAGAACGTGCTTGATAAGAAAGTGAGTCAAAGGTCAAAATAAGAAGTGAAACGCGCAGGGGCACGATCGTGCAGCTGCGGAGCTAAGTATAAGTAACATGTGCGACTGCGCACTGAGTCAAAGATCGAAAAAGGGAAAAGGGCAAAGGGGATGCATCGTGCATCATATCATAGGTTACCGTCCGGATGGTAGGGGCAAGGGGACTGTCCACAGGATCAGTCAGGTGGTGGAACAGAGCATGAGTATGCTTCATCAGCGAAAGGATCCGGCCAGATGTACTGGCTCTGCTGAAGCGACAGGTAGAGGGCGAACGGGAATGCGAGGATGACAAGAATGACAAGGGTGAGGTCGGGGTAAGGGTATGATGCGAGGGCTGATACGAGAGGGATGAGGAGAAAAATGGTAGGGGCCCAAGCGTCTAGATGTTCTTGTAACACATACTGTTGCCATGCAGTCGCTTGATGTTGAAGCTTGAGGTACCGGAATGAGAAACCTGTGGATATGTTCTGAACATAAAAGACATTATAGTCTGCATAAAGATTAACATTTGATTAACATTGGGCTTACCAGAACATTGAGTGGATTACCAAGGAAGTCAGATGTCGCCAATGGAAATGTGTTGGGTGTTTTGGCTGCAAAGTCAGACCCGCTGTTGATTGTCCCGAGATCAATTGACATGCCCGTTGCCAGAAGATCAGAGCAGATACTGGTGGATCATGCAAAGAATCTAAGAACACGTTCGGATGGGTTCAAACAGGTTCAAACAGGTCCACAGTATTCAGGCAGCAGCCGAACACTGAACCTAATAATCAGTTCGGTCCTTGTGCTATGTCGAACCTAGGACTGAACCTGCAGTCCGTTCCGGGAGCATTCAGGTCTGAACCAAAGTTCAGAACTGGACTGTGGCAACACTATCGGGGAGGTATGCAAGCAGGTGGAGCCGCTCATCCATCATGCCGGAACATCCACAGCTCTAGCTGCTCAGCCCAACTACATGTGGAGGCGGCCTTATCGAGAGGTTTCATTGGCGAGGTGCTGTGACGAGATTTGTTTGAATGCCCATATGTATGTTTCGTAGGCTAAGGATTTCCAGCACCCTGTGATACGAATGATTTCTGGGTCGATTGTCTTTGCTAAATAAAAGGATGCTCCCCCGATCTGGAAGGAATGACTGAAGGAAGTTCCCCATCCCCAAGCAACGAGGATTACATTGATTCATTCGAGTGCATGCACCTTTGCCATGGGCCGAACATTGCCCAGTTAGTGATGTTCTGGCCTGGCTTGGGCTCAAAGCCACGGCTTAGGCTTGGCTTGGAGCGGCTCAGGCTTAGGAAAATCAGAGCCTGAGCTGTGAGCCCAAGCCAGGCCCAAGCTGGGGGCTTGAGCCCAACAGGCCGTGGCTCAGTAGGCCGATGTCACATGGCAGTCAGTTGCAGAGGATTAGGCAGGTTGGGAGTGGGCAGCGCACCTTGTTTGTCTCCTCGATGACTTTCTTTCACTTATTCCTCTTCTGCTTTCTATTTTCCCCAGCACCTTCCTTTCTCCTTCACCAAAGTGTTGTCCGCATTCACCTTAGCCACACCAGAAAATGTTGGCGTGTGCTGGGCGCATGCGCTAGACGCTGGTTGTTGCTGGAGTAGGGTAGTGGCTGCGGCAGGTGGTGGACCATGGTGTTGATCAAATATGATCATACACTAGAAGATTGGATGTAAAAAGTTATGAAGTGTTGTATCACCATAGAGAATTAAATGTCATTAGAGACCAGATACTTACCAACAATGCAGAAGTTGAGCAAGTTTCGGCATTGGACGTCAGAGAGGACAGGTTGATTGGCCTGCTCAAAACCTAGGCAAGGTAAGCAGTGTCTATCACAACAAGTAGATACACTTACAATCTATTATGCGTGTCCTGATTGCCCGAGCATCTCGCACATCTTTGAGGAAATGTGCATGCTCCTTGATGCCAGGTACATTGAATGCTATCATTAATTTTGTCAGAATGATATGGATCATGGTACTACAGTCCACATACTTTGTGAGTAAGCACCAACAGCTATGACCAACTTGTCATAACGTAAGTTGAATGCATTACCAGGCATCTGAAATGTGTTGTTTAGTATATCATGATCATAGGCTTTTGAATGGGTACCTACACATTGCTTCTATGGCAGTGCCACTGAACATGCCAAAGCTGTGGCTCAGGCTTCTCAAAACCCAAGCCCAGGCCAAAGCCTTCCTCAGGCCATGACTTAGGCCTGGACTGGGCCCAGCTTGGGCCAGCCCAGGGCCTCAAGCTGGGCCATGCACATCACTAATTGCCCTTACCATTGTGCCATGAGAACAAAAGGTCGCTCAACAGTGCTGGCATGACTAGGGCCAGGTTATGAAGGGCGTCGAGAGGATAAAGGTCTCCTTGTTCATTGAGAAAGACTGACTGAATCTCTCCCGCATGAGCCATTTTGGCTGAAGGGAGATCTAAACATGCATATGGGCTACCCCGTAGGTCTGAGCCAAAGAAGGCATTTGCTCTTGTGAGATGTTTGGTGGGCGAAAAGGCTCCTCATGAAGCTACTGACACTTTGCCAAAGCGCATCATTCCGAAAAATGCACAGGACGCCATTGCCCAGATGCAGGTATCGAAAGGATCTGAGAGTGAGAGTGTGGCCTTAAGGGCTGTCAGCATTGGCAAAGTGATTGGTGGGTGGAGGGGCTTTTGGTGATTGCTCTGCAGGTTCTTGAGCCCTCGGAGAGACCAGTTAATGTGGCTGTGGTGGACGTCTGATAAGGGTGGGGGCCAACCTTGGGCCACGTGCCATGCTCACACTGCAGACAAATATTTTTGGGTGACGCCCACTGATACTGGTTCGAATGGGGTTTGGATGGCTGATGATAGGATTGGGTCACTGGGTTCTGGGTTCTGGGTCCATGACAGCCCATAAGGCAAATGAGTGAAGCAGTTCAAATGATGCTGGAAGCTGCTCAGTTTCGGGAACTGAGAAAATGTCACAAAATAAATGGAATTTTCGAAGAACGGCTCTGTAACTCGCTGTATCACAAAGGGATGCTCGATTTGCAAGGCTGGTGATGTGGCAAATGATTGGGTTATCAATAGTTGAAGGGGGTGGAGAGTTCACTCCACACCAGAGTAAAATTTGTTCAGGTGCTTTACAAGGTGGGCGAAGCGAGGAGGGTACCAACTCTAATGATGATGGTGGTGCAGGGCTTGGAAGGGAATGCATGGATGGCGAAGTTGGCAATGAGTTGTGGAGCATCATGATGACCATGGGATTAGCTTGTCCACGAGATGTGAAGGTAGTGGAATTGAGACTGGGTCTGAGGCTCCAGGGAAACCTTGCTTGGTGGCTGCAATATCTCCTTGAGAGAGGGCATCTGCTATGTTGCAGCGGTGTAACAATGGCCGCAGCGCTGGGCTCAAAACCAGGCAATCCAATACCTACGTTTATACCATTCCCCGACCTCCCTTGACCTTCCGAAGGCCGCACGCACTTGTCCAAACCTTCCGCAGGCAGTTTTTCATGTTCTGAGACCCATCCGAACCTCGCAAGTTACCATACCATGTCCTATCCTTGTCCTTTTGACTTCGCTGGTGCGTTTTCCTTTATTCTGACTATATGTTGACTATGTCTTAGTACTACATGGATAACAATCCCATCGGCATCCTGTCGGTGCTACAAGAACATCTAGACGCTTGGGCCCCTACCATTTTTCTCCTAATCCTCCTCGTATCAGCCCTCGCATCATACCCTTACCCCGACCTTACCCTTGTCATCCTTGTCATCCTTGCATTCCCCTTCGCTCTCTACCTGTCGCTTCAGCAGAGCCAGTACATCTGGCCGGATCCTTTTGCTGACGAAGCATACCCATGCTCCATTCCACCACCTGACTGATCCTGTGGACAGTCCCCTTGCCCTTACCGTCAGGACGGTAACCTATGATACGATGCACGATGCATCCCCTTTGCCCCATTTCCTTTCTTGATCTCTGACTCAGTGCGCAGTCGCACATGCGACTTATACTTAGCTCCGCAGTTGCACGATCGTGCCCCTGCGCGTTTCACTTCTCATTTTGATCTTTGACTCACTTTCTTATCTGCACGTTCAGGATTCACCCGTGTCTCACCTCGAACGTGCCTTCCTTTTATGGTCATACCCTTTACCGATTGCTTCTCTTGGTAGTACGAGTTATCACCCACTAATACGCTTCCTATCCTCTATATAAACTCGCTACCATGTAACATATTCCCTAACTTGAATCTACTTGGTTCTTGACCTCCTACTCTCACCAGAGTGATCCTTTCTGCCTCGCCAGCAGTCTATATTCTATCTTCTTATCTGCTCTTCGCGGATAAGCCTATAGTCTCGACCTTTACTCCTCGACTTCGTCGATGAGTAAAGCCCCTGTTAACTAGTCGGACTTCTGTCCTTCTAATTAATGACGATCTTACAATTAACCTTCGGGTGTTGTAAGCCTAGGCCGATATAGCTTATCGTCTCGCATCCGCGTGACATAAGCTACCCGATTTGGACATAGGCGTCAAATCTTACTTGCCGAAGCCTCGCCAAGTAAGACCCCTAACCTTGGGCTAGCCCAAGGACGTCCTTGACCTGTTGACAACACACGCTCTGTTTGAGTGTCGCCAACAGATACCATCCAAGTCGTAACAGTCGGGAGCCTTGGAATATGTATAAGCAGCACGCATTGCGGCTTATTACATGTATACTTGTATTCTTGCATGCCTCGTGGCTTATTACATAGGTTCAGACTTGCTTATCTCGCTACTAGTTTCGCCTATGGATTCTGGCCTCTCACGGAAGTAGGATATAATCTCGCTCGCTGGCTACTGATAGGGCACTTCACTTCCCATACTTCGAGTAGTAATTAGTAGAGTCACCTTGGTATAATCATAAACTGCGCAATTGATCCTAGTTCATTTGGAACAATTGTCTGGCTAAACCGCTGCCCAGTTCGCACTTCGTTTATCCTCAAGCCCCAATAGATTAGCATTGTTCTGGACTTCGGACGTTGCGCAAAAGTTTTATACTGTTATTCAACACACCGACATACCGACACATCGACACACCGACATATATATACCTTCGGACAGCTTTTGCAAGCCTTGGAAGGCATCACGCTACTTCGGACAACACTTTTGCAGCCTCGGACAACCTTCGGTCGCATCGGACAAGTTTCTCGGTACTTCGGAAGTAGTCTCGGAACTACGGATGAGCATTGAAGAGGTTTTCTTCCAATATATTGTCTACTCTCTAACTGTGTAAGACTTCCCTTGCATTATCAAGGTAGTTTTTAGGTTGTCTCTTGGGACAAAGCATACTCACATCCCTCAGGACTAGGGACTCACATTCAGTGGAGCCCAGACCAGATCTACTCTTTACAGTGGGATGCAACATAAACTGCTGATAGGCATATACAACTTTCTGCTTGCAGGCGATAAACGTGCTTCAACACTGTGTTTGTCTCTGCATTGCGGGAGCAGCCTTTGTTGGTTACTGCAACAATGCCGGCGTTGTCTGAATGGATGAGGTAGCAGAGATTTGACTGTGCTTCCTTTGAAATAATACCTTGCGAAATAATTAGGAACACGGGCAAAGGTGCACATGAATTGAGAAAGCTACCTAGATGGAGGGCTACTCAGAACCCTAACTCAACTGCTACTGCCTCAGCACAACCAATGTCGAATGTGCGTGATGGCCCAACCTTGAATCCCGGTGCCCAACACCAGACGGCCCAACAATCCTTGATAACAATGCCGATGCTGAACAAGGTACTGGTGTCACCCCACCAACCAATGTCTATTGGAGAGGACATGGTGATTGGAACACGGTTGGGAAGAATTGATAGCAATAGTTGGATCCATGGAAGGTTTGCAGCAACGGCAGATGATGGGTGAAGGTGTGCCCCAGTGGAGCAAAAACTGGCTGCAAACAGTGCAATAGACCTTAAGAAAGGGTGGATTTAGGGGAAAATACATGCAACATGCACTAGCTTGTCATGAAGGCCAGCTGCCTCTTTTGCCATAAAGGATGCACCAATGGCTCACCAGCTGATAATCAATTGTTGCACTTTTAGGAACTTCTCCTCTGGGAGTGAGACAAGTTTGCATTCAAGATCCCAGTCAAAACTGATGTATCTCTGAACTAATGCAAAACGGCGCAGCTTTTCAAGGCTCCAAGGAACACCACAGTAACTTGTTAGTGCTATAAATTCCTCTTTGGTTCATGACTGATGAGGAAGCCTTATCACTAAGAAGTCATCCACTCATTTTCGGATCAAATCAAAACCTGCTTTGTTGTACAAGGCTACGAGCATATCTGCCACAGAGCCGAAGACACCAGCACTGGAAGAGAGCCCAAACATTAGGGCATGGTCTACATAAACAATGCCTCTCCAAAATATGCAGAGAGAATTCTGCTGTGAGGGGGAGACCGGAACAATGTGATAAGCTGAGGATATGTTGAAGGTTGCAGCCACACAGCCAGAGGGTAAGGAGAGAATGAGAGACGTGGTGTCGTCAAAGGTGCCCCAAACCATGGGGAAATCATTAGGATTTATATCCACATTCACAGAACAAATATTGGGTAGGTTGCAGGGGTAATAAAGATCTTGAACTATTTGAAATTTGCTGGAGTTGGGCTTGGGCACCAAGCCCAGGGGTGACGTACGGAAAGGTCCAATTAAAAGTTCTAATTCCAAAGGGCTGAAACCAGTAGAGTAACGTCCAGCAATCTGTTTGGATGTAATGTATGAGTCGATAATAGAAGGATTGAGCAAGGAAGAAGTGTGATTGTCGAAATGTATAAGTTTTAGATGGGGGGGTGTTGACACCAACATTAAAGCCATTGCGTATACCATATACTATATGTTGCCAGTCATCGAATATACTATATTTACGAAGAAGTTCCTCCACTTGTAATGCGATAAGTGGAGTAACAACTATGCAGGGATCAGGAGTGAGCTTTGCAGCTGCTGGCACTGTGGGAGGCATCTCCGCACAGGCTGCAGGAGTGGGCATTCTTGCACCCATTACCGAATGAGCAGACAGAACTGCTGGCCCAATTGAAGCAGAAGTGCTTCCCATTGGATGTAGTGAGTGAGTGCATGCTTGCTTCATGTGCCTGTAGTGAGCGGGGCAACAGGTTTTCCTGCGACAGTTGTGTCAGCTGTGCAATCTGCTGGCAAGTGACCAGGAGCTCTGCAGCAAAAACAATGACTCGAATTAACTGTATGCGATTTCTTGCGGGGTGAAGTTACAAAATTGTTTGGCACAGAATACTTATTAGATAACCCAGGCTGTGAACTTTGCAGCATGGCTGAGGCAACTTTACTATTGGCTATTGTAAGTGTGGCTATATCTAAGCCAGCCAGGTTGTGCTTGTGGTTTGTGTGAGCTAGCTCTCGCTGCTGCACATCATAGTGCATTGCAACTGAACAACCATGAGTGTGTCCAATATCAAGGACAACTAAGTGATGCGACGCTAGGGCTGATTCCCTATCAGCACCCCAGTAATGAGCCGTATTTCACTTATTTTCTACATGTTTGTGACTTAATGTTAAGAACATGCTCAAGGGTCAAATCCGAAGGGCTTGGCTTCAGCTTGTGCGCTGCACCCCTTACCTGAGTACATGCCCCTAACTTCCAAAGGCTAATGGACAATGTCCAGAGTCCGATGTCCAATGCACGGGAGTTCTGGCGGATGTTCGGGAACAGGTGATAAAACTAATCCAGATGATGTCTGAACTAGAAGGGAAACAGCGGAGGACTACCAGAGGTAGAGGCGGAGGTGATAAGTCTATAGGGATCAACCCGAAGACTTTAGTGGAGGTCGACAAGAGAAGAACTCAAGACGGACAGAGGAGGGAATGAGCAGAGTCTAAGATAATATTTGAACTAAGGTAGTACAAAGATTCTACAGAGTTTATATACTACAGAGGACATAATGGAGAATCAGCCAGCACAGTCCAAAGCTGTGCAAGGCTGTGGACGGAGCATATATGTTATGGACTTGGATGGTGTCTGTTGGCGACGCTCAAACAGAGCGTGTGTTGTCAACGGTCGAGGACATCTCTGGGCTAGCCCAAAGTTAGGAGTCTTGCTTGGCAAGGCTTCAGCAAGCAAGGTTCAACACCTATGTCCAAATTGGGTAGCTTATGTCAAGTGGGGCCCGACGATAAGCGTATCTGCCAAGGCTTACGACACCTGAAGGTTAATTGTAAGATCTGCATTAATAGAAGGACAGAAGTCCAACTAGTAACAGGGGCTTTGCTCATTGATAAAGTCGATGAGTAAAGATCAAGACTAAAGACTTATCCGCAATGAGCAGATAAGAAAGTAGAATATAGACAGCTGGCTAGGCTGAAGGAATCACTCTTGTTAGAAGTAGGAGGTCAAGAACCAAGTAGATTCAAGTTAAGGAACTAGATACATGGTAGCAATTTTATATAGAGGAGAGGAAGTGTATTAGTGGATGATAACTTCTACTTCCGGAAGAGGAACTGGTCAAAGGGTGATACTAGAAAAGGAAGGCATGTTCGAGGTGAGTCATAGGTGAACCAGAATATGCAGATAAGAAATGAGTCAAAGAACAGAAACAGGAAGTGAAACAGGCAGGGGCACGATTGTGCAACTGTGGAGCTAAGTATAAGTACAATGTGCGACTGCGCACCAAGTCATAGATCAAGAAAGGAAATAGGGCAAAGGGAATGCGGTGTGCATTGTGTCATAGGTTACCAGTCCGGATGGTAAGGGTTAAGGGGACTGTCCACAAGATCAGTCATCAGGTGAAACGGAGCATGGGTATGCTTCGTCAGAGAAAGGGTCTGGCCAGATGTACTGGCTTTGCTGAAGCAACAAGTAGAGAGCAAAGGGGAATGCAAGGATGATGAGGATAACACGAGTAAGGTCAGGGTAAGGGTGTGATGCAAGGGCTGAGACGAGGAGGATAAGGAGAAAAATGGTAGGGGCCCAAGTGTCTAGATGTTCTTGTAACAATATAGAAAAGTCATACACTAGTCTATTGGAAAATAGTAAATGAAGATGGACATGAAGACATAGGAAAATAAAGGCAGAAATGAAACAAGATATGGAAAATGAGATGGTCTAACTTTAGAGGGAACATACAAAGGGATAAGGCATGGAAGTTAGACGCGGATCAGATCCAGATGATAGATAGAAGTCGGCTGGATTCAGAAACTCAGAAATGGTTTGTGTGATAGGTCTGGGTCTGGAACACGGGATATGACACTTAATCACACTTTTTGAGAGAAAAATGACTGCAAAACATTGCATTTCAAGTGAAAAGTAGATTACATATGAAAAAAAAATATTAAAAAAAAGTTTCAGAAGCAATAGCAGCAGCAAGTTAACAAAGCAGTGAAGAGTAGTAGTAGCAGTCCACAGGCTAGTAGTACTTAGTAAACTTGAAACACTAGTTAGTAGTGAAATATATGTGGGAAATGAGAAAGACAGTACCGACTACTAGTAGTACTACTGTATAATTTCAACCTTAGGTTCGTCACACCATTGCAAGCCTGATGAACCTAACCTATTTTTGTGACAGTCACATGCAAATTCAGCTGATGAACCTAAATGTGTGACACTTTGTATTCATGCGATTTCAAGACATATTACTATACTAGTATATGCTAATGCTCCTCAAATGCACCATATTGTTTGTTTGTGACACATATGTGCTTGCCCCTTCTTAATTGAATGGGTTCACCATTAGGAACACTGGTAGAAACTTCCTTAAAACAATCAGTGGCAGTATAAACAATCAGTGACCTATCTGCATCAATTCTGTACCAATCAGGTGCACACTTCTTTCCTGACACTAAAAACTGCAGAAGAAGCTCCAATGAAGCATCATCCCCTGGTTCCTCTTTGTCATTGACAGTATCCTCAGGCATAGAGACAGTAGCAGCAGCATCTTTGCCACTAGTAGTAACAGGTTGACTTAGACAATATGATTGAATGTGCTCCCACATGTCTGAAGCTGTTTGTGGCAAATCATGAAGCATGTGACATGCTTCAATACTTGTCAGGCTGTCAAATGAAAGGTTGAATGAGCTATCAATCCCAGTTGTGCAGAGTGAGAAAGCCTACCAGTGCACCTCATATCAGTGGCCAAGATCAAATAATGAAATTTGATCTTACTTGTTGTATAATGGCAGGCTTATTGATGAGCTTGAAGGCTTTGACAAACCACTGGACAAAACAGTTATGAAGTGTTGGTTTTGTTACATCAAGTTAAATGTTACCTGAGATTTTTCCAGCTGCGCTGAAGGTTCAACAATTTAGATGGTTAGTCTGAATAATGTTGGGTCTTGCTGCCTAGCTATGTTGTCTAGAAGACAGTATTTGACCCTAAAGGGTTTCTGTACTAAGCTCAAAGCTCAGAGAGAGATAAAAACTACTAAGACTCTGACTCAAGGTGGAAACTGGTGAAGAGGTAACTTGGTTATGTAAGCTACAAAATAGCAAACATAAGATAAAGACAGTATCTACAAGCCTAGTTAGGAATGAGTCTCTACAGCGCATTGAGATACTGTTTCCGAAACAATGTTGCTGCGCTGCAGCTCCTTGATAGTCAGCTTGAGTGGACATTGAATACTAACATCATAGGGCTGTACAACACCAGTTGTGCCTACAAGAACAAAACTGTAATGGATCCAATCATAGTTGGCATCCAGCCAGGTGTAAAATGCAATAGAGTGATGAATAATCCAGCAATCAAGCTGCAGGATACATGGTTGATCAAGTGGGATATCTCACTGATGTTTCTTCTCCATCCAGAATGGTACTAGGATCTCAATAATATAGGTACACCTGGTCTGGAATGTGGCCCAGTATGTGTCTGTGTTTGAGAACATGAATTGAAAGTTTATGTCGAGTGCTTCATCATAAGATGGTACATTGGATGATGGAAGGGACTGTTTTAATTTGCTGTTGTAAACAATATGGAAGGGGAGAAGATCACCACCTGCAGATATACCAGCAAGAAGTATACAGACATGTTTCTCTCCCTGACCAACAATAGCAACTTGTTTTGAGCCAATCAGCTCATATGTACTGCCACCTGCAGGCTGGTACATAATGTTGGTTTGGTTGATATTGATGAGAAACTCTGGATGTATAATAGTATCATTATGGATTGCAAAAGCAAGTCAAAGAAACTGCTCTAAGCAGACATTGTCAATGTTGGGAGGCAGCTTTTGTACTACATGAATTCCTTTGTGCATTGTATACTGCAGCCGATTGTACAGAAATGTCTGCACCTATAAGTCTGAATATTTAAACACAGAGTCATCTTTTGCTTTTATGGTGAAAATGGCTGGTAAGTCATGGCAAAGAACCAACACTGATACCTTGACAATGAGAAGTGCTAAGTGTGATGCCAACTTGGCAAAATGTGCATATTTGGTGGACAGTTTTCTTGAAGGTGTCAGGATAGGGTATAAGGATACTTGTTCATATGATGGCACCCAATGCTAGGTTGCCCCTCTTTGCATGTTCTACAACCCTGTCTTTCCACCTTTGATGTATTCCTGTACCATCAATCCAATAACCAACAACTTGGGGCATAAGAGACTGACAACATGAATCTAGTTGTAAATGATAACATATGGCATGAGATGACATCATGAGCCCAACACTGAGACTTGCTGCTTTAAGAACCATTGGCCAAAAGATAGGGCTCTGCCAGTTGATGCATTGAGCATCAACTGGGCTGCAAACTCATTTTCAACCAGCATGCAATGATTTTTTTACTCAGTAAAGCTCCTCCTTGACCAAACGATGGAGGTGTGAGAGCTCCACAAGAGGCTGACTTGATTGGAGAGCAGATATATCAGGATCTGACTCGGAGTGAACTTGGGATGTCATTTTCAGAGGCTGACTGTTTCAACTGTAAGTATATACATTAATATGTGTGTTCTGTTGATGACATTATCAAAAACAAACCTCTTTTGCATGAGCTCGGTGTGCATGCTGGTGGTCCCTGTCATTGATATGCTTCTGGTGTTTGCGCTCAGCATCCTTAAGTGCTCTCGAAAATTTGATGTCATGTTGCTTGTCTTTGTGCTTGAGGTCATGCTGATGGATATCTGCAAGATAATCCTCATACAGGACAATGCTGAAATGCTTGAGGAGTCCTGTCTTAGGCTCAGAAGGTGAGACATGATAATTAAGTATCATTTTTGGACACAACTTGAGAGACTTGAGAGCTGTGGCCTGAGACTGCAGAGGGGGCAAAGAAGGTGTTGGAGATGGAGAGCATGAGCAGGAAGTTATGAGAGACAAACAGGGTAATGAAGAAAAGTAGTCTGATGTATATACATTACCGTCCTTATAAAAGTGACTACAAAGGAGGAATATGAGCTCTTGCATGTGAAGTAGGTCCTTTTTATTGTCTGTAAACAGAGGGGTGTCAAAGAGCTGGTGATGTATGATATTTATGATGGCAATTGCATATGAGTATGCATCTTCTGGGTGGCCATGAGGAAGTTCCACACCTTTCCAAAATGATGTAAAGCCATGCTCATGCAGCCACCTTTGAATTAAATCAACATCATCTCTCAGTCATGTCCAACCCAAAGAATCACCATTGAAGATGAGGAATCTAAACTGCAATGAAAGTTGGTGCTAAGGTAAGCAAACATAGATAGACCCAGGCACGAGTGAAACATTGACCCAAGGGCAGCTGTCTGGGTAAAGGGAAACCTCTCTTATAAAAAGAGGAACACCAAACTAATACTAGAGTAATAGGACTATAAGATGCACAAAGTGCGAGGCAAGAATGATGCAAGATGTGATATGCAGATGTGTGAATGTGAAGGGCAAAAGGCAAGATGCATGACACAAAAGTAGCACACATGAGCGAGAGTGAAGTACAAAAGAGTGAGCAAGGCTAGAAAGAGATGAGGCGAGATGACTGTTAACACCCCAACTAAGGTTGGCTGGTGCTAAGGTGAAGGACTGACAACAAATGTGCGAGACTTAGATAGTCACTGCAGTCAACAAGTAAAATTCTCTTGTATCTAAGGATACAGAGAAAGTGAGCAGAAAATCGACCCAGAACATAAGTGATAGAGGGGTATAAGTAAAATAGCTAAGCACCGCTAGGTGAGCAGGTCCAATGTAGTGAGCTGGACAGGATATAAATAGTATGCAAAGTATGTAACAGGGTCTCAGCTGGCTGCACATGAAGCCAAGCATTAGCAATAGAAAACAATTGAACGAAATGGAAATATAATGGGAAAATGCACCAATGGACTTCTGAGGACATGGGAAGGATGGATGGACAGACAGGTGTGTGGTCAATGTGAGTGTGGATGCACGAAGTGCGCAAGGCCATGCACGAAACCTGCAAAAATAAAATATGTGTGCTAATGCGCTAAATGTATCCTGTGGATTAGAGCTGGAGTTTGTAAGGAATGTGGGAGAATTTGGAGGGAAGTGCATGTAGGAACGCGAGTCTCTACATTGCCATAGATTGTCTGTTCCAGCATCTATTGACAAACAAAAAATAAGCCAAAGGATGTACCAGATTGCATTCAAGATGTTGGTTTAGACAAATTTAGAGTTTGACCATTAGTAGTAGTAGTAGTAGTAGTAGATTGGTAATGATATGTTGCTTGCAGCGCTTGTTTTGGCTTTGGTATCTTCTGCTGCTTTTTGCCACTTGAATACCATGTGAATAAATATAGATAAGTCAAAAATAAGTTTTAATTTTTAAAACAAGTTTGCCTATGGTGTGGTTCACTTAGAGGCTGCTACTTTTGTCCAAGTGCCAAATTGGAGGACAGCTGTAACCCTAACCCTAATATGAGATGCACTAGCCAACCAGCTTCAATGAGTATGAACTGGATGTCATTGCTTGCCTGGATAATGTTCAAAAGTGCCACTCCAAACCATCCAGTGGTGGGAACATTGAATGTACAGGTCGATGAATACAGGATGGGACTCAGGATGGATGACACACAGCTGCAGGTCAAGAAATTTAGTTCAAGACAGTATAAATCTCACAGACATATTCCAGACACACACATTTTTGACCAGTAAGTAGTACACGTGCCAATTTGGAGTGCCCAGAAATAAAAAATCTTGCTTAATTTGATGCAATAAAAAATTGCTCTTGGGGTTTTATTCAATGCATCAAAAGGAACATTTTCCGAATAGGGATTAAAAAACTAACAAAATTTGAGTGTAGAAAAAGTTTGGACAAAAGTAGCGGCCTCTAAGTGAACCACACCATAAGGAATGTGTGAATTTATTGATGTGGTGAACAGCTTCAATTCATAGTGGCATGTGACATGTGACAAAGACTTTAGTGTCGTAAGGTAGAGGTCATGTGGATTCTACCCACCTCACATGACAAACATGATGAAAAAGTGACTGAAGACAAAAATTGTAATATCAATTGATCAGGAGCCTTATACAACAAATGGCTACACAGTTACATTGATAATAATACTGTGGACATTTTCTGTGAACCAGAATTAAGAGAAATGGAGTAGGATGTTTGTTATTTGAAATATTAGAAACTACTGTTAGCAGTGTAGAAAGCTGATTTCCGCTGGGCTCAGCAGAAATCGTACTACCTAGACAACAAATATTTAGGTAGATCTTAGCATGACCTATGCTGTTATACTTGCAGAGCAAGTGCGTTCGATCCTAAAGGGATTGCTAATTGGTATTAGTAGTAAAAATGTGTCAGTAATGAAAAGAACTGAATGTCCGATAGTGCGAAATGATGTCCAAGGGTACTTATCCAATGTCCAAAGCCAAAGTGCAATGTCCGAGATTTTGGACTTTTGGACTTCACGATAATAGGTTGGGAACTTTATAACGAGTGTCAGATTGTGAGTGGTATGTGCAAGTATAACGAGTGATGGTGTATGACGGTGAATGAATGGTAATATTTCACAATACAACTAAGAACTTGAGAATATTCTGGGTGATCCGCAGAGTCGTGAAAGTGTTCCTAACTATCAGATGATAATTGCTACGGGTCACTACAGAGTATTTAAGTAAGTACATAGAAATCTGGAATACTACAGGCGAAGATAGTAGCGATATATTTCGGGTCCGATGTCCTATGTAATAAGACACGAGGTGCTGCGGACATGTAATAACGCGGTCTGAATGTCAGAAGACATGCACGGGAATAGCTATGCACCTAGTGAGGCTAGTTCAGATGGACAGGACATGGGGTGGACAAGTGCATGTGAAGTGCAATTGGCCGATGCGATGTCCGAAGGTCCGATGTGGAGTGGCTCGGACATGTGCGAAAGTGCGTCAGACATGTGCACATATGTTTCGGGTGTTCACGTATGTTTCGGGTGTTCCCATGAGTATGAAAAACCGTGGTTCCGAGCCCAGCACTGAGACCATCGCTACAGCAGAGTGTAACATTAACATATATACATGATACTCCAACGTGCCGTGCCATGTTGCCGATACTATCCTTGCACCATGGGCAACAAAACATGGGGGCAGAAACACTCGAGAGATAACCTGGTATTAGCACAAGCATCTAAAAAAAGGCAAAAGACTTCAGTTCTGTGTTCTGTGTCAGAGAAAGATAAGAATGTGAGTGATGCATCTTGTAAATAGACTAGACAATCTCAATATACTGGTATGATCAGGCCTCTGACTCTGCCGCTGTGATGTCGACCAGTATTGATCTCAATGATGTCATGATACCATACCCTGGGCCCTGCATTCAACATCCCCCATCCGGTAATCTCAAGCATGTGACCTCAGCACACTTCAAGCAGACAGTCCAATGCTGAGGAAGTGGAAGATGAGGATGACCTGATTGCCATTTGCGGAGTGCATTGGCAACAAAATGACTATCCTCAGACTGGTATAGTTGAGGAAATTACAGACTTACAAGAAGTCATCTCTCATGACTGTTATGGTGCCCACAAGATAGTTGATGATTTTGTCAATGATGATGAAATGGATGCTGCTAGTGAAGATGGCGAGAAGCGCAATTACTGTTTTGAGTTGAGAAAGCTGCCTACCATTGAGGAAGCTTGCAAAGCTTTTGACAGCTTGCAACAACTGCTCAAGCCACCACAGAAAGATAAAACCAGATACAAAGACCTCAAATTCCCCCCTGTACTGAAAGAGAGGCTGGTGCACATGAAAAACTTTCTATGGTTATATGTAGATGTTGGCAAGGATAGGAGAACTCACACAGCAAATCCTGTTGGGAGACACTAGCAACTTGCCGCTGATAGAGCCATACAAGATGCATGAGGAGGAAAGAGTACCAAGGGAGACTATAGGTCTTGCCGTCTTTAGCACCGGTCAAAGGTGTATATTAGCAACCGAGAAGCATTACCAATCCGTGACACACCTTGTAAACTCTTGCAGATTGATGATGAGGGTTTAGCATCAGATATGAAGGATTATCTTCAAAGCTATGACAAATATGTTTGTGCCCAGGACATTGTTAATTATTCTAATGTTGCAGAGAATCAGGCTTTACATGGCTTCAAGAAAGGAATCTCACTCACAACAGCTCAGTGGTGGATGAAGAAATTTGGGTACCACTGGACAAAGGATCTGAAAGGGCAATATGTTGATGGCCACGAACATCAAGATATTGTTCATTACTGCCAAAATATTTTCCTCCTGGCATGGATTTATTATCAGCCACAAATACAGAAGTGGAGGGAGGATGATGTTACTGTTGAGGAGGTTGAGGAGGTTAGTACAGCAGCGGCAGCTTCTGGTCGCTGAGTGGTGGTATGATTTCATGACGAGTCAACATTCTATGCAAACAACAGAAGGAAGCAGCACTGGGTTCATGATTCCGAGGGTGCAGTGCCACAGCCAAAAGGGGAGGGCACTTCCTTGATGGTGGCAGACTTTATTTCTGCAGATTACAGATTTCTGTGTTCAAAAGATGGAAGTGAGAGTGCACGGGTACTATTTAGGGCAGGGAAGGCTTGTAATGGCTACTTTACAAACCAGGATATAACTGCCCATGTTGCAAAGCCAATGAGTATCCTGGAGAAAGATTATTCTAAAGAGGATCATGTTCTTATTTTAAACAATGCATGCACACACCTGAAGAGAGCAGATGATGCCTTGTCTGCTCGTACAATGCCCAAATAGCCATCATCTACATGGGGAGATCTCCATCTCAACAAACGGTCCTGATGGGAAGCCCCTCAAGGAAAAAATTTGCATGGGAGATGGATGACTTTCAAACAGGGATCCACAGTCCCTTTATTTCCCTGAGGGTCCAAACAATAAAGCTAGGTGGTTCAAAGAGATGTCACAGATTCTCATGGAGCGCAGGTATATGAACACCCTAATTTCAAAGCCCAATGCAAGGACTTTAAATATCCAGGAGATGGAAAAAATGACTGTTGCTGCTGTCGGCTAATGTATGATCAGCCTGATTTTGCCAATGTGGAGTCAGTACTTGAAGCCTCATGCCATGCACAAGGCTTCAATGTGATATTCTTACTGAAATTCCATTGTGAGCTCAATTTCATTGAGCAGTGCTGGGGTTTTGCAAAGCGGATATACTGCATGAAGGATATTTCATCATCAGCTGCCACCCTTGAAAAGAATGTCATTGACTCACTAGATGCAGTACTGATATTGGCAATATGATGGTATGACTCATATTGATGACTTATCAATCAGACTTCTGATGGAAATTGTAGATTTTCCATCAGATCAGCCAGATTTATCAATGCTTACTGAAAAGGCCTTGACAGAACACAAGCAGCATGGGCAGCAAAGAAGTATTGTGGACACTGCATATATCCCACTGCTGTAATTGAATCGTTCACCACCTTCCATATTTTTCTTTTCAAAAAAATCCAATTTATTGTCCTTTGGGGTTGTAGACCCTATGTTGGACATAGCCCTTTTCATGGGGGGCTTACTCCTGCTTATCTATCTTATGTATGTAATGTATACTGTGCTTGTGATGAGTGGATATATGCGTACTCTGTCAGGCATATTGTCGGGCAAAGGCTGATGCCGATTTCATACAGAGGGATATAGTGTAGTAGTAAGGTTGCTTGGGAGTGTTGGTTGGCATTATGTGCATGGTTGGGTTTGTCACAGTTTTAAGTCTCGGGTCCATAGCCAATCTGGTTCTCCTTGTGCCTCTCCTCTTCTACATTGATTCTGCATCCTGCACTAATCTTTCCCTCCAGTCTCAGAGTTGATGTGGTGTAGTTTACATATGTTTGTGTATGTTCTGTTCATGTGCGTTCTTAAGTTGTTTACATTTTTACAAGTCCAAAATCTCACTGAATGTTGTTTTGAATCTTCCTGTGCCATTGATGAATCATATTAGTGGACTAATTGCCTTTTCTGACATTAGTAGGTAGGTAAGGGTGTTTGCTTTGCAGCGTAAAGTATTGGTCAGTATGTGATGTTCTCTTGTGTATTGACGGCAGTCAAATAGGAAGTAGGGCACCATTTCTATGATTTCCGGACAAAATGGGCAGTGAGGCATTTCGCTTTTTCCTATATGATGGAGGTGCTGATTGAGGGGGGAGTGACGGGTTCGTAGTTGGGTGATTATGCTGGCTTGTCTTCTTGGGAGGTTGGCGATGAGTTTGATGAACTTGTTGGATGGTATGCTGGAGTCAATGGCTGATGCACGGGTATAGTGGGGTGAGTTCTTCCATTTTTCATTCAGGTCTGATTAGTGCCATTGTTTTAGGGCTGAGACACTGTCCGGTAGCTTGTTGACTCAAAGGAATGATGGTAGGCAGTTCTTCCGGCTTGAGTTTCTTGTTCCTTCTGCTGCCTTCTTTGCTTCTTTGTCTGCTAGCTCGTTACCTTCCACCCCTTCATGTCCTGGGATCCACCTCAGCATAAGGTCAAAGTTGAGTCCTTTGTCATCTCTTTGCTTGACTATCTGCGCTGTAAGTTTGCAAAAGTGCTCTACTAAGTATCCACCTGGTTTCATATACTGACTCTCACCAGATTGTATTGCTGCCTGGTTATCTATGAATATTGATGCTGGATATTTCATGTTCCTCTCAGTAGCTATAAGTTTTGCTGCAAGTGTTAGACCTACGATTTCTGCTTCATATACTGTGTGGTTTCGATCTGATCCTAGGTGGTACCTTAATATGTGTGGTGCTTGCCCTCTTTGCATTAGAACTGCTGCTGCTCCAATTTTCTCATTATGGCCTGATTCATCCATAAATACCTGGACTTCATCTGTCAGTTTCTTCTGCTCCTTTATGGCTTCTTTCTTTTTCGTAGCTATGTGGGTATGATAGACATTTGGTCATTGCTTGTCTGACCTGCTGATAGGGTCAAGCATTTCGATGTCTTTGGAGAGTAGCTGGTATGTGGCTATGAGTTTGTGGATGGACAATTGATGACAGTGTAACAATGGTCGCGGCGCTGGGCTCAAAACCAGGCAATCCAATACTTATGTTCATACCATTCCCCGACCTCCCTTGACCTTCCGAAGGCCGCGCGCACTTGTCCAAACCTTCCGCAGGCAGTTCTCATGTTCTGAGACCCATCCGAACCTCGCAAGTTACCATACCATGTCCTATCCTCATCCTTTTGACTTCGCTGGTGCATTTTCCTTCATTCTAACTATATGTTGACTACGTCTTAGTGCTACATGGATAACAATCTCATCGGCATCCTGTCGGGAGCCTCGGAATATGTATAAGCAGTACGCATTTTGGCTTATTACATGTATACTTGTATTCTTGCATGCCTCGCGGCTTATTACATAGGTTCGGACTTGCTTATCTTGCTACTAGTTTCGCCTACGGATTCCGGCCTCTCACAGAAGTAGGATATAATCTTGCTCACTGGCTACTGATAGGACACTTCACTTCCCGTACTTTGAGTAGTAATTAGTAGAGTCACCTCGGTATAATCGTAAACTGCGCAATCGATCCTTGTTCATTCGGAACAATTGTCTGGCTAGACTGCTGCCAATTCCGCACTTCGTTTATTCTTGAGTCCCGATAGATTAGCGTTGTTCCGACCTTCGGACATTGCGCAAAGTCTTATACTGTTATTTGATGCACCGACATACCGACACATCGACACACCGACATATATAGACCTTCGGACAGCCTTCACAAGCCTCAGAAGGCATCGCACTACTCTGGACAACACTTTTGCAGCCTTGGATGACCTTCTGTCACATCGGACAAGCTTCTCGGTACTTCAGAAGTAGTCTCGGAACTACGGATGAGCATTAAAGAGGTTTTCTTCCAATATCTTGTCTACTCTCTAACTGTATAAGACTTCCCTTGCATTATCAAGGTAGTTCTTAGGTTGTCTCTTGGGACGAAGCATGCTCGCATCTCTCAGGACTAGGGACTCACATTCAGTAGAGCCCAGCCCAGATCTACTCTTTACAACAGGGTTGTGTTTTGGTATTTGGTGATGTGCTGCAGGTGGGGATATAATGGGTGCCATTGTGGGAGGGTGGCTAAGTGGAGGGCGGCTCAATGACATATTTTCTGGAGGAGTAGGAGGACTGGTAGAAGGTTGGCGTGGTCATCTAGGAGGTTTGTGGCCATTGTTCTCATGGCTCCAGTTATACTTAGTGCTGCTATTCTCTGGACTCTAGCTAGTTGCTTGGCTATTCCTATTGATCCTCATTGTTTCTTCATTGAATCATTGTGGTAGACGGGTCTGAACCATAGGTTAGCTTCATAGGTAAATTTTGGTATGGCCACAGTGAGGTATAATTGACGCATTAGTTTCACTGATATTCCATTGGCTGGTCTTGATAGTCTTCACAGCTGAAGTACGTACTCCATTCCTTTGGCTATGGTGTGTCCTGTATGATATTTCCATATCAGTTCTTGATCAACTAATAAACCAAGAAAACGATGGTGCTCAGTGGGATGTATGGTAGTACTCTGGATGATAAGGGGGGGTCGAGTTCGTGTTCTGCTGTGGGTGAAGTCAATTAGCGCGAATTTATTTACTTCAAACCTTGAATTGTGGTCTTTTGACCATTGGAGTGCTCCGTCTTGTTGTTCCATCATGTCCTTGAGCGTTTCATGAGTGTCTTCAAAGGTTGGTCCTATTGCTATGTATGCAGTGTCATCTACAAATGCCAGTGCTGTTTTCTTGTTGCGGGGATTGGTTATGTCAATAAGGTCAGCATTATATATTAAATAAGTGATCATAGATAATGGGTCTCCCTGTCCTATTCCCTTGTGTATGTGTATCCAGTTTGATGTTGAGTCATTGAATTCCAGTTGAGTCCTGTGTCCTGTTAGCATTTGCACTGTGAATTGGACAATTTCTGGGGGTAGGTGTTGTTTCTTCATGTTGTGGGCTAGACAGTCTGTGACTGCATTGGGGAATGCTTTTTTGATATCTAGAAATAATACCAATGCTACTTTCCTAGTTTGCCATGCATTCTTGATCGTTAGTTCCAGCAGGTGCAATGAGTCTGTGGTTGTGCAGCCTGGTCACCCTTCAAAATGAGTGCTGGGAAGGAGGTTGTGACGTTCCATAAGATCTGAAATTTGGTCAGCTATGATTGCTGTTAGGAACTTACATGTGGTATTGATGAGGGCAATGGGTCGGTAGGCCTTGAGTGTGGTGTAGTCAGCCTTTCCTGGTTTCTTGAGTACCACTGTGGTGAATTCGCGCCATGGGTCAAAGTAGGTATTGAGGGTGAAGACAACATTGAATAAGTGGCTAAGGTAGGGGGTCAGTATGTCTGAAGCTTGCTTGAATACTATATTGCAGATTCCGTCCAGTCCTGGTGCTTTGTAGGGGCTGGTATTAGCTATCGTTTTAACTACTTGTTCTTTTGTGATCTTGATGAACGGGGCGATTGGGTCAGGGATAGGTGTAGCCAGGTGGGACAGAGCTGCTGGTTGGAGGCAGAGGGAAGAAGGTATTGGCTAGTGCTCTGCTTTTCTCTTCATTAGTAATGGCTTCAACTAGGTTACCTTCCCCACCTTCCATACTTAGTAATGTGGTCCTTTCCTTACTCAGTAGCATGGTCTGTGCACTCTCACATACAGTATATATAGTAGGTACCAAGTGCATGTATTCCTTACCCACTTTGTTGGATAACACTGTCTTATTTCTATGGTCTGACTGAGACCCGACTTTCTATCACCCACCTCAATCATCAAGGAGTTTGATGAGCACTGACAGCTGCCCACCCCTTGGCCAGCATCAGTCTGACTACTTATACATTGATCAATACATTCTGTTGCTTACTACTGATATACTACTTATACATTTGACTAAATAAGCAGTACATATTTTATCTCTGAGCTTGATAAGGTATGGCTCACACACTTTCCGCTAATGAAACATGACAAAGTGTTACTTTTGTTTGAAATGTTAATGGCAATTGTAAAACATTTATTTTGCAAAAAAAAATTACACAGGGTTCTTTGTATTTACACTGCACACAATGCTGCATGGCTGCATTTTTGAAAAAATTGAAATTGAAAGTGCCATTAAGAAAACGAATGTTATGAGCCCTTTGAACCTTGTTGTTGCGTGACAAACTAAGGAGGAACACATAATTGGTATAACATTCTCAAACCACCACAACACAATGCCCAAATGTGCACTGAAACACCTGAAGAACCTTGGTGGACATGCTATTTTGCTTCTACATCATTTGAGCGTGTTCTGGTCCATGATGGTTGTGAGACAATCCTCTACTAGTGTTCGGGTCACAGCTAGTCACATCATGTCACATACCATCACATGTTAGTGGAAAGTGCATGAGCCATACCTTACATACAGTACCTTTCTTTGTCAAGGTGCCAAGATGTAGCTTGTGGAGTTTCCCAGCACCACACTTCCAGCTGAGCATTAGCATAATTTTCTTTCATTCATTTTTCGACCTACCTATGACACGGAGACACATATCTCTCAAACTCTCGCTTGTTGTCCTCCTTGTTCCTTGCTTGTCCTTTATATTTTCTATCTACCATGTTTGATCACCTCAGCCTTGACATTTGCAACTCATCGGGCACTCCACCAACATCTCCAGCAACACAGAACCCATCCTCTTTGGGAGCAAGCCCTCATCTCATCCACCTTCCACAAGGCAACCAGTAGCCCCACCTAGTAGTGCTGCCGTGGTCTGGTTCGGTCTGGTTCAGGGGGTCCAGGATGAGAACCGAGAACCAAACTATGGTCTGGTTCTGCAAAATCTTCGAACCCAGAACCGGACCATTGAGAACCATTCTTTGCGGTCCGGTCCGGTTTTTTTCTGGTCTGAACTCAAACCGAACCGAAATTTTTTCTATAGTGAGTGCAAAAAAAATGTTCACAAAATGCTAGTCTACACATTGAGTAGCTAGTCTAACATAGCCGCAAACTCTTCTGCCTCTGTAGCTGCTGAAACATGACCATTGCGGTAACCTGCCTTCAATAATTGGAGTGTGGAGAATGTAGCTGGAGCCAGTGCATTGTGGCAAAGTGTTGATGTGATCCCCCCGCTAGAGAAAGCACGTTCTGAGGGAACCGCACTGCCCTGAATTGGTAGATAATCGCGCGCAATACAAGATAGTGTTGGATACTGAAGTGAGTGTAGCTAATGAATAGAGTGAGCTCAGAATGTGATAATACAAAGAAAAACATACCCCCCACCACACCACAATATTATCTGTCTCTTCCAATGGCGAAGTGAGATATGATGAGAGTTCTTGAAGCGGGTCATGCGTGCAATTGTCTGCTGCTTGATGTGCTGTGACAGCATCACACATCCAGGATTGGCCGTACCGAACACCCTGCAACACTTTCATTGGCACAGCAGTGTGTTCCGTGGTGCGCGACATTGGAGGCACTTCATAATATTTATTAAACTACACAACAATCAGCCGACGGAATATTAAGTGAAGTAAAACTTACCAGGGCTTGAAGGTGAACCCTCCTGCTCGTGACCTTTGCAGTGCTCCAACAACTTTCAACATATGCCAACTTGTAGTTGGGGTCAAGAACTGTAATTACATTAGAAATACACTACAGGAGAAAAAGAAAAAAGTACTCACCCAGACAGACGAAGTATATATCTGAGTCATTAGTTCTCTCATAGTACTTCCCCATGTTCTTGAGGCCTTTCTGAATTGCATCAGCGATCAGCGAATATTCTGCGCTGTTGGCCGTTGTCTGCCATGTATCGGTGAGACACTCGAGGGTAGGTATAGTTTGGGAGGCTGTTGGGTGTGCAGCTGAAGAGAATGATTGTTGCGCAGTTGCAGGCTCCTATTAAACATAAGTAAGTAAACAAGTAGACAAACAAAAAAGAATAGCTACCTTGAGGACATTACACACAAGCTGAATTTTCTTCCAGTCAGTCCGATCAAGCTTGAAGTCACTGTAAGATTTGTTGTGCAATGTCGGGACTTCGGGACTCTCATCAGCAAGCAGGGTGAAGCGATTGATGGCCAGATGAAGAGACATGAAATGTTCCAGGCATTTGAAAGGAGACGCCCAGCATGTTCTCACCCAGGCCAAGATCTCACAAACGGGGATGCCCTCTTCCTCACAGGACTTCTTCAAGAAAGTGCGGGCTTGTGGGGATTTGCGAATCTAAATTTCGCATCAGAAAACAATTCAAAGATGAAAACTAAGAATTCACCTGTTCAACGAGAGCAAGTGCCTTTCCAATGGCATCCCCAACATCAAACCCATCCTTGGTTATAGCCTTGGGATCATCCTCCTAGTGTAGTGAGCTGTTCGGTCAAGCTGTCAATGTCAGTCTCATCACCACTATCAATAGCGCCTGCAGATCTTTTTGAGTAATGTTCCTTGAGGGGTGGGTGTGGCTGCGTCAACAAAGTGATGTGCAGCGAGATTGAGGATGTGTTCTTGACATCTGATGCGGCGAGAACCCGGAAAGCCAATGAGTGCCGCCCTCGTAGATGACCTTCGCCACTCCTTTCATGGCGGTGTCGTTGTTCGAGGTGTTATCTGATGTCATCCATCTAACCTGTACATACAAGTAAAGTTAGTCTAATGTCCATGCAAAACATTAAAAAAAACTCACCTTCTTGCGAATACTGAACCTATCTATGGTCTCAACAAGTATGCGACCAATGTTATGGCCACTGTGGTTGCCTTCGACGCGGCTGAAATCAAGCTGCTCATTTTTCAACTCCCACTGCAGCAGCTTGTCAGGAGGGTTCCAAATGTAATGCCCAGTGATGGAAAAAAACAGTTCACCAATAATTGAAGTCCACGAGTCAAATGTCATGGAAACTGCACTGTCAACATGCTACCAAAATGTTTTAAAGAATTAGTCACAATATAATTAGAAAAGAACATACCGCCAGACGGTCCTTGATAGTTTGAACAATAGAGATTGCTCAAGCCTTGATGGTATTTGTTAACTTCGTGTGATGCATGATATCTTTTTCAGTAAGAGATGGACGTGCATACTGCAACAAATGTCGAAATGCTGGCTTGTCTATTAGCTGGATGGCCTCATCTTCGGTCATGATGAGCTCCATAATGTATTCCAGTAGGCCGTCCTTGGTACATGCAGGTGGCCTCAAGACAAGGCTGGTGTCGAGAGTTGTTTGCATCTCTGTGAGATCTTCACCGGGTGGGATTGCACGAGGGTGCATTATAATGCCCCCTGCCTCACACCGTTGTTTGTATACCTGGAAATGAGTTTTCTTGTTGTGAACAACATGTGTCTGCAATGTTGAGGTGCCACCACAGAATGTGTGCTTTTGGCTAGGTTCACCAGCGGCCCTTACACCAAGTGAGAAACAAATGAAAAATAGATCAAAAACTTGAAACTTACTTGCACAAGTTGCAGACCCACCCATCAGAGGTGCAAGTGAATATGGTACGGAGATCTGCCGTACATTCACTTTTGGAGACCTAAACATGAGCGTCAGTTAATAAACAATGAATGTAGATAGAGATACATACCGTCATCTGAGAGGCATCATCTCCATTCCCAGATTGGGCTTTGTTGTTGTCATTGTCGTCTAGGTGCGGAACATATTCTTCATAAAATGAACCTTCTTGGGTAGGGGGGGGAAGAAGGGTTATTGCCCTCATCCTCGTCCTCTTCATCAGTGTCCAGAGGCAACAAAAAACACAAGGCGGTGGCTTTCTTCGGTGCTGGAGGATCAGTGGCACTGGATAACGCACGCTTCCTTGTGCTTGAGGACACATTGTCAGCATCCTGAACACAAGCAGAGGGCCTTGATGTGCGAGTAGAACATTGGGAACCAGCTGCAGTTAGTGCTGGTGTGCGCCCAGATTGGAGCAGAGCAGTGAAGGTGTTTTTCAGTGGGACCTGCAGCAATGGTGCGTGATTGTCGGGATCATTGTAAAATACAATATCTGAGGCATCCTTGAGGGAGCCATCAGAATTCAGTGCGCACGAGTCATGAGACATGTTGAGGGAGATAACTCACAGATTCATTGTAGGGACCCCATTTTGTACATGGAACAGGAAGATAACACCCGCGCACCCAAGAACAATGATATTCCAGGAGATCAGGCAATGTGGAAAGCTGGTGGAGAATCATAGTAACCATCGAGGAAGATGTATGTATAGACAGAGATAGCTGCAACATAGTAAAACATATGTCAGTGGGTGGGAAATGCAGTCTGAATAGTTGGTACTTACATTCAAAAAGGCTAAAAGGCAGCCTGACCAACCAATTGAGCACAAATCCCAAAGGTCAGCTTGATGTTGAGGCAAATGATGTCGAAGCCATGGTTTGGAACGGTTCAGGAATGCCGAACCAAAACGGAACAGTTCTGGATGACCAAGAACCAAGAACCATCTTCCGGTCTGGTTCTGGCTGATGCAAGAACCATGGACTGGACCAAGGAGAACCAGGACCAAAAGTCCAGTTCAAACCGTGGTTCTGGACCGGACCATGGCAGCACTACCACCTAGTGCATCAGCTGCAGGCTCTTCCACTCTTTTCAATTCTGGGGAGCCTCAAGCGCCGTCCTCGCAATCAGCTCAGCACAGAGGGCATCAGCAACAACAGCAACACAACGCGCAGCAGCAACCTCAACAGCATTTGGCAGCTCCAAATCAATCTGTACCAGCGCCCCCTGCCCATCAACCGCAAGCACTGTCCTGCTCTAGCTCCTGCTGATGAACTAGCTGCCTTAAGGGCAAGAATCATCAAGCTCAAGCAAGGGAACACTCACAGCAACCAACCTTTGGCCAGAGTGGTCCCTCCTCAACAAGGCATGGTAGTTGATCCAGCAGAGGTAGAGTGCATTCATGCAAACCTCACGGGTGCCAAAGATGATTCTAAGAAATGGACATTACCTGCCCTCTGCCCTGGGCACAAAGTCAGCGCCCTGAGCTTATGTGAGTCTATCGCTATTTCTTCTTTCGGTTAGATGTGTTTGAGTGCATTGTTTTTTTTGTCGCCTCACACAAGTTCACAGCAGCCTACCTGTTTTTACCGAGGGGCCATGAATTACCATTGACATTAGTCATGCACCATACCGATTTCAGGTGCTACCATTCGTCTGCTATTTCTGCATATATTGTCTTTCTGACTCATCATTCTTCAGCTAACGCGTTGTGTTTCAACCATTCCCCAGAATGTCGAAGAAGCTTTTAGAGCATACTGTTACTGACTTGGATAGTATCTGTTGGTGACACTCAAACAGAGCGTGTGTCGTCAATGGTCGAGGACATCCTTGAGCTAGCTCAAGGTTAGGGGTCTTACTTGGTGAGGCTTCGGCAAGTAAGATTTAACGCCTATGTCCAAATCGGGTTAGCTTATGTCAAGCGGAGGCTCGACGATAAGCTGTATCTGCCAAGGCTTATGACACCCGAAGGTTAATCGTAAGATCGTCGTTAATTAGAAGGACAGAAGTCTGACTAGTTAACAGGGGCTTTGCTCGTCGACTGAAGTCAATGAGTAAAGATCGAGACTAAGGACTTATCTGCGAATAAGCAGATAAGAAGATAGAATATAGACTGCTGGCTAGGCAGAAAGGATCACTCTTGTGAGGAGTAGGAGGTCAAGAGCCAAGTAGATTCAAGTTAAGGAATAAGATACATGGTAGCGAGTTTATATAGAGGAAGGGACGCGTATTAGTGGGTGATAACTTGTACTACCAGAAAGGGAACTGGTCAAAGGGTGATACTGGAAAAGGAAGGCACGTTCGAGGTGAGTCATAGGCAAACCAGAACATGCAGATAAGAAATGAGTCAAATAACAGAACCAGAAGTGAAACGTGCAGGGGCACGATCATGCAACTGCGGAACTAAGTATAAGTACACATGTGCGACTGCGCACCGAGTCATAGACCAAGAAAGGGAACAGGGCAAAGGGGATGCAGCATGCATCATATCATAGGTTACCTGTCCAGACGGTAAGGGCAAAGGGGACTGTCCACAGGATCAGTCAGGGGGTGGAACGGAGCATGGGTATGCTTTGTCAGAGAAAGGATCCGGCCAGATGTACTGGCTCTGCTGCAGCGACAAGGTAGAGAGTGAAAGGGAATGCGAGGATGACGAGGATAACAAGAGTAAGGTCGGGGTAAGGGTATGATGCGAGGGCTGGATACGAGGAGGATTAGGAGAAAAATAGTAGGGGCCCAAGCGTCTAGATGTTCTTGTAACACAAGGCTTCAGCAATTTCTGCAGCATTTAGCAGTGACTTGAGAGGTATTTTGTTGCTGGTTATATAGCCAGCTATACCCGGTGAAGGTGAATCAACTCAGCTGTTGGTCAAATGGTAAATGCAAGGGAGGGACACAAGAAGCTGATATAGTGATCAGTGCAATGCCTAGTCTGCTATGCTTGCAGGGACAAGCAGCGTTCAATCCAAGGGGAAGCAAGGGAGACAAATCCACAGTTACACAGCAGCTGTGCGAGGCAAGCGATGGGTGAGTGAAGCGTGGGAAACTCGTGCGAGATTAGCGCGAAGGCACAGGAACACAAAATGCGAAAGTAGCGAAAATGCGAAATAAAACTAGCAATGAATGAGGGCTCAATGAGTGACAACAAAAAGACTGCTAATATCTTCTAACTCTAGCTATGGACATGATGGGGAACTCCACTAAGGTAAGGAGTGGTGTAGTAAAGGGTGAAAAATGTGGTCCTATATATGTATCTCGCTAAGTGAGCTGAGTAGGAGATAATGTATGTAATAAGGTATGTAAACCAGGGTCCATGCTCTAATATGGTGCCATTTTGATAAAAATGTGGAAATATGTACCAGTGAGACTTGCTGGACAGTGGATGGATGCTCCTGGATGATAGGGCAATGAAAGCGCGGGAAAGCGAGTGATGCAAGGGCATCAAGAGGCGTGGGAAAGTCGCGCGATGCGGGAAAGCATCGCCTGATAAGGAAATAGCTTGGGAAAGGTCAGGGAGTGATGCTGTGAGTTGGTGCTGCAAACCCGGGTGGTATGGACTTAAGTATTACGCGTTACAAGCCTGTAATTATGCAAATCCCTACACCAGTGTGTAGCCGGGTGAATATTATTAAGGTTATGTGCTAATCAGCAACCGCCAATTCCCAGCAGTTCTCCACACCGTCTCCCATGACCTACCAACATGCGAGCCCATCATCATTGACAATGAGCTCACTTATATGGCTCATATTTGTGCTTTTTTCAAGCACTTTTTCTGTCTCTTTGCATTGGGGCCTGTATGCCTTATCTCCGCCAGCGTCATCCAACTTTAATCTGCAATTTTAACAGTCTATGTAATGTACTAAGGTATGTTTATGTTCTGGGGCAAGCTTACTAAGTTTTTTCCTAGTCATCTCACCCCACCATCGATGATGGGGAAGCAGCCCACTCTCCATTTGACATCATGCTGTGCGACTATGTCAGTCCTCCGTAGCTCTGGTCTCCATATGTATTCAGCTGGACTCTCTCGTATTCGCCATGATCGCATGGAAGCTGAACGCTTGAAAGAACAACAAGCCCATGGTAAATGTACTCTTCTTGCATTCACTTTCTTCCCCTCACCTGTCTCCAGATCAGCGCCCTTTTGCTTTCTCCTGGTCTTCTCCACACCACCCTCTATTCAACATTGTGTTGCATGCCCAACCTACTCTCCACTCAATATTGTGCCGCAGGCCTCTGGCAGTCTTCCATAGCTCTAGCACCCAGCTTTGTTCACAGTACTGCCCTCTGAGAAGGTAAGGAAACTACTACCTCGTTGGATGGCCTCATCAAACATGAATCAGGTCACCGCCGTCAACCACCCAAAATTGGCTAATTACTTCGATGTCATCATGTTGCCTGTGAATGGATCAGGTCGCCATCAAGGTCACCACCGTCAACCACCCAAAATTGGTTAATTACTTTGATGACATCTAAACAATGTAATTTGGTGCATGTGCTATTGGTTAAAATTTTCAGAATAAAGTTTAGGGCTACTACTCGTCTTCTGAGTCAGAGGATGAACTGGATGAGTCACTATCAATAATGACTGCACTCTTTGCAGTGGTCTTAGCAGTGCACTTCTTCCTTGGCTTGTACACAGCCTCGCCTTTGGCATGACGTGCTCAATTATCTGTCATCCTTTCGTGGAGCTCGTCCTCTGTGAGTGGTGCCCAGGCAAAAGTCTTATTGTTGAGTGCATCAAGCAGTGTTTGCACCTGCTCCTGTCCACCTATATGTGAGGGATTTTGAACAGGTAAAAGAGCTGAGGGCCAACCCTGTAATGTAACACCATAGTGCTCGACAATAGAACACTCATAGTAGCATAGTTCATTGTAATCTTGCGGTCAGTAATCTTTTTCTCTTGTAAGATATAGTCTGATAATATAATGGTTCTTAGTTAATAATTAATAAACAAAAAGAAAAGATAAAAATAGCCCACCTAATTCATCTTGAATATATGTCTAACATTCGCTAATCAACTTGTTGAGAGAACAAGATTGGGTTGTTGAAATATTGGCATCTATTGGATATAATGTTGGAAAGAGGGCTCAAATAAATTGAAATAAAAACTTACCAAGCCCTGACAGAACAAAAGCTGCAAGCTTTAAAGCTAAGCGCTGTGGCTCTAAGTCAAGAACAGTGCATGCCATCGACTCGAAAATTGGTGGACAAGGAGGTTTGAAATTTTCCAACTTAAATACTTGAGGTGGAGCAGAGGCGAGCACCGGACGCTAATTGAATTTTTTTCTATCAACAAAGTGGTGTGTGATATAACCTAGTTACAAACAGATGCTAGACTATACAATGTTATTACAGGGCCAATTACACATGATTCAGAACTTAAAACTCACCAGTAATGCTTGCCAAAAGGTTGTGCATGAGTTTTGAGATAGTGGAAATCAAAGGTTCGAACACCATGTTCTCCATAAGTACATCCTGCCATTGAGATTTTTCGAATCCAGCATCTTTGTCAATGCAGCTGTGTATTTTGCGCAAAACACCTCATGGAAGATGGTGAATAGCAAGCACAGCCTTGACCATCTCGAAACTAACAGCCCCCAAAGCTAATGGAAAAGTTGAAGTGCTGGTGGTTGATTGGATAGCAGTCTCACAAGAATTTGTTGCAACTGAAGAAATGGGTGCCGAGAGTGTTGATGTTTGCATGTCATTTGGATGTGTGATCGAAGTTATGGCATGAGTGATGGCACCAAGAGTAGGTGTTTGCATGTCATTTGGATGTGTGATCAAAGTTGGGGCATGGGCGATGGCGCTGTAGAAAGCTGATTTCTGCTGGGCTCAGCAGATATCGTACTACCTAGACAACAAATATTTAGGTAGATCTTTAGCACGACCTATGCTGCTATACTTGCAGAGCAAGTGCGTTCGATCCTAAAGGGATTGCTAATTGGTATTAGTAGTAAAAATGTGTCAGTAATGCAAATAACAAAATGTCTGATGGTGCGAAACAATGTCCGAAGGACTTATCCAATGTCCAAAGCCAAAGTGCGATGTCCAAGATTTCGGACTTTTGGACTTCATGATAATAGGTCGGAAACTTTGTAACGAGTGTCAGATTGCGAGCGGTATGCGCGAGTATAATGAGTGACGGAGTACGACGGTGAATGAATGGTAATATTTCGCAATGCAACTAAGAACTACGAGAATATTCTGGGTGATCTGCAGAGTCGGGAAACAGCTCCTAACTACTGGATGATGATTGCTACAGGTTACCACAGAGTATTTAAGTAAGTACGTAGAAATTCGGAAAACTACAGGCAAAGATAGTAGTGATATATTTCGGGTCCGATGTCCTATGTAATAAGACATGAGGTGCTGCGGACATGTAATAACGCGGTCCAAATGTCAGAAAACATGCACGGGAATGACTACGCACCTAGTGAGGCTAGTTCGGATGGACAGGACATGGGATGGACAAGTGCGCACAAAGTGCGATCGGCCGATGCGATGTCCGAAGGTCTGATGCGCCAGATCCGATATGGAGTGGCTTGGGCATGTGCGAAAGTGCGTCGGACATGTGCGCATATGTTTCGGGTGTTGACGTGAGTATGGAAATACATGGTTTTTGAGCCCAACGCTGCGACCATCACTACAGCACCAAGAGTAGACTCAGGTGCTGGTATCAAAGTGAGAAATCAGATTCAGTTAAAGATCCAGTGTGGATCACTTACTATTTTGCTGAAGATGAGTGTCACAACCCAATAACAAATTAACGCTGGGCAGAGACTAGGACTCGGACTAAGGTTATCACAACACGAGGAATGACGAGCAAGTACGTCTTGGATTGCTACAGTGTAGATACAAGAGGTTTGAACTAAAGAACTATTGACCAAGACATGCTACCTATATACCACTATTGAGATGGAGATTGAAACTGAGTTATAACTACTAGCCAATCATAAAATAGAAAAGGGAATCGTACCATAGAACGTCGTAGAATATTAAAGAAGTATCATGTGACCATATCTTATCTTATCGTATCTAATCTAATCTATTAACAATCAAAGAACTCATCTTCTTCATCAGTCACATCGAAGACACATGTCGTGGGCGCTAAGGGAATCTCTGAACTGGTAGGCGCTTTCAGAGTAGGGTTAGGGTTTGACTTAGGCGCTGTGTATTGACGTTTAGGAAGATTTAAGAAAGAATAGTGATTTGTTAAAGGTACTCATGACAATGAGGCAGTATCTTCACAGCTGTCCAATAACCATTGAAAAGCTCATCGCAAATCCCAGGTAAGACTCGATCTTGGAGTATCCTGGAGATTCCAGTGATAGCATCTACAATAGCAGGAACAGGTGGGTGGGATGAAGTAGCAAGCAGTGTGATATCCAGTGATCGAACAGCAAAAAATTCTTGTGGTTTGCCTCCCTTTCCTTGATGAATATGAATTCTGTGAGGTGGTGAGTATGCAAAGTCAAATGTTGCATGAAAGTGGATAGCAAGGTAGTTGTGCTAGCTTTGCATAAGAATTGTGATGATTATGTAGAAAAAAATGACTTACCAATAAGCTTGTGTCATCGTTAGGAAAAGCAAGATCTAAGTATTGTAGCCGATGAATTGGTCAAGGCAGACAACCCTCTTGGACATGAGTATGAGTTTCAAGCATTTAGAAGGTAGCTACAATGTGAGAACCTGAATGTAGTAAAGTCAAATGCTCGAGCTTTATTGTAAATACATTAGTACACATTACGAACTATGCACAATCTGTTGAGCTCTATACTATATAGAATATTATCTATCTACCATTGAACTCCAGTATATAGAACATTATGTATCTACTGTTGAGCTCTATATCTAACATATGTAAGGACAAAATCTATATAGAGCACTATGTCTCTACCATCGAGCTTATTATATCTAAAAACCATATGCCAAGCGTCACACCTTCAGAAACCATTCAACTTGTACATTATCAATGCAACATCATACTACAACTAGACATCACTGTGAAATATACTGAATACAGGGCGCGAACTGTGCCAACACCTCGCCTTCTAACATTGGATCATATTCCTCCTCATTCTCGCTGCTAGTGTCCACTGTGTCCACTTGTAAGGGGATAGAACCAGTGTAACCTGGTAAGCTATATATGTGTGCAAGGCAGTTGTGATGCACATCGTTAATACAGCATTGGTGATTGTACAGTAACCACAGCTCCACAGCAAGTGGCGTATCCGTTGAATCAAGTTCTGTAGCCATCCGTTTGATACCAGAATCCTCCATGTCAACCCATGCCTGCAGGCATTGTATTTTGACATTCAGTCGAGTTATTTCTTCCTGTGCACAAATGATTTTGAAATACTTATTGGTCATCTCGCAATGGATGCCATTGCTCCATGGCTTCGCAAGTATGTCATGGCGTGAGCACTTGAGAATCTTGAACTTGCTGAGAGCTGCATAAGACATAACCTCACTGTATTGAAGTGTAGGCCATTGGGGATTTTGAGAGACAGCGAGCTTGTTGTATTTGTCAAGTGCTGATCGGATTGCGCCAGAACGTTTCACAATGGCTTTCGAGATCTGTTTCCGAAGTTTGTAGCCTAGATTCACATGAGCAGCAAAATATAGATGACAACTGATAAATACCTGTGGATGCGAGATTTGCCTTAGATAGCTCAAACATGTGTTGCACAATGAGACCTTCAAGATCTTTTACAGCATGAATAAATTGATGCTTTCAGCTGTATTCCAGCATTTTGATATACTCCTGAGACTGAGGGGACCATTGCATGATTACACTCATTCAATCTTCAATATCCTTGACAACACTTATCTGGACTTGCAGGCATTGCTCGGCAGCACATTGAGCTGCATGTCCTTGTTTTGTCGCATGCAAAGCATCTTGACTAAGGCCCGAGTCTGGCATAAATGAAGAGGGTGTGTATAATACGAATTGATTGTTATGGGAAGCTTCAAAAGCAGCCCTGAAACACGTCCATGATTTATTATGCAAACTTGAAAAAATGACTCACTGGCACTTCTCAAGCTTCTTGAGCGCTTCAACATACTTGTTACAATAACATTTACTCCTATTTTATTTTTCCTTCTTGTAACCATGCCGCCGACTCTAGACTCATCTAGACTCGGCTATTCTCTTATCAAGCGGGCTGTCCGCACTTCTCTTCTTCTTGATTGTAACATAGATACTATCTTGCGCCGCATGGCGGTTTCACCTATCTTTACTATCTTGATAGGTTGTATTCTTCTTTCTATCTTTGTTACCATTCTTGTCGCGGCTACGCCGCTTCCTTTTACCTATATAAACCCCATGTACCATAGTTGTATTCCTTAACTTAATCTACTGGGTTTTCCCCTTGAAACCTGATCTACAAGGTCTCCACCCTTGTAGCCTGAACTCTGATTCTAAGACAGTCACTCACTGTCTTAGCCTGAACTCTTGATTGCGGTAGAAGTGCTAAAACCACTCGCCGCTGATCCTGCATAGAAGCCGTGGCTCGTGCAGTGAGAACCCCTTGAACCAAGACACCTTCCTTGTACTAGGAAGGCCGACGAACTGTCGATTGAGCGATCTATCTTTGATCCTCGACAGCAGAACTATCCCAGTCGTAACAATACTCAACTGCAGTAGCATCCTGCGCAGGCTCTATGGCCACAGCCTCCAGATAAGTGAATTCTTCCGCAATCCAAATTTCAAAATCAAGTTCCTTCCCAGGGAATGTTGCACAATAAGCTTTGAGTTCCTTAGTGTAGTTGGAAATCATAGTTAGCGCTTGCTTGTAATTATTCAGAATAAACCGGCCTAAATCAAATAATTGAATGACCTGAGATATACTAAGTGGCATGCTTACTGAGTTCAAGGTACTTATCAATATCCCACTGGTCAAAATGAAGCTCCAGGAACTGAACGTAATGGAAATGTGAAGCATGATGTATAAGTGGTGCTGCAGCGTTAGAGGTTGCAAAGACATGCTCACATGTTTCCAAGTCCTTGAGCCCAAATCCACGAAGGTAAAGAGGGTGATGTTGCAGCTGGCACTTGTGATTGTGCGCATGGCCATGAAATGTGTTGATGGCAAGGATAAGATGATAATTAGCAGCTTTCTTTCAAATTGAGCTTGCAGCAACCATTTTCCTGAGACTACATCTGATGTTGCTACCAATGCCAAGGTGGTCGCCAAACACATCAATTAGTTTATTAATTGTTGCCAGTGTGTACTTTGCCCTATGTAGAAGCGATGAAGACTTGATAACGTAAATTGAAAAAAAAAAGCATACAGCTCTCCACTGCACCTCATTTCTGTAAGAGTTTGAATAATTCCATGGCGACATGCAGATAAAAATATTCCTGTCTGCTCAAATACGTGGACGGTGTTCTCACTTCCAGATGCAGAATTTTCTGCTTGCCAATTGTCCGTGCACGTAAGCGGTTGATCAGGCTGATTGCCAGTGCTCCATTCACCAGGACATAAGTGCACGTCATCTTTAAATCTGTCCACATCAGAAGACGCAATCATGTACCTACTTGGATAAATTTAGTGGTCAGTGGAGCCTACATTATCCATTTGTTTCGCTGAATTGTTGCCGTCCATAGCGCTGAGAGATGCAGGAAATAAGGCAACTTCATCAGGTTGCTGTCAAATGAATTCAGATTTGAAAAAGAGGGTGCTCATACTATTCACCTTGAAGGTACATGCAGGTCAGCTGTTCTGAAGCCACCAGTCAGGGTCAGATTAGCCGAGCACCACATCAATGCATGATCAAACCTCACAAATGATAGCAAGATAGACATCAAAAGCAGTCGCAAATTGTTCACAGAATGATTTCATATATGTGACCTAAACTAAACAGTGAGCCGATATAGTATCATAATCATGAGTGGTGTGACATATGTTATGTAATGCACATAATGCTTTGGTGAAGGCCTGGATACTGAAGGATGACTGACGATGTCGAAGCTGATGGTAAAGTTCAAGGCATTGTAGAATGATCACAACTGTTGGAGTGGTAGGAGAGCACCTGAGGATGCCAACTCACAATAGTGCTATGTTGGCCGTTTCCTCGTGATTTTGCGCAATCTCACAAACTGGATGATAATCTATACTGTGTAAGACCTATTGATCATAATGAAATAACTTGGAGTACATACTGAACACATCAATCTTGCTGACGTGGAAGTGGTGTACCAGTTGACAGCTCTCTGCATTTGTGTTGTTGGGAGGGCCATGTTTCCAATGAAGATAGGCATATGTGAGTGCTTGTATCTGAGCACTCCAAGCTGCATGCATATTTGCATTACATGCCTCCTGTGTGCACTGGTCATTACAGCATCGATTACAGCTGTAAGAAAACAAGTGCGATGATCTGAAATCAACTATAAAATATTACTTACCTGGCGTTCAATCGCAGGAGTCCATATGAAGAGAAGAGATTCTCTTCAGTTGATCAGGGTGGTCTGGCCCCACTGCTATCACTCCTGGTACTGGTATCACTGTCATAGTCTTCAAAATTGTGCACTGTTGAATCGAAATTGTCCTGTAAGGTGTCATGGAATTTGTCAGCATCAAACACAGTTCCTTTTTCAATAGCAGCCTCAGGGGTGTAGAAAGCTGATTCCCGCTGGGCTCAGCAGAAATCGTACTACCTAGACAACAAATATTTAGGTAGACCTTAGCACGACCTAGTCTGCTATACTTGCAGAGCAAGTGCGTTCGATCCTATAGGGGTAGCTGTTTGGTATTAGTTTAGATAGTTAGTTATCAATAATAGGAAGATAATCCGAAGCTAAGAACTACTTGTCTGAACGGAAATTGTCAGGTCCGAAAATATCGGAGTCGGGTCGGGCGTCGGACTATGTGTCAGACTGTCGGGAATGCATCGGACGGTGAAGGAATGTGTCGGAAGTGTGTCGGATTGTCGGTCAAATGAATGTCGGATGTGTCGGAATGTTTCGGAGGAAAAGAGCGGATAGATATTTCGCAATACAATAAAGTACTACTAATATCCAATGACTTCCATCCTACTACTGAGTAGGGAAAAGTAAGTAATGCAATAGGTAGGAAGTACTAGATATTAAATAGTGACTATGTAGAAATTCGGACTGCTATAGGCAAGAGTAGTAGCGATATTTCGGGTCCGAAATCCTATGTAATAGGACATGTGGTACTGCGGACCATGAGAAAACATGTAATAACACTGTATACAATGCTTAGCAAGTCAAGAGGAGTAAATGCGCACCTAGTGGGGATAGATGCGACTGGACAGGACATAGGGAGGACTGGTCCAATGTGCGGGAATGTCGGGTCAGGATCGGACATGCGTCAGACTGTCGGAAAGTGCGTCGGGTCAGGATTGGACTGTCGGACTCGGGTCGGGGTTGTTACGACTTGGATGGTATCTGTTGGCGACGCTCAAACAGAGTGTGTGTCGTCAACGGTCGAGGACGTCCTTGGGCTGGCCCAAGGTTAGGGGTCTTACTTGGCGAGGCTTCGGCAAGTAAGATTTGACGCCTATGTCCAAATCGGGTAGCTTACGTCAAGCTGGTGCTAGACGATAAGCTATATCGGCCAATGGCTTACGATACCCGAAGGTTAATCGTAAGATCGTCGTTAATTAGAAGGACAGAAGTCTGACTAGTTAACAGGGGCTTTGCTCGTCGACGAAGTCGCTGAGTAAAGATCGAGACTATAGGCTTATCCACGATGAGCAGATAAGAAGATAGAATATAGACTGCTGGCTAGGCAGAAAGGATCACTCTGGTGAGAGTAGGAGGTCAAGAACCAAGTAGATTCAAGTTAGGGAATATGGTACATGGTAGCGAGTTTATATAGGAGACAGGAGGCGTATTAGTGGGTGATAACTCGTACTACCAAGTGAAGTAAACGATAAAGGGTATAACCATAAAAGGAAGGCACGTTCGGGGTGAGACACGGGCGAACCAGAACGTGCTTGATAAGAAGGTGAGTCAAAGGTCAAAACAGGAAGTGAAACGCGCAGGGGCACGATCGTGCAGCTGCGGAACTAAGTATAAGTAACATGTGCGACTGCGCACCGAGTCAGAGATCAAGAAAGGGAAAAGGGCAAAGGGGATGCGTCATGCATCATATCATAGGTTACCGTCCGGACGGTAAGGGCAAGGGGACTGTCCATAGGATCAGTCAGGTGGTGGAACGGAGCATGGGTATGCTTTGTCAGCGAAAGCATCCGGCCAGATGTACTGGCTCTGCTGAAGCGACAGGTAGAGGGCGAACGGGAATGCGAGGATGACAAGGATAACAAGGGTGAGGTCGGGGTAAAGGTATGATGCGAGGGCTGATACGAGAAGGATGAGGAGAAAAATGGTAGGGGCCCAAGCATCTAGATGTTCTTGTAACAGGGGTAGTCGGAAGTGCATTGGACAAATACTGTTTGACATCAGTATCAAAATAGCTGGTTCTGAGCCCAGCGCTGCGACCATCATTACAGCGGCAAGCAAAAGGCATTGATCTGGAGACAGGTGAGGGGAAGAAAGTGAATGCAAGAAGAGTACACTTACCATGGGCTTGTTGTTCTCTCAAGCGTTCAGCTTCCATGCGATCATGGTGAATACGAGAGAGTCCAGCTGAAGACATATGTCTATGCTAGAACAGAGCTAGCCTCAGCGGGAGTGTGCAAACGCTATGACATTGTAAGTACCTAGAACAGAGCTAGCCTCAGCGGGAGTGTGCAAACGCTGAGGTATTCTAACTACAAGATGCGTGCAATAAGTATCGTAAGGTTACATAACTGATGCGGCTGATGTGGAATGTGACGATGGTGATATAACAACGGTACGTATGGAGAGTCGCGCAGAAGGCGTATGACGCACGTGAAAGAAGATCAAGAAGTCCAATGCGCATGGGCGCAAGAAGACGATACATGTGGGGCAGGTAGCATGTGCCAATACACCCCCTCACCGAGGCACAAGCTGCAGCCCAATGACGTGCTTGAGGAATAGCGGGCGCGCGAGCGGCTTCGTCAGAATGTCGGCAGTGTTACAGTGGGACGGGAGCCAACGAGGTAAGAACATGCCGCGCTCGATGTGCCCGCGAATAAAGTGATACCGGACATCTATATGCTTAGACCGAATATGATTCTTGGCCTCTTTCGAAAGAGAGATGGCGCCAGTGTTATCAATGTGAATCACGATTGGCGTGGGGAGGGAGATGTGAAGCTCGCTGAACATGGAGCGAAGCCAGAGCCCGTCCTGGATGGTGTGAGTAATGGCCATGTACTCAGCCTCAGTTGACGACAAGGCCTGCGTTGACTGTTTCTTAGATGCGTGAGCGATTATACTACCCGCGTAGAACCATGCATAGCCAGTGATGGACAACCGGTTGCTGGGGTTACTCGCCCAGTCCGCATCACAATAGGCGTGCAGGTCCTCGTCCACACGATCACCCCCATAGGACATCCGAAGGTTCACCAGTTCCAGCAAGGTAGCGTAGGAGTCGTTTGGCGGCAGCAAAGTGAGCAGGGGACGGGTTGGAATTGTGCTGCGCGAGGGAGTTAACAGCGAAGGAGATGTCCGGCCGTGTGCAGACTGCAAGGTAGAGAAGTTCCCCTACCAGCTTGCGATAACGCGAGGGCAAGTTGAGGACGACGTCATAGGTGTTGCCAGGCCTGCTGAATGGGTGAGTAGCATCGAGGGGAAGGGTGACTGGGTTGCAATCGAGCATCCCGTACTCGTCGAGGAGGTACGTGATATACTCTCCCTGGTGCAGCCAGAGGCGATGTGCCTTGCGGTGTCGTTCGAACTGAATGCCAAGGAACTTGGTGACAGCACCAAGATCCTTGATGCCAAATCGCTCGTCGATTTTGCCTTTGACCCACTTGAGGAAGCGGGAGGAGTTGGAGGTGCCGAGGCCATCATCGACATGAAAGCCAATGATGCAGATGATGCGGAGGGAGGTGAGACTGTCCACGCGATCATATGTGAAAACTGCATGATCAACAGCGCACCTCTGAAAGCCGAGTTCCTCCATAACGGCCCTAACCTGCTCGTACCACTCCATTGCTGACTGCTTGAGGCCATAGATGGTCCTCAGCATCAGCCAGACAAGAACCTTCCAATCCCCACTCTCAAACCCCTTTGGCTGCCTCATGAAGATCTCCTCCTTCAGTACCCCCCACAGAAACGCCCGCTTCGCGTCGAAACTGTCGAGTTCCCAGTCGTGTTTGCACGCCAGTGCAGATATGAGACGGACGGAGGCCGTTTTGAGGACTGGGGCAAATGTTGTGCCATAGTCGATGCCGGGGATCTGCGAGAAGCCCTGGGCGACGAGACAGGCCTTCTGAGTAGGACCACCTTTATTATCCTCTTTAAACTCCAGCACCCAGCGATTGCTGATGGCCTTGCGTCCTGCAGGTAAGGTTGTCAGTTTGTAGACTGACATTTCCTTCATTACGTCCAGCTCCTTCTTCATGGCTGCGAGCCAGAGATCTCGGTCAGGACGCAGAATGGCCTCGTCGTAGGTCGCAGGAGGGATTTTCATATCATAGTCAGCGCTAGAGGGATTACGCCGTCGGTCAGAGCGAATGGATATATTAGCCTGCTCCTCAATGACAACGTTGGCGAACACTTCGGGTACGTCCACGTTTGGCTCAATGCATGACAAGTCCTCTTCTACATCCTCATGTAGCTCGACCAGAGGCTGGAGCACCCCCTCACTCGACGCTGCTGGCACCCCCTCAATACCTTGTTCGGCAGTACGAAGGGCGCGAGCATTGCGACGCGCCCGTGAAGCTGCCATCTCGTCAGCAAATGATTGGCCAGCCTCGGTTAGGACACGTGAGCGACCAGAGCGACGTGGAAGAACAGGAGACGGGGCAGACGGGGTAGACGATGTGCGCAGAGGCACTTCAGTAGGGTCAAGGTCGAAGGAGGGATGGTCGTCATCATCCGAGTCAGAGTCGTGACCACGAGTGAGTTCAGGCATGTTCTCGTCGAATATAATGTCACGGGCGACGAAGAACGTGCCCGTTTTGTCCCGTAGACGATACCCTTTGGTGCCCTCCGGGTACCCGACAAAGATCGCATGGCGTGAATGAGGGCCTAGCTTGACCTGTAGCTCAGTAGGAATGCGCGCGAAGCAGCGTGAGCCGAACACCCGTAGGTGAGACAAGTCTGGCTGCTTGCCATTGACGAGCTCGTATGGAGTGGTGGCTGGGGGCAGAACGCTGGACTCACTGCGGTTCCATAGGTAGCACGCTGTAAGTGCTGCTTCTCCCCAGAGACTGGGAGGGAGCGCTGCCATCTCCAGCATCGCGAGCATCCGACCCTCAATGGTGCGTATGGCCCTTTCAGCCTTGCCATTTTGCTGGTGAGCATATGGCGCCGAGAGCTGCCTCTCCACCCCTGCACGTAGCAGCGCCTGAGTGAAGGCTGCATTCACAAACTCACCCCCATTGTCCGAACGAAACACCTTCACGGTGCGTTCGGAATGATTCTCCCACCGGGCCTTAATGATTTCCCAAGCCGCCAGCGCCTGATCCTTCGTAGCGAGCAACTGAAGGTTGAGAAGGTTCGTGTGGTCATCGAGGAACACTACAAAATAGTGCTTCCCGTGAGGTGTGACGGTTGGAAAAGGGCCGCAGAGGTCTGAGTGAATCAGATCGAGCATGTGAGCAGCTCGCGGTTCGGAAGAGGGTGGATAAGGCTTTCGCGGGTGCTTGGCCATGATGCAGGCCTCGCATTTGCTCAAAGGCGCTTGTGTGGTGAGTTTCACCCCCTTAGCAAAGAGGGGAAGACGTCTTACAGCCTCACCTCCAACGTGACCGAGGCGTGCATGCCATAAGTCAAAGGACATTGGGACACGTGCGAATGCGCACATCTCGTTGAGTGGTGATGGGGCTGGGCCGTGGCTGCTCGGTAAGATGAACTTCAACTCGAGGAAGAAAAGGTTGCCTGTCATGGGGATTTCGCCAAGTGCTGAACCATCGTATACGAGCTGCACAGCGTGGAGGAGATGGTGAGAAGTTGCATGCCCAACCTTTCTTAAGCATGCGACCGACGGACAACAAATTGACGAGGGCGCCTGGAGCATGTAAGCAATCAGTGAGCCGAAGACGGAACACTTTGCCATCAATAGTGAGGTCGGCAACGCAATCTCCCCGTCCCATGGTAGGTAGTTTACCATGGTTCGCAGTTTTGACAGTGACGCGCGAGTCATGTGAGTAGGTCCAGAAGTACTGACAATCAGTGATGAGGGTGGACGTTGTGCCGGAGTCAAGGATGGTGGAGAGGGACTGCTGTGCAATGCATGCTATGTCCTCGACACTTGGGTAAGCGTCGTCGTTCAGTTCCTCGATGACTGCGCAGCTGAGCTCTCGTTTGGGCTCAGAGGCTGTACTGTATGATGTGGTGTCAGATGTGGTGCTGGACGTACCATCCGCGGCTGCAGCCACCTCCTTCTTGGGAGATTTCTTGGAGTTGTTGCGACCCCAAGGAGCCTTATTCTCCATGCCGCCGCCCTTCTGAAGGCAGTGCTCCAGGTCGTGGGTCAGGGACCGAGGAAGACCAGCGCAAGCGGCGTTCTCGCAGGACACCCCCTTGGAGTTCTGCCTGTGAATGCGAACACCGGTCTTGGGGTTCACCTTCATCTCGACTGAGTACGAGGATGACGTGGTCGCGTTGGCATACTCTGATCCTGGACCAGATGATTTCTTCTCCACTCGAATGCGATTTGCCTTCTCAGACAGCGCCGAGGTGACTTGAACGAAGGTGCGAGTTGGAGGTGGTGCAGGAGAGGAGGTGGTTGCAGCTGGAGAGAAATTTGGTGTGTTGAACTGCCCATAAGTTAGCCGTCTGAACACCAGCCATTCTGTGGTCTTTGGAAGCCCGTGGAGCAGTAGGTAGATGGTCTCATCCTCAGTGACGACAACACCCATTTCAGCGAAGCGCCTGCGACCGTTTTCGAAGACACCAATGTATCTTGATGCGTCGTCAGCGTCTTTCAACTTTTCGTTGAAGAGTTGGTCCCGTAGTTCGAATTGTGAGGTCATATCGAGGCGACCGAAGTGTTTAGATAAGGTGTCCCATTGCTGACGAGCTGTGAGGGATTCACCTAGGAGGGATTGAACGACGGGGGAGATTCGACGACAGATGATGCCTTTGGCCTGTGCGTCTTCTTTGATCCATTCGATCATGGCCTTCTTTTCTGCGTCCGTGGGTGTCGCGGCTACTGCGGCCTTTGGCATATCAGAGGCAAAGTCAGCAAAGTCGTTCGGGTCTGTGCCAGTGCTGCAATGATTCCAGAGTCCTTCACCTTGTAAGGCAAGGGTGACAGTACGACGCCAGCTGGCATAGTCGTCCGAACCAGTGAGTTCAGTGATGTGATCGTATTTTCCCATTGTGCGATTAACGGTTCGTTATTTCAAATTCGAAGAATGTCGAGGGAAATTGAATGATCACCCGTTGAGTGAAATTGAGCGTTCAGAACTGATATCGCCTGGCTGAATCTAACTCCGTTAGTGTATCTGGTTGCGCCCTAGAGCGCAGGGCTCATAACCTCTACGCTAGAACAGAGCTAGCCTCAGCGGGAGTGTGCAAACGCTATGACATTGTAAGTACCTAGAACAGAGCTAGCCTCAGCGGGAGTGTGCAAACGCTGAGGTATTCTAACTACAAGATGCGTGCAATAAGTATCGTAAGGTTACATAACTGATGCGGCTGATGTGGAATGTGACGATGGTGATATAACAACGGTACGTATGGAGAGTCGCGCAGAAGGCGTATGACGCACGTGAAAGAAGATCAAGAAGTCCAATGTGCATGGGCGCAAGAAGACGATACATGTGGGGCAGGTAGCATGCGCCAATAATATGGTGACCAGAGCTACAGAGGACTGACATAGTCACACAGCAGGATGTCAAATGGAGAGTGGGCTGCTTCCCCATCATCGACAGTTGGGTGAGATGACTAGGAAAAAACTTAGTAAGCTTGCCCCAGAACATAAACATACCTTAGTACATTACATAGACTGTTAAAATTGCAGATTAAAGTTGGATGACGCTGGCGGAGATAAGGCATACAGGCCCCAATGCAAAGAGACAGAAAAAGTGCTTGAAAAAGGCACAAATATGAGCCATATAAGTGAGCTCATTGTCATTGACAATGAGCTCGCATGTCGGTAGGTCGTGGGAGACAGTGCAGAGAACTGCTGGGAATTGGCGGCTGCTGATTAGCACATAACCTTAATAATATTCACCCGGCTACACACCAGGTATAGCTGGCTATATAGCCAGCAACAAAATACCTCTCAAGTCACTGCTAAATGCTGCGGAAATCGCTGAAGCCTTGTGTGGTAGACTTTCCCCTCTAATTAGTAATGTCGTAGTAAGCGGTGACGGTCAGGTGCAAAAGGAAGTTCAAGAAATATGTGAATTTACTGATAGGCTCAAATAATAGTATTTTTGGCCACCTTATTTGCCTTGACGGAGTATTCTAAGGAGGAGTGCCTTATCTCCTTGGTTTAAGGGGATGGACCTCCTTTTTCTCCTTATTCTAAGTGTGAACGAACGGCCTTGAATTTGCCTTATTGAGTGAAATAAGGTCATTAAGGAATAAATTAAGTACGAAAAGGAACTCGGTGATTTCCTGATGCTCGGACGAGCATGACGGAGGAAGATAAACCCACTTGTCGTAGCAACAGGCGACAGAATTTGCACAGATGATAGTTCAGCCGTACGAAAATGATTTGGATGAATACACGTGTTGAGGACATCTTTTGTTGGCTAGAAAGCTCATCCAGACCAGCTCCAAGTTCATTGGCAGTTGCCCATGGCCTTCGGGTAGATTCTAACGGCACAGATGCAGAAGTGGAGAAGTCGATGCTCATTCTTATCGATACTTCCCATAATAATGATCAAGGTATAACAGGAAGGGCTGCTCGTGGCAGGGCCCGCTTCGGTCGTCTCCTGCGATCACTAAGCTGCTATCGCAATAATATTCTACGGATTCATTACTAAGGTTTGCCACGTTGCTGCGCAGGGCCACTCGGGTTCAAATGATTGAGTGACAAGTGAGAGATCGGGGTCTAAACGAACGTTCTGGGTGACGAATTCAAAAAAGATGATCGTCAATGCCTAGGTCTGCCAGCAGGATATGATACGATAGTCCTATAATCAATTGAATGCACTCCTACAGGTTCTACCGGAATTTTACCATCTGACAGCAATAACGGTCCTGCCAAATTGATCAGAATCGCGTCCATAAATATATCCAGGCAGGATATAAAAGCTGGTCGTCCTCCTATAGTGTTCCCCATTCTCAGAAGATTTCATACTAGCTCCCACAGAAAATGCGTTTCAACTCCTTCCTTGCCCTTGTTTGTGCTTTGACAGCATCTAATATGGCTGTCAGTACCCAGGCCGAAACAAATAACGATTGTAGTTTCCTGGATAGAGTTTGCGACCCTCCAGAGTTCGTCTGCTGCCCGACCTTAAGTTGCGCAAGAGCTGGACCTCGCGTGAGTCGCTGAGCAACCAGGATTCGACCACATGGCTCACCTGTGCGCTTAGGGTGGCAAAATTTGCGTTAACGGCTAAGCCACCAGAGACCACCACCGGGTGGTGGCCGTACTAATTAAGCCGGAAGCCTGAGCAGCACATCACGACAGTGAGCTATGTTTCTGCTCTCGGTTTGATATCATGGTTGATGGTACAATGCGGCATGCCTAGTGTCGAGTCAATCAGTACAGTTGATTTTGGACAAATTTTGGTACTGCTCGAGCAATGTGAATGTTTTAACATATCTGCAAATGATCGATCGTGCTTAGTCTTGTTCATGGTCCACTAAGCTTGAGTTCGAGGGCTTGCTGACTCGGTATGATGGCTGCACATTGCAATCCGATTCAGTCCACTTGCAATTGTGGCCGCTCAGCACCACTTGAGTTTCGCTCACCAGCCCAGTGATTGTAGCGTGCTCCACTTTGGAAGCCATCGACTCTCGAGTCTTTGAAGTTCTAACCCCGGTGTCTCTGGCACCGGCAATTGCAAACAACGACGGCTTAAAGTCTTCTCGATAGTTTGTACCGTGAAACATCGTTGTCTCTTGCGTCCCTGTAACTTGATAAAGATGTAATGATGTAGATAACCGTTGTTGGAGACTTTGAAGTGGTGCAGAGATCTCAGATGTTGACTCGGCTGTGTCGGAAATTTAAGCGATCCGCGCAAACGGACACAGTCCCAAGTTCCAACGGTCTCCAATTGCTTCCGACGTGAGCTCAATTTGGTGCATGTACTACGTTTTTGCCGCCATCCCATCTTCCCCGGCCTTCAAGCTTCAACTTCAATAACCTTTAGCTAGCCATGAGGTACTGCTGGTGGTGAATGCACTTAGCCCGTAGTGAGTTAACGGAAATCTTGTTTTCCATGAACAGTGAGGGCTCCAGTGAAAATTTCCTTGAATTCATTGTGCTTACAACTTTTCACACGATAAGTAGTCGTACATTTTACATGTCGTCCAGCCCCGATCAGATATCAGTAAATCCTCGAAACATCATCAAATAACTACATCCGCCTTATTCAAAATACCTTCTTCTATTGCTTTGATTTCTACATTTTGAATCATCAGCAACGCTCCGTATACCGCAAGGAAGGAACTCACGCATGGCCAAATGGAGACTGTGGAAGCGCGATAGACTCAAATTACCTGTTCATCAAGATGAATCGACATGCCCATGACAAGAACGACGCGAATACCATTTGCGAACCATAGACCATCTTGCCCGCAGTACCTCCACATCCCTGCAGTCTGCCCTTCTTCGTCTAGACCCCAGACCCTGGTGATTTTTGATGCAATTTCATCTCCACAAACATCGCTTATGAAGTCACGGTGATCGCCATAACTGTAGGCAAGTATGAGTCTTGCTCGTGAAAGTGAAATATTACCATACCCCGTAGCAAACACTATGATATCTGCCTGCAGCTCGGTGCCATCAGCAAATCGAAGGCCATTTTCGGTGAAGGACTCGATTGCGGAACCGCTCTTGATTTTGATATTCCCGTCAATGATAGATTGACTCGCTCCGGTGTCTGGAAGCTGTTGAGATATTTTCGTTGTGCATCAGAGGTACACGCACCGATGTAGTAACCACCACCGCGCTCTAGGTAAAGGGAAAAAAGACCCGCTCCATATGAACCAAGATTGGTCTTGAAGCCAACCTTAGCCAATCCATCTAGAATTGCCCTGCGATCATGATTAATGTATCCGAAAGTGAGCCTTCAAATCATCCGACACACTTGTCTGTAGTCTCAGCGAACATGGGAACTATGCGTTGATTTAGCCGCCTAACAACAGCCCAAGGTAGTGAGGTATTATAAGTATCAGCCAGCTCGGTGGGGAAGTCGTCATTATAGACAGCTAGACAAGGAAAGTCAAGTCAAGCTATTAACGATCACGGACACGATTACCGCCTAGTAGTGCTTCCACTGACTTCGCTGACATCACGAATGTCGACGATCGTTGATACCTAGTATTCCGTGAGATATGAAAATGACACCGCCAAAGGACCAACATTGTGATGTCTACCCCGTGACTGAAGAAATCTTGAGCAATGTCGTGCGCTGGTAAAATATTTAAACCTTGCTCAATACAAAAGATATGACGAACCAACCAGAATTGCAACAACCGACTACGATTGCTTTTTTACCGATATGATTAGCTGCGGATTTGAACTCTGACGAATGCACAGTAGACCCTTTGAAGCTTGCCTAGGTTCATGAGTTACGTTTCGATGAGTTCGAACGTTTCATACTTTTCCAGGGACGTCGGGAACTTTTGGGTGACCGCCAGATCCAGTGGCAAAAACGAGGTGCTTAACGGTTAGAACCCTACTACCTTTACCACCCCGATTGACCTCGACAGACCAGGTTTTCGTGATATCGTTCCAGGATGTCTTGGTGATCGTTGAAGCAGTCCAAACATCAAGATCAAGGAAGCTTGCATATCCTTCCAACCAGTCTGCTAGCTGCAATCACTAAAATCAGTGAGCGTTCATTATGTGGGTAATATCGTACTTTTCTAGCTGGGGTGTAGACTGGCCATGTTGGTGGAAAGCTGTAAAAGGCATCACGAAAGAATCAACGGAGTTCTGAAAAACCACCCACTTCAGATAAGGCGTTTGGTTAGACCCTGCAAGGTTGTTAGTCAATCCCTTTCTGTAGAAGAAAAGCCACGAACAGATCGTGTCATGCAGACAAAGAGCCTTGTAACGGTCTCTCCACTATGAAACTGCCCTTTAGCTATAATTGAATACCAAAGTTGTAAGGGGACGAACGCTATCCCCGACCCGGGGCTTCTTTTCAATTACAAGCGTGGGTACACCAATGTACTTTAATCGTGCAGCGGTCTCAAGGCCAGTGTGCCCTGCACCTATGACGATCACCGTTGGGTCATTGTTTAAGAAGTCAGTCTCTTGGCGCCGCTTCTCTTCCCAAGTGCCATGATCGGCCTCTTTGTTTCTGAGGGGACCGATCTTCGTCCGAGTCAGCAAGTGCTCACGAAAGAATGTGAATACACACCTTCTGAGGGAAATCGGTCAATGAATCAAGAGAGGTCAACAAAGTGTAAGCCTTCCACTTTGAATCTGGAAGGGGAACGAGATAAACGACCGCAGTACCCTTGCCATGCTTGGTGGTAAAACTAAAGCAAAACCGCAACCAAACAAGATCATTGAAAACTTTTTGCAGCACAGGTTCAGTCAAAGGCTCCTGTAAGAGACATAGATCTTTAAGACCGGTAGCAGCGAGACGAGCATCCAAGAGTTTCTTGATGTCCTTCCTTCCTTCGAATGTCCTGAAATCCCAAGTGAGTGCGATTACGTCCTTCCAGAAACCATCCTCAAGAAAGAGGTCAACAACAGCTGCGGTATCACTTTGAGTTATTGCAGTCGAAAAGACGCTGAGCCACTCGGTCGCTACCTCAGATGAGGAGACATTGGAAGGATCAGCGACCCCCAGGCGATCGAGGGTGGGTAAGCGTTGAGGAAAGGGATCAGTCGCCATACTGAAAACTGAGATATGGGGATTGATAGTGATAGATTGTTCAAACCATCCTGGTTTTTAACTTCGACAGTTTTCCACCTATAACCCGCTTATTGATCAAGAAGGAGCACTGGTGCCAGCATATAAGACCTTCTCCAAACCTTCCTAATAAGGTTGTCGACCTCCGAAGACCCCTGTTACGATTTCGAAATAGATAGGACCCGGGACCTTTGAACAATTCACTATTCGCGTCACTTGAATTAATATTGCTGCGAGTTCATCGATCATCCCCAAACCTCTCTGCCCGCTTTCGCTTCTGCGTTCAGAACGTTCACTGAAGCGGACGGACGGACCTCGATTGGAGTCACCGCAAGGACACCTATGGTCGAGCGCACTTCCCCGTACACCACTTTTTGACTTTTTCAAGTTCATGCCCTCCCATACAGAACTTGGGTGTGCAGTGTAGCATCTCCTTGACAATGTCGACATGAAGAGGCACTTACAAACGTTACTCGACCCCTCACCGCTCTCTTAAACGTGTGGACTAGAAAGAGGCCTATCGTATTGAATTGAATGGAGATCGTCGTGGTGTCGCATATCATGCATGAAGAAAGCGTCGGTCAGGGCCACTTACTATGACCCGCTCATAGATCGATCGATCGCCCCACATGTGATCAGCGGTGACAAAAAGTACTGCTGAAACCAACATGGCCCACTCAACTTTCTTATGCCATGACGTTCCACCATAAGTATTACTACGGTCTAGACGCGGATCATTCAAATCACCGCCTCGAAACGAATACTAGATACTTTGTATCTTGCCTGTCACCGTCGATGGACATTTAACGTCATCATTTCTCATCAAGACATCGAATGACCATCAACATCGAACGGTGACTCCTCTGGAATCCAGAGTGCTCTCATTACACGATGCCGGTCCTTCGCATTCTTATCACAGCTTCGAGTTGGGCGCGTCTGCTATCAAGTAGCGAGTCGAGGACTACTATAGGGCACGGCCCCACCGGACAATAAACAAGAATACAAAAAAAACATAGCGAGTCTCCTCTGTATCGTCTTTAATTGCGATCTGGTTTTATCTAATACTTGTGATGTGTTATCGTACGGTCAAGCCTTGCGTAACTTCGGTTTTACCATACCGAGGTGACCATGCCACATCCAGGCTGAATCAACCATCGCTCATCTGCGACCCTACTCATCAGTAATTTACCCAGGTAAGCTGTCTCATCCACGCAGCTTTCACCTATACTATGCGGACCAGTCTCAACGACCTCAATTCCGACAGTGTTTCGAATCGGATACTTTTATGTAGCCTTGAAACCAGTAACGCGATCTCCTTCACTCCCTTTGTTCTCGATGTCGCGACAAACATGCAGATCAAACGCCTTCCTAGCATAACGCCTTGCTGAAGTACGGAACGAGCTTATTACAATGCGATCTTGACGAGTCGCTAGAACCTAATACATACAATATAAGTCTACACATAATCCACAGTCTATTGTCTATCGAGATGCCAGTTGAGGACACAATTTGAGAGGTGAGATGAAGTATGTGAAACAATGTGGTTGGCGTCATTATTTAACGATACTTTTGGTCCACAGAGATGCAATGAGAGAAAGAATGAGTTAAAGCCAAGGTGCCGGGTCAATGCAATGCGAGTGCGACGAGCACTCATAAATGTCATGACCCCTCGCTGCTCTCCCTCCTCCACCGAGGAATTGGCACCCTCAACCGTACTCCGTCGTGTACCTCGTGTGGACCAGAAGGATGCCTATCGTGTTGAATTGAATGGAGACCGTCGTGGGTGCTAGAACGTCGCCTATCATGTGGCTCGTCATGCAAGATATGATGCCGCCCATCATGAGGAGAACGTCCACCATCAGACGGAGAATGTCTCCCCTCCAGCGCACTCTCTTGTCTCCCATCGAAACTCAAACGCGACCCATCAAGTTGACCGGACCGTCGCCTCTCCTGCAGCACTCCAGATCCAGCAGCCTCCTCATAACTCGGCAAACCCACTAAACTCGATAGCGGGGGGACGCATCCCTGAAACGACACGCGATACTCGGGTGCTGCATTCGCGTTAACGTTTTCGCCATCAAGAACACCGCTTGCATTCCCTTCTTGAACCCCTCCCGCACTCACTTCAACCCCATCCAGACTATCCGACTCTTCCCCATGCGCCTCACCACCATTGCTCGAATTCATCTCCGCGAACCCCCTCCCCCAAATCGCGCTCTCCGCGATCTCAGCAGGAGGTGTATGAGGGCTATGTGGCGAAGAATGCGCACCGCTGAAATAAGGCGTCTGTGGTCCACTTTCACCAACACTAAACCCAGTGCGCGGACGTGAATTTGGGGCCAATCCTTGTGAATATTCGAGAGGTTGGAGTGGCGAAACCAGACTCGCAAATGATCGTGAATTGGGATGGGCTCCTCCACCCACAGTCATACCACCGGATCCAACAGAGATAGATAGACCTCCATGCCCAGACACACTGACGTTCGTCACCCCCGCAAGATTCGAATGACTCCCACTCCTCGAACCCCCATGAAGCCACCCAGAGGAAAGCGGCTTCATCGCGACCGTCAGCAACGTGCCTCGCGTACGAGATGCAGGCGGTGAGTGGGTATACGTTTCAGGGCCTGATAGCACTGGAGGTCTGTGCGTTTCTGAACCAGATACCGCAGTCTGAGCACGCCGCTCGGGACTAGGCGCTCGCGAAACAAGCCGACTTGGGACTTGGCTTGTAGGATCAGAATGCGGCGAGCGTGGATGACGTAAAAGTTCAGAATTGACCCAATCGAGTACGCTGTGTGGGAGTGTGTGTGCATGTGTGTGCGGGTGCGGTTGCGGGTGCGGGTGCGCGGGTGCGTGTGGATGTGGTGGCGAACTCGTTCCTGAACGTGGCGGAAAGGATGTGTTAGTGGCACTTCCTGGTGTGAGGGGTATGTGTGATGATGCGGAGACGTAGGGGTTGACAACTCGCATGGTGGATCCGGCGGGTAGGAAGGCATTGGCGACGCGGTCCCTAACGTGAGCGGTGTAACTGGGGAGCGTTTCACCTTCCTCGCCTTCTCCTTCTCCAAAAATGCCTGTGCCAGCGCTCTCGCCTTCACCTTGAACGTGATCACCCAAGACGACACGACGGACCCAACACCCAGCGGCGCGAGCTTCTGTGAGGAGACACCCATCGACTATGCTTACGGGAAGGCTGCAGCGGAGCTCAGAAGTATGCCCGTCGAGGTTTGACATAAGGATGGACCAGCGGATTCGGTGTGAGACGTGGATGGGGTCGAAAGAATGGGACGGGGTGAGATTTGGTGGGAGGGAGAGGGAGAGCAAGGAAATGAGGTCTGTTGAAGTGAATTCATCTAGAGCGGGGTCTGGAGGTTCATCATGGGAGAGATCGGAATCATGTGAAGGGGTGGACGAGGAACTTGCGATCGGCTGAGAGTGGGAGTGGGAGGAGGACGAAGATGGTATGCTGGGGACCTGATGGAGGGATAGATCGGATGGATGGAAACCATCCTCCTGAGCAGGGGATGCGACACCTGCAGCGCCAAGGTGATGGGATTTGGAACCTGTGCCGATGGGTCGGCTGATGCCGTTCCAACTTTCGCTGATAAGCTTAAGTTTGCCATGGACGACTTCATGTTTTGTAGCCACAACAGCTCTGGTATATTCGCTCCCCCTTGAAGGAATCTTCACGGTCTCGTTAAGGTTGGTGATGACGCTGATGACGCGGACACCTTTGGCGAGGGGGATAAATTTGCAGAGGGCAGTGAGAGTATCACCGGCAGCCCAAGCGCGATGGGGAAGGACGATAGTGTACATTAGTTTATCAGGCCATGTGTTCTCGATTTCAAGTGTCTGCTGATACTCGAGCGAGTCTGATGCGAAACTGCGTATTAGGGAAACGGGGTGGGATGCATGGAGGTTGTGCGCGAGGCCAGGACGGACGGCGGTTGCACGAAGTTTATATGAGATGAATGGTTGAGATATAGCGGAGGGGAGGTAGAGGGAAGAGGGAAGAGAACCGCCGAGGGCAAGTGAGAATGGGAAAAGGTGTTTGCCTGCTTTGAGGGTATGAGAGTGACGCTTCTCGCCTTCGAGGAAGGACCAGTCATATGTGCAAATGCTGTATGTCTGCCCAGATGAGTGAAGGGAGATTCTAGGTGAATCTTGAATCAGAGAAGGAGGTTTAGATGAAAGAAAGCACGTACGGATCATGAAGAGGCGGTGGCACGTGGGTTTTTCCACGAAATTGGAGATTGATTTCTTTGATAGATGTTGCTTCGGAGAGAGTGAGGACGACATGTCCTGAAAGCAAGGCAGGCTCGATGTCTACCGTTGTGCCTTTCAGTGTAAGGACATCGGAGTCGAGGACTATGTCTATACGAGACTTGTCAGGTGGTGGGTGATGTGATTTATCTTGGTGGACCATATCGTCATGTATGCGATTGAGGGCGGCGTGAAGAGCAGCACTGAGATGGTCATCTACGGGAGTAGAAATAGGAGAGGATGGGCGTGTTACACTGAATGCCATCTTGGCGGAGGGACCCTGGTTGGGATGAGTTGGAATTACCAATGCACTGCAAGCCAAAGTGACCTACTAGTAGACTTGTTCCTTGTCCTGGAAGTTGAGTGAGACCAGAACTTGGTAAGGATTGTGAGCGGCAAAGAAGACATGGAAGAGGATTCTTATAATAAAACTCACCTTTTCGTTCGTCCGAATGTTGCCCGCGGCAGCCGGGTGCTAAGTCTGATCCGGTATATAGATTGACGATCCTCACACGGCAGTCCCCGAGTCACGGCCACTACACCGCCAATACTTGGCCTGTTATCTTCCTGTCTGGAGCGAGGCGGTAAGATTTAACCAACCATTCGGTCAACTTCCATTACAAAGTCTTTCACCCTCTCGGGGTTGTTCACCACTGCAATCTAGCCACGTCCATCCAGCCACAAGCGCAAATCTGGCAATTGAACGCACTCCCGAAGTTTCTCCAGGTGTGCCAGCAACACCGTATACCCTATTTCACACGGTATGATACTATAATTGCATCCCTCTTTCTCCCTTTCATTCATTCATTCTTCGACTCCAATTCGTCGGCCACTGGTCATCTACTCACTGGATCACGTTTGTTATCTCGACTCTTGCGGCGTCTTTAGGTCATCTGCTCTCTCTTATCAGTCGTCCTCGCCATTCTTGCATCCAATATCGCTATTTGGGTGCACCACTACGAACAAGGTAACATCGCACGCCTGATATCCACCAATCTCACGATCGATATAAACTTCATATCCGTTGATTGAGCTTTAAAGTTTTGACATACCATCGGTTTCCGTGTTGCAGACACTAGCAATGGCTTATCATGCAGCAGCCGTGTTTCGGCTCTCTTGAATTGGTTCAGATGGGCTCTCAACGCCCAAGGGACCCTCCAGTTCTGGAAGAGCTTCTAGAAGCCCCTTGGCGAAGTTTCGCCAAAGTAGAACGCACAAGGTTCAAGATCGAAACTGACGAATCGTAAACTTGACAGAATCTATTGCGGGATATATGATTCGATCCTGCGCCATGCACATGACGCACCTCTCCAATTTACCTTGTTTAAACAAGGCTCTATCATTGCGGCCTGCGCCTATTCGGATTACTTCGGACCTCTTTTCATTCGGAGATCGCTCGGACATTGGAACGTCAATTTACTTACATCGGGAGGAATCGGCAAATGCTTTGCCCTCGTTTTCTTTTAGTGGCCGCCGAAGGGATCATGATACTCCGCTCAGTTCGACGTCGTGACCTTGTGGTCCTAGAGATCGGTGGCTATCGGGTCTTTTGTGTCCACCTCTTCAGCTATCCATGCTAGTGGCTGTGGAAGTGTGGATAACTGGAAGAGGTGCACATGAAGACTATTGACAAGTCCATGCGGAGAGGTTGATACGGCTGCGATAACACCATACGACTGCTATTTACGTCTAGAATTTTACCCTCAAGGTCTGGCCGTTCACTCTCACAGTCGGGGGGTGCAACGCTAAAAGCCTGTCAGAAGATGCGATCATCGCACGTTTATACTACAATTCGATTCTAGGAAACAATGTACAGATGTTCGTATCGTGTGTCTTTCCTACGTTCGCTGTCTCAAAGTTCAAAATATGAGGCTTGTGCGGGAGTACAGTCTCGGTTTTGTCTGTCAGACTACGGAATACTCATCGGTTGCGCCGGACAACCCGATGCGATGACCATGCGATAATTCCCTCTACAATGTTCACCGACGACCACGAGGGCTCTCTATTGCCCCTTTCATCATAGTCCGAATTTACCGCAATGTGTGGAAACGCTTGGCATTAACAAACGTGGCCTGTATTGCGGATCGGACGGGCAACAACGACCACACATTCGGGATACGTCCTGTGCAGTAGGTTCCAGCTTATCTGGGTCCGCATCGGCTCTTCTTTTGTTTCCCATTCTTCTTGGCTTGGTCATCCTGTTAATAGTATTGGGCGGCTCGGTTCCGATGGCAAAGTCGAGGATGACTTATCATCGTACCACAATTGTGGGCCCGAATGCCTCATTTCGCGATGCTGTGCCTTCCAAGCCGGATGCCAATATACGACGACTTATCTCAGAGTCCCCGGCAATCTAATCCAATTCTCCGGAAAACTGGTGATATTTTTGTCTATGCCACCATGCTGATGATGCTGCTTACCGTCCACGGAGAAAGTAGCACAGGAAGAGTACGACCGTTGGCCACTTTCACAGATTTAGAGACAGTTCGTCGATCAAAGATCCGAGATCTGCGAGAGGCGAACATTTTCATCACCGGCCATGCATACGAGGGCGCCAGCAACGTTTTCCAGAGATGATACGGATATAGGCCAATGTAGTAATTGACTGCTGGCCAAGCCGATGTATCCAATTCCAGATTGTTTGGTCCTGACAAGATGCACCCTGCATTGGAAGCCGTGTGCTATCGGGCGTACACACGAGACGTCGCTGGACGTCATGGTTGGCTGCGAAGTTTGCGATACGTTGTACCTGTAAGCATGAGACCCCTATTGGACATCTTAGCTTTGTCAGCAAAAACAAAACATACTATGGACAACGCCCTGCCAGTGCAACATTGTACCGCTCAGGTGAATGATGCTCTTTTCTACAGAATGATGCGAAGCAAACTACCGACTGGACTTGATGGGAGCATTCGATGGGCCGGTTCAGGCTTCAAGTCAAGGACTTGACGAAGATGTGAATGCTGTCTGATGGAACGTCTTATTTTGCACGGATGTTGCCCCATTTGTGTACTAGATCGGGAGACTCGTCTTATTTGTTGACAATTAGGCTATTGATGATATCAGTATTCAGATTCCTAATCGTGCTCGTAGAGGTCCCAAGGTACTGCAAACAAATCGTGATACGCGTCTATGACAGATCGATGGTGCTGCAGTCATGTCCTATGAAATACAGACGCAGCTGACCTGCATGACACAAATCAGAAGGCTACGATGAGAATGATATCATCCTGATGTCTGAGTGACACTTTACGTTGATACTGATCATTCATCCAAGTTGATTGCACGGCCAAACCTGGCATACAACGTAACTTTCAGCTCCTTCATCTCCTTTTCGCATTCTTCCGCGCCCGCTGATAGGTCCAAGATTTGAGCAGATAAAACCCCCTGGTCCTTTTCAAGTCGTTTCATCGCGCGGGGTTGGGGCAGGTGAAGGAAAGATTCGCCGATCTTGTATCTAGTTGGTTGGCCAAAAAATTTAGTCCTCCTTCTCGCGCGAGTACGATCTTCAGACGCACAACACACTTTCGTCCTCGTCAGTAAGTTCGAGCTCTGTAGAGAGGTCATCCAATGCTTCCTTCTCTTGCTGGAAGCCAACATAAGAATAGAACAAGTGTTCAGCTTGTCAACGCACCTTCAGTTCCTCGAGTCGTTCCCCTATGCTCTGGAGACGAGTATTCAGTTTGGAGAACGTGTTGATACGCTGCTGATCCTCTAAAAGCACTCAATCGACGGTACCGAGGGTGTCAAAGACTCAGAACGCACCCCATGTAACCTCAGTCCCATCGTCGTTCTCCTCCTCCTCCGCAAGCTTAAATGCATTTATTCAGTTCTCCGCGCATCGTGATTAGATTGTCATACCATCCGCATGTTGTTCATGTTAACAGTTTTGGTGGTTCGGAAGCACTTGACAAATTAATATCGTTCTGCCAACCGAGGGTGATATTAATATACGCAGTGTGAGGTAATTGGCACGTTGGCGGAACTCACACTCCTTTACACCTTTCCTACTTACTATTACCACGAAACGCCGATTTTAACCTCAAAATGTCTTGCGAGCTTTTTATGCAACACTCGGTGGTCGTTAGGGACTTCTTACGGACCAGGACGCCATTCGAGACAGCAAAGACAGCACTTTTCTTCTATTTCGTCATAACTCAATCCCTCAAGCTCTGCAGGCATGTTCAAGCCCGAGGCATAACTGACTCCCTGAGTGACTCCTGGACATGGACATACAGAGTGCGTAGCTTTCTTGGAATTTTACTGCTATGAAAGTTGACCGAAAGACAGCAAATATTACTACTAGCATTGAAAGTACCTACAGTGCAGAAGGAGGTTCAGCAACAGATGAACAAGGCAAGACTGGATATTGAGGGAAAACTCGTACCCCAAGGAGCCGATGTTTCGCGGCATCTCGTTCTACCAGACGAAGGGAAATCCGTGGAGTGGATAATAGCAGAGATGGAAAAAATGGATGGTGAATTGGGTCCGCATGCTGATTGGAAACATGGGAAATTATCGGGGGCAGTTTACCGTGCGTCAATTACCACAGTCATTTCATGTCTCACCCCTTTGAATAGACGGGGGAGAGGATTTGTCAAGAGTTATTGTCGCTGCTTTCGAGCGTTATACAGTTTCCAACCCGTTGCATCCGGATGTCTTCCCTGCTATTCGCAAGATGGAAGCTGAGATCGTCTCAATGTGCCTACGGATGTACAACAACCCGGATGGAGCTGGTACCATGACCTCAGGCGGTACTGAGTCAATTGTTATGGCTATCAAAACTTATAGAGACTGGGCACAAGAAGTCAAGGGCATCACGGAGCCTGAGATGTGAGTATTAAGGGGCTCATAAGATGTGAGTTCTTAATGTCGATATTACAGGATTGTTCCAGCAACCGCCCACGCCGCATTTGACAAAGGCGCGGCGTACATGAAAGTAAAAGTGCACTTGATTCCAGTAGACCCAGTAACTCGAAAGGTAAATATTAAACGCGTTCGTAGAGCCATGTGAGTGTCCCTTCCTACTATGCCAATGATATGTTGCTCAGATTATTTCCAATAGCAACCGGAACACAATCCTTGTAAGCATCTCCTCTATTATAATGGTAGTATTAAACGCTGTCGTGCAGCTTGTAGGGTCAGCTGTGAATTTCCCGGATGGAAATCAAGACGATATAGTTGTTTTGGGCGAATTAGCTGCAAAGCATAATATTGGTCTGCACGTTGACTGTTGCCTTGGATCCTTCATTGTGCCATTCCTTGAGAAGGCAGGTCTTTCTGACGGAGAAGATGGAGGTGCCAAGTACAAACTCAGTCCATTCGACTTCAGAGTCCGTGGAGTTACTAGTATCAGTTGTGATACTCATAAGGTAAAGTATTATCGTATGATTCAGTTGCATGTAATCGATGACGATGCTAATGGCATAATAGTATGGGTTCGCACCCAAGGTCAGGCTTCATTCATGTGCACCTTATAAATGCTTACGAGATGCCATAGGGGTCTTCTGTAATCATGTACCGTGACGCTGCGTTACGACGTCATCAATATTATATCACACCTTACTGGACAGGTTCGTGACATTCTGGCAAACGTTTTTACCAACTCCAATTTTTTCGTAGGTGGAGTTTATGCCAGCCCGAGTTTGTCGGGCTCCCGGTATGTTCATTCCAAGATCCGTGATTGTTGCGCCTGACTTTCCACGCGCCTAGACCTGGTGCGTTGATTGCGGGAACCTGGGCAGCCATGCAATACATGGGATCGGAGTATGTATCTTTGTTTTTCCCTCGATTTGTTCTTGAGCCTTTTCGTAGTGGCTATCTCAAGTCCTGCCGTGAAATCGTTTCGTGCGCGCGTACGATTGCCAACACCATTACGAATTCCATCCCGGAACTATATGTACTTGGCTCCCCACCCGCTTCTGTCGTCGCATTCGGGTCAAAGTCTCCTGAGGTGAACGTTCACGAGGTTGGGGATGCGATGTCGAAGAGAGGCTGGCATCTCAATGCGCTGACCGGACCGGCTGCGGTACATATCGCATGCACGGTACGTTTTCTTGCTTTCTCCACGCCCATTGGGACTGAATCACGTGCTTATCTGAAGCGCCTTACACTTCCGCTTGTCGATACCTTCATCGAGGATCTCAGGGAATCTGTGCAGGAAGCTAAGTTGGTACCGTCTGGGAAGGGGACAATGGTTATGCTCTACGGTACGTCTCGAAAGATTGATTAATTTTGTGTGGTCGAGGTTTGTGACTTGACAATCATGTCCACAACTTGCGTCTGCTGCTTTATCCAACAAGTTCCCCTTTTTTCGCCTTTGCTTTATCACTGGTCACGATTACAATGGATGTATGATTTGACCCTGCCACTCTTTTAGGACTTGGAAAATCCAGCCCCGTCGGCCCGGAGATGGTCAGCGAGGTCGCTACGATGTTCTTGGATACATTGTACAAAGCTTGAGGCAGCAGATTTTGCTGTGGAAACATGGAGCAATCTTGTACCTGTGGTTTGCATTTTAAGCATCTCAGAAGGATGTATTGTAATTGATTATAGGCACCATAGCATAATTTATCTAATGGTGGGTCATGCATAATGCAATGGCACTGTCATTTTATACAGAAATATTCGGGGGTGTTAGGCGTTGGTCCACCGGGAGGAAATTTTATGTCCCTCGTTGGTTTCAAATCAGGCCTATTGCAGTCACGGTCAATTGTAGGCACCAAAGCGTAAGTCTCGAGAGGAAATATAGGGTAGTGTTCAATTGTATCTGATATAAATATGATATCTATTCCCACCACTGCTGTACAGGCACACCAAACTTCAAATCGCCTAATTTTCCGTGCCAAGATCACCAGAAAGGAAAATCGGTACGTCCATTGTAGTATAAGTCGAGGCCTCGCTAGGCCACGTCTTTTTTTCATAACTCAATATCATACATGCGGCTAATATTACTAGTCTCCGATGTCAGCATGTAAGCCATCTCATTTTCGATCTATATCCACAACCAACCTCTAAGTAACCTTCTTCAGCTTCCATTCTCAAGGGACCGTTGTTCCATTCTGGTTTGTACCTAATCTATTGGTCATTCGTCGTAATACCCTGATAATGCAACTCAAATGTCGTCTGAGTTCTCACAATAGAAACAGGGGATGATTGAGTGGTAACTCTTTTCCACCCGACACGAAGTCCGCAGCTTCTTTGATTCCTTCACGCACCTGAGTCTTGATATCGGTGCTTCCCCATTTATCGATATCGGGTAGAAAGCACTGAGAGCCAAAACTGAGCTATTTGATCTATGTAGAGCCGAGACTCGGGCCTTCCCTACGGTCGACCCGACCTGCGTAGCACGTACGACGTGTTCGTTCATATCGGTACCTCGGTCTGGCTGGTTTCTGACTCAAGTACTTTTTGACGTGTTCTATCTTGGCTTGGAATAGTAGATAAGCTACCTCAGCTTGCGTTCCGGAGGAACCGCCATTCCCTTCGGGTCTGTTATGTTCATTCCCCGTTTATCGCACGCTGATAATAGTACGTAGGATTGGAAGACGTAAACAAAATTCGGGTATGGCCTCTCCATGGAAGGGCCTTGCAGGCTGTAGCGCTTGCCAGTGTAGAAAATACGTTTGTGCATCTATAACGCTATGCTTATTATTTCAGAGTTTTGCTAACAGATGAGACACTTATGGACGAATTTCGCTGTGCCTCAGCGTCGGCATTCGCAAATGGGGATTAAATTAGACATCAAATTCATTATGCGACTCGGAATCACGCGTCCGTGATGATCTAACCGAGCAAGATTTATAGCGAGGTTCTAGGCTCAGTACCAAGTACCATCATCTTCCCTTTCAGTTCAATCAGCTCGAATGTCAGGCATGTTACATGAACTTCATACGTTGATGGTCACTCAAGATGAACTCAAACCCGGGATGGGGGATTCGGATGTACACGGTATAGGTCAGAACCGGACGTCCCCACGTCTGACCATCTTTGGATTTGCTCAACACCCTGACTCGATACCAGCTACAACATAATATTTTCAGAAGCAGAGGGATAGCCGTTTCATACACAAAGAACCGTACAGCACATGCTACATGCTACAAAGTTTGTTGTATGTTATATGTAAGTCAATTGAAAGGGGCGCAACATTATAGTAAACGAACACCAGAAAGAAAGAAAAAATGGAACGGAAAAAGAAAGACAAAAGGATAAAACAAAAATCGTACGGAAACTTGAAAAAACGGCGTACGACAACAACAAACAAAGAAACTTGGACATGAAAACGAATATCATGAATATGTGATGTGTGCACCCTATATGTAGAACCAATGTACCGCCAAATGCATGTGTGTACAAGAAATGAGACGATAAATGATGTATTTGGATGCTTACTAGCTTGTTCAAGACGTCGATGGTAGCAAGGCTGGGGGTCTTGGAGGCTTCACACGGAACTCGCTGATGATGCATATGTGACTATCAAGCATGTCAGTAAGCGAGTCTATAGTTCCAAAAGACAGAGAGGAGACTTACTCCGATGGGAAGTGAGCGTTCGGGAACCCTACTACTTTTTCCAAGTACCCTCTGTCCACTTCTCCTAGTACCGCATTCACAGCCAGATTTGCAGTTGAATACCATATATAATCGATCTCGCCTTGGAAGCTTGGTGTATAATTCGTTAACGGGAGCTCACCCGCCGCTGCATTCGCACTTTTAAGCCCCAAACGATGCCGCAACCCATCCGTGGTGTACCGCCCATACAGGTGACTCATAAAGTCCGGGTGGTCGGGTGGCACACTCCCGTTCGCGAGGAACTCATACACACCCGAGGACGGGACGCTGTTGAAGTCTCCACAAATGATCAGCGGGATCTTGCTTCCATCGCTATAGACGGGCGCGCGGGGTGTATCCGGCCTTGGGGGCATCCGTGCAAAGTTCGCAGCGATCTTCTCGATCTCGTCAACGAGAAGCGCGACTTGGACGAGCTTGACGTCGCGATAGGCGGGATCCCAGTGGATATGAGCATTGGCGAGAATGATGCGAGTGCCCGTTTCTTTGACCTCAAAGAGGCAGATAACGGCAATATGGTCTTTGCCTAGCACACGGTTGAACATGTCATCTGTTTTCTTGAAGTCGGGACGCTGCATTGCGACGGTGCTGAATTCGATGAGGTGACGTTCGACGAGGGAGTACCTGATAGAATGGATAAATAATGTCAACTTCAGGTCACTATGAAGAGGACACTCACTTGTCTGCCTTATAGAATGTTGCACACCCATCGACCTGCCGACGATCTGCATCACTCATCGTCTTATACCTACTCTTCGGCCAGTAAATTCCTTCATACCCTTGCCCCTTCAAATGCTTCACAAAGTAGTCTTCGTACTGTGCGATATCCACTTCTTGCAGGCATAAAAAGTCGGTATCGTAATTCATTACTTCCGTCAATATCAATTCCTTCCTATAATCCCAGTTGAGTGCCCACGACGGTGTGTATCCGTACAACCGCTCCGTCGCGTACTTCTCGCACAGAATATTGTAGCAGAGAGCACTGAGTGTCTCTGTGGCAGGATCCGCGGAAAGGGCCTCGCGCTCTTGAGGTGAGATAAGGGACTTCCACAGACGCTCCGGTGGAGGAGATGGGACAGGGCAACTGTCGCGCAGGTAAGAAATGAGGGCGGGTGTGCCGTCCTTTTGCACAATGGCCTTGAGAGACGTGTCTATGGGATTCCCCTCCACACCAATTGTCTGTAGCTGATGCAAACTGCCTAGTTCAGGTGGCAGGGTCACAATATGGTTGTCAAACAAGTATAACTCCTTCAGCTGGGTGAGCATTCCGAGCTCAGCAGGAATTGCTGAGAGACTATTTCCACTAAGATCAAGGAGTTCAAGGTGGCGGAGCTTCGCAATCCCGGCGGGTATAGAAGTAAGGGCATTGTGGTTGAGATAAAGGTTGATGAGGAAAGTGAACTTGAAGAGGCCAGAGGACGGTGGGATATTTTTAATATTGATGCCACCCATGTCAAGGGAGTTCCAGGTGTTCTGTGGGGGTTTGGCGGTAGGCCGCGGGGCCTCGGCAATAGGGGCAACAGTGGATGAAGGGTGATTGACCACAGAATTTGTGGCGCCTGGTGAGCTCTCGCCGGCACTCAACGCGGGGGTGGAGGATAGAGCTGGTGTTCCAGGTAGGTCTTTCGAGGATTCTGTGGTGTCAACATTTGTGCTCGTGCTGGGCTTAACAAGGTTGGGGTTTGTGATAGGGATAGCGGATTTGATGACCGTGCGTGAGGCCATGGCGCTAGCACGCGCACGGTGATGTGAAGACCGAGAGGACCTGATCATCTTTGTATGACGTATTATAAGATTGAATTGAATGGGATGCTGCTCAACGTACCTCGCACTTAAGAAGCTGCTGCTGCCAATGGGGTGTTATGATCTGGCTGCCCACGCTTCCTGGTGAACCCTGGCCCATATGCTGAGGGTGGATGTGACCATTGGGTGGGGAAGGGTAATGAGACAAAGAATTCTGGTGCTGGTGGGGAGGGAGCGGGGGGTGTGAAAGGGGATGATGTGGGTGATGCTGAATAGGATTTACAACACCATTCGTATAGAGCGGGTAACCTGGGGATGGTGGTGGTGGACCTATACTCTGCTGTGGGTGATGCGTATGTGTGTGATTAACACTTCGAGACCAAGGGGACTGGTCTTGAACGTTAACATGGTGTGGGTGGTTTGCGAGCTTGTGTGAGATTGCGGGCGACTGCGAAGGGTAGAACATCGCATCTGAGCCGACGCAATAGCACACGCAGGATATATGTGCTGCTTAATGAGACCTCTACACGTCAGACGTCAAAATTACACGATAGTATAAACAGAATAAGAAAGACGGTTCTAAATATCTTTGACAGATATCTTGCTTGGTGCCGTTGTCGTCGTGCTCGTCGTTGTCGTCAGTGCGAAGTCGGTGGAATAGACGAAACAATAATTCAAGTCAAAAGCTCGACAGGCACACTGCCACTGTTACACCGGCGACGGACGGCGTGACCGGGGTCACTCATGTCTTTGCACAGCCACCGTTAATCGCTAAAGTAATATGCTGGATCGCGAATAAGGATTATGGATGCTCGTACGATGCGCTTTTATTGAAACTTATAAAACACCATTCTATCCCATCAATTTTCTTCTCATTCCACCATGACCATCTACCAAGCAACAACATCTGCCCCAGTCAACATCGCCTGCATAAAGTGATCATTGTTGCTACTTATGTGCTCAGACAAGATCTAATCTATTATATCATTGTAGATACTGGGGAAAGCGCAATGAGTCGCTGATCCTGCCCACCAACTCCTCTCTCTCCGTCACTCTGAGCCAGGATAACCTCCGGAGCACAACTACTGCACGCGCTGATGCTTCCTTTACTGCTGATTGCCTCTGGCTCAATGGCAAGGTGGACCCAATCAAACCCGGCGGTCGACTCCACACATGTATCTCCGAAATGAAGCGTCTCCGTGCAGCCTTTGAAGCAGCAAATCCCGATCAACCAAAGGTGCGGCTTCCCCACAAACCTTCACACTACGTCACTAACACACACCTAGATCGCCTCCTTCAACGTGCACATCTGTTCATTTAACAATTTCCCCACCGCAGCGGGTCTTGCTTCCTCCGCTTCAGGCTTTGCAGCCCTCGTATACGCACTCTCCAAACTCTACGCCCTCCCCCAAACCCCTGAAGAACTCAGTCTCATCGCCCGTCGAGGATCTGGTAGCGCATGTCGCTCCCTCTTCGGTGGCTTTGTCGCCTGGGACATGGGCAGTGACGACATAACTGGGCAAGATAGCAAAGCCCGTCAAGTCGCCCCAGAATCCCACTGGCCCGAGATGGAAGCCCTCATCTGCGTCGTCAATGACGCCAAGAAAGGCACCAGTAGCACCAGCGGCATGCAACGCACCGTCGTCACTTCCGCACTCCTCCAGCACCGCATTGGATACGTCGTTCCCTCGCGCATGGCAGACATCGAGAGTGCCATCGCAGGCAAGCGTTTTGGTGACTTTGCAGAGATCACCATGAGGGACTCAAACCAGTTCCATGCTGTCGCTCTTGACACTTACCCTCCCATTTTCTATATGAACGATGTTAGTCGCGCCATTATCGCCATCATCACCGAGTACAATCGGCTCTCGGATGAGCCCAAGGCTGCTTACACGTACGATGCAGGCCCAAATGCCGTTATCTATGCGCTCACGCCCAATGTCCGTGAGATAGCACAGCTTGTTCTGTACTACTTCCCCCAAGCAGAGAAGGTCGTCGTCGGAGGACAGGAAGTGAAGGCTACGTTACCAGAGGGATTCAATGAGGCTGTTGCTAAGCGGTGGGAGGTAGGCTCTGTTAAGGGACTTATTCACACCCGTGTCGGTGACGGCCCTCGGGTTTTGAGTGACAGTGAGGCGCTGTTGGACGCCCAGGGCATCCCTAAAACGCTTGCTTGAGCAAAAGTAGAACAGCTATAAACGACATTTTGTATCTTAGTAGAACAATCCGTGTTACAACAATAGATGTACCGCAAAACAAATCAGCTCATTACTTCTGCATCGCCCAAAATTTCGGATGAAGTTGTCTACTAAGCCCTGAGGCAACATATAGCAACCGACAACCTTGAGAAAAGACCATGTATTTGCATACATGCTGTAATATCTATTCGATGTCAATGACGTCACCTTTCATCCATCTTGCAACAAGTATCTTCTGAATTTGCACGGGGGACATGCACTCAAAAGGTTGCTGAATACTGATAGCGCCCACGGATGCTTGGTCGGTCTGAATGCTCAGGGTTATTTCAAAACTTGCTTTAACCATTATGAGTTGTCGAATTCGTCCAGGACCCTCATCTCGACGTTGAACATTCAACCCTTTCAAATAATCTTGACAACATGCCAAACGTATGTGGCCTCTAAATCAAACCTATCAGAAACGACCTACACGTCACAATAAAACACAACTTCAAAACACGAAAACAGAACAAAACGGTGTCAATCACGCTCATATCCCATCCTCTGCATCAACCATATCCAAAAGCGAACCTATAGGTTGTTTTCCGTCTTCCGCTATAAACTGCAATAAACTCTCGAACACCTCCGTACGCTGCCTGAACCGGTCAGGTGACAGCGGCTTCGTCGAAGCGTCCCGCAATGCAGTCTCTACGGGATCTTCTTCCATCAAAAGTACCGCGTGCCGCCGCTTCTGTCCACTAGAGGTAACAGCGGATGACGTACTCGCATCAAGCGTCTCATCTTCGTCATCCAGTCGGCTCGTCCAGGCTTCGTCAGGTGTGTTCGGACGCGAGCGTTTTTTCGGTGGCTCTTCGAGGAGATTTATAGTGGTTTCTTTAGGTGTACCTGCAGACTCGGCGGAGCCATCATCCGTGGCAATTGGAGTCGAGAATAGATGCCCCAGGAGTGCCCTGAAGACACTCGTCTCCTCCGGGTTTGTGTGATCCACCATCGCAGACACTTGCGTTTGTAGAAAGCGTAGCGCTTTGACTGCAGGTTGTTCTTCGCACATCTCTCGAAATCTATACACAATTAACATAAGCATATGCTGCATAACCCTTTCAAGAGCTCATAACGTACTGCTGTTGTCGGATCTGGTATTTTGCTCGCCTAATAATTTCATCAGGTGCGGCTCTGAAGAGCAAGCACATCCGCCATTAATACCAATAGAAGAGTGAAGTACAGCAACGCTTCTCACCTCAATAGCTTCATAGTCCAAAAATCATCCAGCCTCATTTCTTTCGATACCCTGTTCGGACGCTCGTCATCCCCACTCCCCTCTACCTCCGTTTCCACATCTTCTACGGGCTCATTCACCTCCCCTGCATTTCCACCATGCATAAACACACGTTTCGTCCCCTCATCATACACTACTTGATGCGCATATCGCGGAAGAGGAACTTCGGCAGGCTCCCCGCCCTCCTGTATCACTTCGGGCAATATGTTTGTCCACTTCCCGGGCTTGGAAGGGTGCGCGTACTGATACACCCAGTTTGGCGTGTCGGCGCGTAAGCTAGTAAGCGCACAAGCGGGCTGTGCGCGAGTCAGCCCACAGAATCTAGACGAATCACTTGGTTTTGAGCAGTTACGTATAAATGGGATGGATTGCATACACATAAATCTCCTTCAACCGTCCGTCGATAATCGCCCGCTGAGTGAAACATGCATTGGGACCCCCACTTGTGCTGAAATTGCTGAACAATTCTGTCACCGTGTTGCTCGCAATGTCGTAGGCGTACATGTCGGACAAATACTTGTCATCACGCTGCCCCGCGAAAATGAAAAGATTGTGCGATATTGGGTCCAGAACCATTGAATGACCTATCGTTCTTCAGTATGTTGGACATCATGACATGAGACAGACTGACCAAAGCGGGGCGAGATGGGTGGCTGTACAGACGAAGACATTGACAGTGCAGGTTGGGGCCTACAGACACAATAAGAACGACAATAAACGGCCAATGACAACAATACTCGCTGTAGGAGTTTCCATTTGCTCGTGCGGACGTTATAACTATACATGCCAGAGTACTTCGGCGAATCCCATTCGCCATCGACAACTCGGCCACCGGAAACATACAATATTTGTGCCTCACAGTCCATCACCATTTGGTGGTCGAAGATGAGTGGTGGCCCACCGGAGGACTAGCATCATTGGTTTTAAAAAATGCAATGTCCGCTCTACCACTCACCGCCGTATCAAATGATAATAAATCCCATTTTCCAGCATCCAATCCTCGCGTATGATACCGGTAAAACTCCGAGCAGTATGGAGTAGACCTAGACCCATCCGGTATCTCGCCTGCTCTTCTTAATAGTTCTTGATGGTCCTCGGGCTTCAAGTCCCCATCGCCAAGTCGACCCAGAAGATAGATGCACCCCGACTTCGTATCATAAACCATCTTGTGACAAGACCTAGCAATAGGCCCGTTCTTCTCGACAGACGTGCTATGACTTATCACGTGCCATCGTTCAGCATTCACGTCGTAAGACCAGAAATCGTCTAGGCTTTTCTGTCCATCCCAGCCTCCAAAAAGGTAGATGAGGCCATTGTCAGGGTTGAGTGCCATTGCATGACCACCGCGTTTGCTCGGCGCGTCGCCGTCCGCGTTCATACCGTGAAGACGTTTCCACTGCGAGTGTGGTTGACAAAATTGGATATAAGCATCTAGAAGCCCAGCTGAAGATGCTTCAGACAGAAGTGCTTCTGAATCAGTCCAAGCCCCTTGGAGAACAAGGCTCGAATACAACGCTGTCACGACAGGGTGCTCGACCTGGATGTTCGAGCGCGCCAGGATGTTTTGATATGGTGTTAGCAACCTCCGCTGCCTCAGATGCTTAAGCACGTGGCGAAGCACTACGGTTTCTCGGTACTATGATTGTTTATTCAGTGAATATACGTGTGATAGAATTGACGTATCAAACCTCCTCGTACCGCGAGCGGATATTGTCAACGTATAGAGAATCGGCTATGCCTGAAACAGAGACATACCAGATCGAAATGTTAAAGCTCATCCCGTGGGCTCTAACCGATGCACCGATTTAGCAAACAAACAACTGCAACATGCCCACTCACGAAACTGGTACAATTTTGATGTACCGTGTCGGGAAGCAAATGCCCTCGCCATTCACATGTTTCAAAGGGAACGTTTCGGACACGGTGTCGTCCTTGAGCTGTGTGTATAGCGCCTGCACCATATGGTGCGGATTCAGGCCTACATAGACCCTGAACTCCCTCATGTTGCAAGGATGTTCTGTTGAATCTGTTCAGAGCCTGAATTTTGGAGGAGTGAGCTCACATACTCCTGTTAAACTTCATCCACCAGACTTAGTTTTCACATTGATGACAAGGGTTGGTCGGCATCACCTTTCCAAATGTTATGCTCTCTTCATGTCATTAAGAGCGGGGTATGTCAGCGCGTGCGAGATCATGAAGCGCAGCAGTTACTCAACTGACAACACCGAGTGTTTCTAACTTCAGCAGAATCCATTGCTTCGCTGTAGGTAATTGTTGCGCGCCGCTCCATCTACTTGAAGGGTCCTGTGGTGAGTCAACCAGTATGTTTTCCGGAACGTAGTTCCCGCTGTGCTCCGAGCATCCGGCGATGGTATACGTCATGGTCTGCGCAGGAGGCATAGTTGGTTGGCTTGAGGTCGCCCAGGTGGCAGACATTTTTAACGGTTTAATCTTCGGTAAAAGTGGCTAGCTGAGGATAAGATAACGAGTGCCACTGACTCGAAAGGTTTGAAAGACCGTCACGGTTCCGCACCTTGAGAAAGGTTGAGAACCGGATGTGGGCAAAACGGTTGTCAACAGATGTGTAACTCATGACGCGGACGCGTGACGACTGCTGCGATGTTCACATGACCAACGAGAAACCCCCTCAAATCAATTATCTATGAATAAAACACCTAAAAATCAATGCTCCAGCCGTTAGTACGTACAAGGTACTGTATGTACTTATAAGCCCAAGATATACAGTATTGTGATCAGTAAGATGAAGCAAGGTAGCATAATCAACCTTCCGCGTTAAATTGCTCTATGGACAACTTAGGACTTCTGCTCGTCAACAGTCTGCATAACCCAGGCCTCGGAGGCGACAAACTGCTGGGTAGGGACACCTAACTCGAGGAGCTTGGCGAAAGCGGCAGAAAAACTAAAACTGTGTTAGCGTATGGATGTACTGATTATCAAGTGACGCACTCCTTGAAGAAAAGGTCAATATCATCAGCGTAGGCCTTTGCGTACTTCTTGAAACTCTTGTCCTGTGTAAGAACATAATCCGTTCTGAAAGGCATTTAGTCGATGTTGACGATGTGCACTTAAAGCAACATACGGGAGCATCATAAGCGATTTGGTCTTCTTGTCCTCGAGCTGTTTAGGTCCGTTCCACTTTTTCCATACCCACCTATTTCAACAATATGTCAGTACTTCTTCCTTTGAGAGAGAGCTATATCCTTACTTCTCATCAAACAAGAGTTTGTAGAAGTCATTAGTGAACGTGGTAGGAGAGAAGGTCCAAGGTCCATCATAACCAGAGCTGGATAGAACTAAATCAGCAACAGAAAAGAAAATACAGTGAAGGCTATACCGGTCGGGGTGGCAACGACCGAGAGCATGGGCACCGCAGAGAGCAACAATTTCTTGGTCGTCGAAGCTGCATGCATGGCGTCAATCTGCCGAGTATTCTGTCATATAAATGCAGGCTCACCCCATACGGTAGAAAATCTGGCTTGGATGTTAGCTCGTATTTGATTGTAAATTAAAATTACATACATCCCGGATATGTGGCGCCCCTTGGGAGGCGTCAGGGAGACGGCCATCAGGAGGTACGTGGGATTCAAAACCATCAATGCGACCAGGTCTCCAAGGAACCTTCGGGCCAGCCATCTCCTGCACCGCAGCAACACCAGCAAGCGTCCACAAGTCGCCGTAGCTGATCCAGCTAAATTCTTGTTTAATCTTCTCCAGCACTTCACGGGCGACGTGAAGACCCGCGTTTGCTCCATGAAGTGACTCGGGCTGGAAACGCATGGTCGCGTAGTTGCTATGTTTCGTTGTACCATTACGTTAATGATAAGGTGGCTTCTAATCGGCATACAGGAAAAACCGACCTTCCGCCAGTGCCAGTAGCCTTGTCGTATGTACCGGAGGCATGCCACGCCAGACGGACAACCACAGGGCCGAAAGAGCCATCTATGAAAACAATGAGAGCAAGAACAGAACCAAGCGCTTAAATACTGTACTATCGTAGTCATCAGCATCGTCGATCACCTCGGCGATGCGGTTGTACACCTGGAAGAAAATAGATGAGCTCCAGGTAGCTACACAGAAAAGTTGAAACGAACTTTCTGGTAGTCTGCCTTAGTCGGAACAAAGTTTGTAGCAACCTTTGCTGACTGAGCCGCAGACTTGACTGCGGTAGAAGTCGCTTTTGCCGTCTCCGAAGATGAGTCATACAAGTAGTATGCAACACCACCACCTAGAATGACCGCGCCCAGACCGACATAGAGACCAGTGTTGGACTTGGCTGCTGGAGGGACTTCCGTTGAATACTTGCGGAAGGAAGACGTGCGGAACTGGGCCCTCTTGAAGGATGCAGACAAAGCCTGCCTACGAAGTGGTGCACGAATCGCGGCAAAAGACATGATGGGGGGATAAAGCGAAAAAATGGATGAAGGCGAGAAGACGCACTAAATATCAACACAATCACGCGTTGGTCGCCTGCCTGTAGAAATATTAGCAATATATTCTCTGTAAGGGGTTTACATAATCCTTTATCAATTGCCTGCCAGCCAATCGTGCTCTGCCATTTAGACAACACGACGAGCCCCATTAGGTTATGATGGTGAGGGGACTCCGATACTTCTGGCCAATGAAAGCTTAACCGTTGGGCCCCTTTGACGTTTGCGACAGACGAGCACTATATTAACGAGCTTCTTCAACTCATTCACACGCCTCGGTACGCGCAGTGGGCAAGCTTTAAGGTCAAATCTATAAGTAGCTCATCTTCACAGGCCTTCCTTCAACTTGTCATCCAGTTCACCCTCCACTCGGCTCCGCACAGTTCTCGCGCAAAAACTTCATTTTTGTCAGTCTTACACGAACATGAACTTTGCCAGCCTTAGAGAGGGCGCCCAGCCTTATCAACGGGTACCTTTATTTGTTATACGAGCGTGTATAAATTGCACAGCTGCCGCGCGGCGCGGAGTCCTTGGGAAATCTAAGGCAAGTTCCTGAGGTTGACGAAGTCGAAGATTCTCGAACGGGTTTCACTTCAATCCAGCATTATAACTGAGTTCCGAACATCCGTCGACAACGCGTCCAAATGAGTCAGCTTCTCTTGCATCGCCACCAGATTCTGAGCGCCTTCGCCCTCAATTCCGAATGATTCACCTACGGGCGGTGTCGCGGTACAGTCTGTCGCTCAAGACTTGAAGCCAAGCGTCTTACCCCTTGCAGTGCTTTAAATTTGGCGCTTTTCCTTAAAATTCCGGTACATCACATGATTCAGAAAACCTATAGGCACTGCCTTCGCTAACTTGGCTCAGCCTAGCGGCCCTAGCTTAGCCTCTTTGATTTGCTTCCCCTGATCTGAGCGATTACGGCGCAGCCACAGTCATTGACATCATGCGACACTTTGTCAAGGTGCTATAGAAGACTTACGGTAACCTACACTTTCGGATGTTGTCGGCTATGGTCTGTCAGATTGACGCCCTTACGGACCTATAAAATCCCAGCATTCATTTTGATCACATACCACACGTTCCAACATGAATCCCTACACAAACGGTTGGCCTACCAACTGGTATCAAGCACAATATAACCCTCATGTATACGTCCCCCCCTCCTACCAATATCCAGCGGGATGGTACGGATATAACTGTATGTGCCCTTCAATCTCCATTACTCACCTATATGATCTCACCATATTCTCTGCGCACCCATAGCCGAACATGCACCACCAAAATCTAAATGGCCCAGCCTCAACCCCACTCTTGCATCAGACACGACCTACGTGCGCTATGATATCCGCAAGCCCGCTCGGGAAGGGATCATGCTATCTACATGGAACCAAATTAGCCACGTTCCAGCATTCGTGGCGCCTACGTACGAGGTCCTTATCATATCGAAGGCATTCCCTTGGTCAATCGTTATCCGCGCGCCTGCTGGGTCTGTAGTCACATGCGGCGCGGTCTTTGACGGATTGCATGAAATGCTACAGAAGCATATCGAAGACTCGGAGTGGGCAATCGTGGCCCTTGATAAGACACGGAGAGAAGCAATCGAGAAAGCTGCAAAGTCGAGGCAAGAGAAGGACAAGGATAAACAACTGAAGAGAATTGATTGGCTGGGGGACACACCAATGTTCAAGGGGCTAGAGAAGGACGAGGAATTTGCGAAAAAGAGACATTTACCCGGAAGTGCGACTGTCGCAGAGACGTGGGTGGTGAGATTTGTGAAACAGTGATGGTAACATTTATGATGTATCATCATGGGAGTTTCGTCATACTTTTCCTTGGTTTTCTTCTCGGACCCCGTGTAACAACACAATCTTATGTTTACACTTCTGCGTTATGCCTTACGGCTCTCCGTCACTTATTATTAGTCTCGTCTGTTGCGCGTCTAGGGAAGTCATCCAAATATGACTCTAGTGAATATCATCGACAGTGCAACCTGATGTGTATACGCGATGCTCCACTTTAATGATGCAACGCTACAGCATATCACCAGAAATTAACACATATCATACGTACAATCTATACCTATCCCGTTCTGTTTCTTCATACTACTAGTACATACATAGTACTGGTGGAAATGATAGATGTTGATCATGATCATGATATGGATGAGATTATCATGATATAATTTATGTAAAGTCAAGCTCAATTGGTCGCGATCCGAACTCTAGGGTTAGGGTTATATGTCACCTACCGTCTTTTTTTGTTTCTTCACTCCAGAGTCCAGACGCCTAGCATAAGGTTGCCTAGGTCTACGCGAGCACAAAAGGAAGTCGGTTAGTCTAGCACCACCACAAGAGACCTTCATCTCAATGGTATCATTCCAGTACGCTATCCTTTCCCTTTTTCACAATTTCATATGTATGATCTTAACGCACGATCAACAGATGTCACAGTTCGTATCTGCTATCATCAATTTCTTGAACGACACTAACTAACCCATAACCACACAGGCTGCAGTGACGTCGTGAAAAAACCGAAACTCAACCAACATCACAGTTTCTGCCATGCAGCCTTCGACTGTATCGACTGCTCGACCACCTTCCACACCCCCGCTGAGTACCAGGGACATATTTCGTGCGTAACTGAAGCAGAGAAATATCAGAAGACGATGTACAAAGGTCCTCGATCGGTGAGTTGTCCATCCTTACATTCTTAATAGTTTTTTCATGTGAGCAGGCGGGGACTTGGGGGGCAGCACCTCGAGAGAATGGGCGCGGTAGGTTCAAGGCAATGGGGGATACCAGCCGAGACCACCAACGCGTTACCAGGCCACTGGTGCCAACGGAACTCCGTTGGGCACACCTCAACGCATGTCGCCTATAACTGTAACACCACCAGAGCCGTCAGTCATACCACCAAAACCAATAGAGGCTCAGCCTTCAAAGGACTCAGCCCCAGCGCCGGAAACGACTGAGATTAAACCACAGAAAAAGTCAAAGTCTGAATTAAAAGCCAAGGACAAAAAGGTGAGTACGCGTAATTCGTTATCTACAGTGCGGTATCTAACTCGTACAAGACATCAGAAGATACCATCGTTGTCGAATCGTTATCTGCGCCTTCGTCTCCGTCACCTCCAAAGGCGGAGAAGAAGAAAAAGGACAAGAAACCTAAAAAGTCCACTGAGGACGCTGTAGAGTCTACTGTCGACGATACCCCGACATCAACCGAGATTCCAGGAGAAAAGGAAAAGAAATCCAAGAAAAAGGACAAGGAAAAGCGGAAAGCTGTTGTTGTGGAGGGCGAGAATTTGGAGAGCCAAGAGATCAATGACAAAGATAGCGACGAGAGCCAGTCAAAATCACAAAAGCGGAAGAGGGACGACGAGTCCGAAGAGACGGGCACAGGTAAGAAAGATAAGAAGGAAAAGAAAAAGAAGAGCAAGAAGGACAAGGTCGAAGAGACACCAACGAATAGCATGTCGGATCCATCGTCTAAGCCAGTCGAGACTGAGGGAGAGACAAAAACGAAGAAGCGGAAAAGAGACAAGTCAGAAAATGTTCCGGAGGACGGCATGGACGTCGACGTGACACCTACAGACGCTCCGTCTGTTGCGCCTGTGGAAAAGAAGAAGAAGAAAAAGAAGCACGACGCGGAACTAGATGCTAATGTCAAGGTGTCGGCAACGGATGTCGATGCTCCCCCACCGGCTCACGATGAGAGCAGAGAGAAGAAGGAAGGATAAGAAAGAGAAGAAGGAGAAGAAGGAGAGGAGCTCCAAAAAATCCGACAAGGCTTCAGCATAATTGGCTGCTTCGTTGAGTATCTACGAGATTTAGTTTGGGTTTGGTGACGAGTTGCTTTTATGCGGGGCCATACTATCCATTAGAGGGATGTTGACAATATACCTGGCACGCGAAATGTGGTTACAGCCTTATGAGGTGTCAGAAGTCACAGTTGTGTCATTAACCCCTCGTGATCACTTGTTTCCGGATTAGGTGCTTTCGATTGTAGTAAGTACTGATTGTGGCAAGGGTTCGTCCTTTGCTCTCCCTCTCATCTCCCAGTACTCTTCAGACGAAGCATACCACAATTTACTATGCATGCTATTCAGGTTCGTATGAAAACAGCATTATGCCTGGAGATGGCTCAAGATCCTTTCTAGCAACAATATTGGGCCGTTCGCGACTATCTCAGTCCAGTGCGTGCCATCGCAGTTGACTATCACTAAGTCTAAGTAATACCCAGGTCCTCAAAGAAAGCAAGTTCAAAGAGCACGGACGTATAACCCCCGGTACGTATTTTATCACCAACCACCAACCACAAGCATCTCAATCTTGCTTTAAGAGGAATTTGTTGCAGCAGGAGACTTCCTATCATACAAGTTCCCAGTATGGACGTGGTACGTGCAAGCAATTTCTCAACCTCAATACATCCCCTCAAACCAGATCCCCATACTTCAGGGAAAAAGGCGACGCGTCCAAAGCCCGCGATTATCTCCCCGTTGAGAAACAATACCTCGTCACTCGTGGCGTCCCCTGCCTTCGACGAGCCACATCACTGGCTTACACAGACGCTGATGAAGACGCTGAGCGACTTCTCTCCTTTGGGGATTCTTCGGGTGCTGCCGATGATTGGGTAGAAACGCATGCAGGGCGAGGGGCCACAGTGGACTCTGCCGCGAACGTAGGCGAGATCGATGATATCCCGGACTTGGATGGTGATGGACTGGCAAGCGCGATGGCGGATGTGTCGATTGCATCGGAGACGGGCGCTACGGTGGGAGAGACACCGGATCTAGATGATATCCCTGACATGGAAGAGGAGGGGCTGGAGGATGGTGAAGATGAAGCTACGATGGCACCGGTTGTGCCCAAGGCAGGCGGCGTCATCGATGCATCGTGAGTTTTCCAACCTGATCTTTGTCTAAGCCCGATCCTAGACGAGATGCTCAGGCAGGTGGGGGTCGCAAATGGCAATCTCTTGCAAGTACGAACGTATGACGTGATGATCACATACGACAAGTATTATCAAACTCCCCGGATCTGGCTACTCGGCTATGACGAAGTTTGTCGCCATCGCTTCATAATAATGTTCTCCCGCTCATTCATATTTTGTGATTTAGAATCGCACCCCTCTAACACCATCGCAGATCTTCCAAGATATCTCAGCAGATCATGCTCTCAAGACTGTCACCATCGAAGCCTTCCCACACTCTTCGACGCTCCAAGCAGCCTCTGTACATCCGTGCAAACACGCAAGCGTGATGAAGAAAGTCATCGAGCGCATGAACGCAGGTGTGGTAGAAGAACAGCTTGCTGCACGGAAGAATTCCGGCAAGCATCAAGACAAGGACGGGAAGAAGAAATGGGGTTTCGGGCGCAAGGGGACAAAAGAGGAGGGAGTAAAGTCCGGGGGAGAGGAAGAGGAAGTGGAGGGCATGCGTGTAGACTTTTACCTTGTGGTGTTCTTGAAGTTCATCGCTTCTATCGTGCCTACGATCGAGGTGGACTCGACGACTGCGTTTTGAGGATGTTTTCATGGAGGATATATCCGCTGGATTTTTGGTGCAGTTAACAGTAAGTAATAGTTGTGCTATGACGGGTGTGTATGTACTATAGAAATTATGTAGATTTTGATGTACGCTCGTAGTTACTCAGGGCACATGATTCACCCGATTCTGTGCCTCTGGGTGAGAACGCCGCCAGTCGATCGCACCGTGCCTGCCGCGGCCGGCATCGAGACCCGTGATGCCAACAACCTTTCCCAGGCACCAGCTATCGGCGTACACAGACTCGTACAATGAACTACCTTGTAGTACGTTGCAAAATTCTGTATGGTTTCTATTGACTCTAATGGTGGTCCGACTAGTACACTTGGAGTCCAGTAGACATTCAATTGATTTTCTGCAGATTTATGCATGAATGCATAAAGCTTTATGTCAAACCCGGGCCCCGTCCGTGTCGTGTCTGCCCCATGTCCATGCCTGTGTCAAGCTTCATCCATGCTACGTCACGACCGTGTCAATGATTTCAGCATCCCGGTCGTTTGCATGGTCTTGCGCTCAATTGAGTTGTCATTCTGATGCATGTCTTGTATCTGAAAATCTATCGCAATACTCTAACCTTTTACCGTGCAATCCGAGTCTGATCTGACTCATATATATGCGCATCCGTTCGACTTGTTTTGTTGTGCCGCTGCGACTTGCACCGATGATCTAATTTATAAATTCAGAATTCTTTCATCATTCTCGGCGGCCTCGATCAATACCAACACATCAGAGAGGAAGGTGCGGAAGTAGTTATTGTACAAGATGCAATCTAATCATATAAATGTGAAGGTGTACAGACGAGCTCACATATTTGAAGCACATAAAACATATTACATGGTTCTGGATTCACGAGGGAGTAAGATACGTCAATATTCCAATATCTATGATTAGACCTGAAGCGCCTCATAACTTGTTTATTTTTAAGCCACAAGACCGCAACAGTAGGGAGCTTGGGAGTGCCACCGTCACGGACCTACAGCAGTTTATAATAGCAAGGACTAATATTTGGAGATGATCCGAATGAATAAGCGGGCCTTGACGCGGCACGACCACGACAAAATAGCTACGCGGCTTGCGCGTGCACAACAAATCTGGGTGACGTGATCTAAACGCTGGCCATGGTTTCGTTGGTTCTAACTCGACTCCAAATGGCGGTCTGAGTGAACATGAACTGACCCCCTCAGTCACGTCATCGACGAGGAACATAACATATATAGACCTTCCAAAGTTTGATGCACTTCTTTAATCTCAGAGGCCCAGAACACTCCCGGGACCGGCTGTGCGATAACGGGGATCATTTAAAAGAAGTTGCACCGACATCTCGTTTCAAATGGGTTGTTGATTGTATGCCGGGAGCAGCATTTGATAGTCCACCCATACCACATACCACACTCTCAGTCTGAAGGTGACATGTTGCACCCACACTAGCACTTCAAAGCCGCTCGTGAAACAAAATTACCAGGGCTTGAATATAAATACGAGATATCGGCAAATTTGAACACCACACACCTCCGTCCTTGCTCACTCAGTCTCGGTGAGCACAATCGAGCGCCAATTGAACTGCAACTTACCGAGTCCCATAGCCATACTGTGAAATGCCTGCCCCAGTCACATACTATAACGTCGAAGTCGTCCAATTTTGGCGAGGGCAAAAAGAACCCCTACAACCCTATCCCCTTCACTGGGCGATCTATATCCCAATCAGTCCTGGTATCGGAAACACATACCACTTACTAGGAAACACGGACACCTACACCATAGATTTCAGACGCAATCAACCGTACCCAAACCCAGATACATGGCGTGGAAGCTTCGCCGTCGGAAGAGTAGCTGCGCATCAGCTAGCCCTAATGGAGCGACACCTCGCAAGCATTCCTATCACACGTCACGACCCCAGATGGACCTGCCAAAGCTGGGTGTGGGAGGGTCTCAGGCATCTTCGACACAAAGGTTTTAATATTAGCTGGGAAATTAGGCTTTCAGATCTTCAAACGCAGATGTACTGCTTGCTCGAGGATTGGGAATACGGCCGAATTTAGAGGGGGCAGAGTGCGAGGGGTTTGCGACTAGGTGATCAAAGATTCGATGTTGTTGCTCAGAGTCACTGGGAACACTCACCATAAAAGTTAATATATCAGCACCGGCATTCTGAATGTGTATTAACATTGGCATCATAGACATCCTGAGCTATCATCGCGAGTAACCTTCGTTGTTTTGATCAATACAGAAAGCATCCCTCACCTATCAAGTTCTGTCGCGCTGACAGACCGAAGCGAAATCTTGTGTGCTATGGTTGTCATACCATGAAACATGCTATGACTTTCAAATTTTCAATCCCTCGCATTAGGAAAGTGACTACGTGGTGCACTTTACAGAAGGGAACACTGTCTGCCTTCTTTTGGTTTGTATTTGAGAGACTTGAAACTGAACCCTGCCAATCGTCAGATGCCGACAGTTGATCCAAGAAATAGCGACTGCACAGGAATGAAACACGGGATTTCTGAGTAGGACTGCAATCCAAACAACACCACACATCTGATACTATGCTGTACCATGCTGTAGACAATTAGGTGACGTTACTGTACATAAAAAAAGACAACAAGAAGTTGATCCAAATTATGGCAAGCAGCCACTAGATTTCCACTGCCGATCTGGGTGCTTATATCGGGCGCATTCAAAATATGTACGCAAAATGACAACCAGCCTCGAACAATTTTTGCCCCTCACTGTTGTACCACCTCCCGCCATATTACCTTGCCCTTGCCATCGTCACCATCTACCTTTTCCTCAGACCACATTTTCGCATCCCCCACAGCAATCCGCATCCCTGCCCAACATGCATCCACAAGCCCCGCACCACCCGCCATACCCATAACAAGACTTGCAGCATAGTAAAAATTCGCGTTCCCACGGCCCTCGCTCACCCAGAGTACATGTTGAAGTGGGAGGAGGAGCGCAGCGTGTAAGTGGAGGAGTGTAGTGACGATGGGGTGTCGAAGGTCTGGAAGAGTGCGAGTGAAGTGAGTACAAGATGGCGTAGGGGCTACAGGAGGGAAAGGGACTTACAACCATGTACTTCAGGGAAGATGGCTATCATGCTTAGGAACAACCCTGGGTCTGCGAGAGTTAAGTACGCCTTGAACGTTCCCAGGACGCCTACAAGAAGGAACGCGGCGTAGAGAGGATCGTGTCTATAGATGAGGCATATCAGAACCTGCAAAAACCAGCACGTATATATTATGAAGAATATCTTACTGGAATTTTATGCAGATGGGTAATATGTATATGACAAGATGAACCTAGTTATATAATTAGATGACATATGTGCACGAAGAAAATGAGAACGCACGGAAAAGACCATGAGGAAGAATGGTCTGAAATGATCAAACATCTCAGTGAAGAAGTACCACCAAAGACCGGGGTTAGGCGTGAGGTCTGGTAGCGTGAGGCTGAGATGTGTGTGTTTATGAACCATCTGTCAGAGATTAAAATCGACTTACCTTGCGCCCCATGATGCCCTGACCCAATTCCAGCTTCCGCCCGTAATAATGCATGCTGCGCCTACAAGGACGAGCCAGTATATTGTGAACTCACCAAAGAGGAACGGTATACGCTTGAGGTTACCATGAAACGGACGTGGGGAAGCGAGGCGAGACACGGGAGAGGAGACGAGTACCATGAGAATTGGGAGAAGTAGAAGAATAGAGGAGGGGGTGAGGTGAACTGCGAACGCGATAGCGAGGAGGGCATAAGATACTTTGCCTGGAATTGCAAAATGCGTGTGAGCCAACTTGGGAGGAGGCGTTGAGACGTACCTTGAGATGCAAACATGAGAGCAAGGAGAGTAAGCGTATTTTCGAATGTAGATGTTGATAGCGCAAGTGATGGAAGGAGAAGGTAAGGATTCAGCAAGTAGCTGTGCGGTGCGTTAGGTGCGTACTCGAAATATGCTGATAGATCGTACACGCTTGTGATAAGGTTTTCTACGTTGGACCTCGCAACCTCTTGCGATGGTAGACCCTGGCGTGCGCGCCATATGTGGAGAAGTGCCCACGCTCCTATTGCATCGGATACAGCCCATATAATTGGGAGTGGAGGTACTATGGTTGAAAATAAGGACAGTAGGAGAGGCGACTATGGCACGAATGGTCAGCCCGTGACACCTGGTCCACAGGAATGACATACATGATGAAAGGATCCTCCTATGTATGGGTCGATATCATTATCGAGAAGCCAGAGACCTTCTTGCACTGGTATTGACATGAATTAGCAATAGAATCACTTGGCTAGCCTTGACACATACAACGAAGGTAGGAGGTCAATGGAGAGCTAAGTTGATGGTCGTGTTTGAGGAGATTTTGACCTGGAAGAGGTAGAACTGCTGAGCAGAAAGCGAAGACATACCAGAGCTGAAAACGCCGGTGGTGCGTTCATCGCGTTTTGGTCACTTGTGGCAGGAGAATTCTGCCGCTGAGTATATAAGGAAAGTATCGCTTCTGGTGGCAGTGTGGCAGTGTTCTCACTGATTGGCCAGTACTAGTAGTAGGACCTACATTCGCGGGGTTGTGCAGGCAGGTCGTTTTCACATTAATATTATTGTTAGAAACGAGGGTAACTTCTCTCTCTCTCACTGTACAGCAAGCGGGGCCAACTTTGGTTCGATTGGATATTTGCACCCAGAATCTGTACTCAAAAGTAAAGTGGGGCAAGGCTTTGCCATCCTATTATCCGATGGTATAAAATCCCTTCCTCACCGCAATGCTTCTGCCAGCTCCCCAAGTCATCGTACACCAACACCACATCCCCCATGTGTTACTTAGCTCGTCGTCCATGGGATACCCCTGATCCCAATACCTCCCCTCCCGCTTTGCACAATGCTCGCTACAACGGGTGGCCCAGCCCTCCAATACAGCTTCCCCATGTCGCTTTGCCTTCGTTAAAGAAGCCTGCTGAACGGCGCGTCGCATTCGCAATCGACACCCCGTCAACCCGTCGTCCCCGTGACGGTAAAGTCACTCATATCCGTAAGCAGCTGTGCATCCTCTACATGTGGCTCTCTGTCTCAACCGTTGTCAGAACCTCAATCGGTTCAGCTTCAATATGGTACTCACCCACACAGAAATCATGGAGCGCAAGGTATTTTCCCCCCGATTTGTTCTACCCTAAGCCCATTTTTTCTGTAGGTATAATGTGGCCTGTCGAATGCCGACACCATGACGTTTCTAACTCGTGCATGTGGAATGGTAGGTTTCTGTCCTTGAATCCGGTTACCATGCAATCTGACTCGATGATGAAGGTGGTACTCACCAGAGACCATCTCCCCAAGGTGTTTTTGAGACGCGTACCGCCGCTCGTCACGACAAAGAGAATGCAGTGATCGAACGTAGGCGTCCTCGTCTGTTGAGTTACATTTACCAGGATGCTAAATTTTGCTAGATGATCCCTCACGACGAACCAAGGATTCGATTCCACTGATCGACAAGGACACACAAATAGGTGCGGTTCAGACCTAGCTTGTAATCATCCCGATTAAATTAATTTCGATGCCTCCCATCAGCCTCCCTCCTCGCAGCACCACGCATGCAACTGGTATATGATCTGCGATACCCACCCAGCTCTCTCTATCTTCCACCATCATCTCCATATGCAAGATGGGGATTTGAGTTCCTTCGAGTGCCACTCACGCCATTACGGCCCAAACAAATACAGCTAATCAGTCGAGACTTTCCCTGGGCATTCAACATCTATCCCGAGCCCAGTGCAGCAGAACAGGGTGTGACGTGTCTTGATGTTCTCACTGCGCTACACGCTGAACTGCAACGCCCACTCTCAGATACGGAGTGGGGAGCTGCTACAGAGGATAAACACTTGAGCCTCGTCGGAGCGCGCGATCGTCGGCTAAACATGAAACCTGCTTTGCGCGGGAGCCCCGGCACTGGGGCATGCACTACTGCTAGGCATAGAATGCCATTTTCATCCGATGCAGGTGTGAAACCTGCGCAACGAGAGCCCTTGATACTCCGTATAGACTGGCTTGGGTCTCGTGTTGCGTTTGGGGGCCTCGTCAAGGACGAGGCTTTTGCGAGGAGGAGACTCATTCCGGGTGCGAGAGAGTCACCTGAGACGTGGGTTGTGAGGTTCAATAACCTACCATAATAATAATATCTTGACGAAATGTACCTACCTTTTATGTATTGGTTATCGAGATTTCGAGACATACTTCATATGGCAAGGTTTTCAATAACAACCGGATTTGGTACTCAATCAAACTTTGGCGTTTCGCTCACGTGCAGCTTTAACTTGAGCTTCAAAGTAAGTTCGCACTGCTTGCGCACTGCAACTTGAAGTCAAGAAGAGCTTCGTAAGGGCCCGCGTACATCGACGACGTCTGTGGGATTATCATGTCACAGGTACAGATTACTAGCTCAGGTAAGTAGGTCTGTCTAACCTTTCTTGCAAGATAATTAACAGTATTGGAAATCAAATACCAGCCACTACTTCGAACGCCGCACCCCAGTGCATAGTGCTATAGCAGTACAACTTGGGCCTAGACTTCTTCCTTTAGTTCGCTTTTTTTTCTTATGCTGAACTAGTTCATGATATTGGGAGTAGAGCCCCATCGGAGAAACTTTGACGAAAACTGGGAGAAGAGGATAGATGGCTATGAGATCGAAGATGTGCACTGTGCAGCACATGGAATATCAGACACGTACGTGATGAAAAGCTTTTTTCATATCTACGCAGATGAAGATTTTCCGTCGAGATTGTGACGGATTAGACGTGGTGATGGCGCTGCGCACTGCGCACGCAACACGGCAGAGATATTACGGCGGTCAATTGCATGTTTCAGGATTCAGATGGGCATCTGTAAATGGTAGAACATTCCATTACCAAGAGTGGAAATGTTGACGTTCTAGTTTCCACACCCTGCCTCACCACGCCATTCGCTGGGACATCAAGCGCTCCGTGTCGTCATTCGCCAATTCCCGGTTTCCACTCAACTTGCATTTACTAGCGGAACAACTAATTGACGTATGTGCAGAGCAAAAGACAAATATTTCAACAAGCACATATTCGGACTTCCGAAGCTTGCGCGTGAAGGACCTTGGAGGAGTGTGGTCCGAAAATTTAAGTGACTGCGACGATGCGGCATTCGGTCATCTGCCCTATCCACGCAAATACGACAGATCCTTAATGCGACTTTTAGGAGCGTGCAGCTCAAAAAAATCCTGGCGCATACATGATGCCGGCTATTGACTACTTCCGTTTTCCAGGATCCCTTGGGCTATGGTGGTTCTTTTGGCGCCCGCCAAGAAGGCGACATTCTGATGAGCCATTTCCCGCAGTTTTGCTGTGTCGCACAGCCAGTCCAGAAGTGTCTCTAATCATCTTCTCAAAACTCCATTGCACTTGACCGAGGGTGTGAAGAACGTCAGAACAAGACCTAACAATAGGTATATTGTATGCCTATCAAAATATCGCCTAGGTCTAATTCGGGCAAGTTTTCGTGTCATTTATGTTGCCAGTACTGACGTATGTCGTAAATATCAGTGCAATACAGCATTCAGATCAACTTGATCGCTCCCCAGTCTAATTGGACAATGCATGCGATTTCTACGCTCAAATGTCAAGACAGGCAATAGTCTACCATGTGATCTTGCATGCCGTACTGATTTGGAGCTCATGCCAAGCTCGGTTTTTCTTATCAAGTCATTCCCACATCCCAAATGGGTGCTCGTAACCGTACTTCTTCTCAAATAGCGCCGGTCAAAGTGTTGTACCAAATGTGTCTTTCGCCGAGTCATGAAGGTCATCCGAACGTATATAATTCTTCATCACCGCAATGCCTCGATACACTATCACCTTCTTCCCATGCTTTCCGCAGCTCGTCTCCCTCCACAGTACCAGTATGTTACCCTCGGTCCCACTATCTCTCCTCCAGTTTTGCACAATGCTCGCTACGAAGGATGGGTCGGCCCCCCAATACAACTTCCTCGTGTTGCCTCTATTATTGGAACCTCCTCGCGTCATCCCTATGAGGAGGCTACCACCAATAGCCGTAGGTACGATTCGAAATCTATTCGGACTCTGCTCATTTGTTACTAGAACATTATCCCCATGCAACTGGCGCCTACACAAATTCCGGGGCGCAAGGTGATTTCCTTTTCTATGGTTCGACTTTCAAGCTTACTTTTCTTTGTTAGCAACAGCTGATACAATTAGGCATTTTGACTCTCAGCGCCGCAACGTCTCTCATCCACGGACATGGAGTGGTAGGTTTTCTGTCATCATTTGCTCCGATCATTATACGATCTAATTTGGGTGATAAAGGTGGCGCTTATGCTCTGTCTCTCCGAGGCGCTTCTGAGATGCACGCCACGGCTCAACGTGATACAGAGAACGCACGGCTCATGTGTAAGCGCCCGCATTCGTTTTACTAACTTGCAGGATATTCAACTGTATGTTTTTCTAGATGGAGGCCATTTTACACGGCGGACGATGCCATCAAACCTTATCACCCAAAAGGGTACGACTTGAACGCACTTACGGTTGTAAATTTCTGATATCTGCCATTAGCCTTCCCCCATCCATTTCTTGCGTCACCATCCGGATCATTGATATACGACCTGCGCTATTCTCCCACCTCTCTCCGTTTTCCATTATCGTCTCCATTTGCGGGCTGCGGGTACGAATGCCTCCGTGTCCCACTTACGCCAGAGAGGCCCAAGCAAATACGACTAATCAGCCCATACTTTCCTTGGGCGTTTGACGTCGGCCCAAATGCCAGAGGAGAGGTTGTGACGTGTCTCGATGTTCTCTCTACTCTGCATGTTGCATTGCAACGCCCACTCACAGACACCGAGTGGGGCGCTGCTGAAGACGATAAGCATGCGAGTCTTATCAGAGCACGCAACCGTCGTCTATGGACAGAACTCGCGTTGCACGGGAGCCCGAATTCTGCGGCACGCACTAGACCTACATCGAGCTTTGAAAGGCCTGTGCGGCGGGAGCCGCTTCTACTCCGTGTTGACTGGCTTGGATCCAGCGTTGCATTCATGGGGCTTGTCAAGGATGAGGCTTTTGTGAGGACGAGACTCGTTCCGGGTGGTGTGGAGCACCCTGAGACGTGGGTGGTGTTGTTTCAACGATTATGATTTCGAAGGTCCAGAGAAAATATACAAACTTATCATTTTTTTTTTTCGAGATTTTATAAACGTTGCGAACTGCTTGCATTGAAATTAAGTGCAAGCCTTGCAAGGGCTCCTGATTATGGGAGTTCGTATGTATCATAGTATTGAGCGCTGGCTCATTGATATTAATCAACTGGTAGCTAAACACAGCCGTGCGAGTTTGATTCATCCCACATTCAGCATATTGACGTCCCAGATCCTCTCACGTACCAGTCCTCTTTTACTCTTGCCGTCTCCCGAAACTGGATCATCGTACTTCTAGGCATCTGACAGCTGGCAACCAGCAACCAGCATCAAACGTGGGGGTAAGTACAACCTCAAGTGATGCGTGACGCACCGTCATTCAGGTTACTCCTTCCCTCATCACTTGCTGGTGCATGGGTGCTCTACCGAACTTGAATATGGGCTGATTACGACCTCGCTGTCAGATCAGAATCAAAGCCTAGGCAGCAGTCGACCTATGATACCTGGAGAAGAGTTCGTCTCACGATTTGGATCATGGTTTAGGAAGCTGCGGGGTATTTCTTTTACTTCAACGTAAGAACTCAGGAGTACTGGTGCTCTGCCTTCCCGTCTTGGTCGGGCTGTAAACATGCTTTCCTAGGTTTCTATTTTCACTCTTTCTTCTGTTTTACGTACTAGGGTACCTGCTGACGGTCGACGATTCCCAAGTGAGAAAATCAGAGCCGAATCAATGGTATAGTACATAGTAGTACTTACCAATGAACGTCTCATAGATCCACGACCCACAGGCACCTCTGATCACACCATCCCCTCTCAAGCATCCAGCCTTGCACAATCGCTATACAGGGTGGCACCACAACTTCCTCGTATTCCTCCACCTCCGTCCGTCTACAAGAGAGCACGTTGCTTTTGCGATTGATGTGAGACTTGAAGTACGGTTTCGAAAAATACGACCTCTAGCTTTGGTGTCGGTTTGCAGGCAAGATCATCGCGACGTCAGCCTACGACGTGTATATATGCATATTGCATTAGAGAAAAGTCCGGGGCCACCGCATGTGATCGATTGATCGATCACTTAAGAGCCTCGGACCATTAAAGTATCGGATCTCTGCAAAGTCTCGGGCCGTTGATGCGAGTCGCTGAGCCAACGCCGACACGGGAGTAAGTACGACGGGCATCAGAGAGTCGTGTCGTTTTCAGGAGATGTTTTATCGACTCTCATTGTACAACAGCGCAGACGCCGACTTGAGGTATACACTGTCTTCCTTACTAGTAAATACACTGTGGCCGGGTAGACCAGGTTACTAACCAATTAATATCCGATGACAATTGTTAGAAGCAAGTACGTACCCAAATACTGGTTCGAGGTGCAGCATGCCGGAGTAAATGGCTTCATAGAATGATTCATATTCCTCGGTGATACTGACGTAACCCGGATCGGACAAATTGAGGCTGTAAGATGGACAAACATCACGTTACACCTCATAAGGCTGTAACCACATTTCGCGTGCCAGGTATATCATCACGTTCCGAGTGCCGAGTGATACACGTGGTACCGACGTGGTACCGAGATAGCGGTAGAATCAGATCTATTTTTGTCCTTCTCAGGAATAGTTAATTAGGATTATTATGTGGTGCCCATGCATCGGTTTGGCATGGAGATTCTCTCAATCACCTCTCATCGTGAAAACTATATAACGACCAAAGCCTCAAGCCTCGATGGATTATTGTCCTCTCCTTCACCATGTTTTCTACAGCTCCTCCTCTACACTCCCAATGGGCTGCCTGTAATCCCACTGTCTTGCCTCCAACTTTTCACAATGCTCGCTACGCAGGGTGGCCCCACCCCCCAATGCAGCTTCCCCATATCACATCACCTCTGTTAACTGAACAGCATGATATTGATGTGGCAAATAATTTTCCCTCGCATTATACCCAGGTGAACGCTTCCCATAGTACCCGTGAGCTGTGATTATTTTCTACGGCTCTCGACCCTCTGCTTAGCTTTTGTTAGAATCTTCGAGTTATCCTATCCATCCCCAGTATGAACCTCCCTCCCCCATAAATTTGGGGGTACAAGGTACTCACCCTTTCCTTAGTCACACCTTGAATTCAAGCTTAATTTGTTCGACTAGCATCTGCGAATATGACGGGTTCCGTCGATCGCAATTCATGGCCATGGAATGGTGGGTTCTTTGTCGCCCGCGTCTGATCGCCATATGACCCTGACTCGTCTGATAGACGCTCGCACTCCATTCGTCGATATGCCCACAATGACTCGACATGATATAGAGGACATGCAGCTCATATGTACGCATCTTGGTTCTACTAACTTGCAAGGCGTTTATATATCTCTGCTAGATGACCACTCTGTGCCACGAACAATGTCATCAAACGTCAACGAAACACAAAATGGTATGTCTCAGACACAACTTATGATCCCCGTCGTTCCTCATACCTCTTATGCAGCCCATCCCCATCCACTTCTCTCGATGTCATCCATGCCATTCACATACGACCTGCGCTTCCCGCCTATCTCTCTCGTTTTTCCATCGTCGTCTCCATATGCAGGCTGCGGGTACGAGCTACTCTTCGTCCCACTCACCCCACAACGGCCTAGACAGATACGCCTCATCAGCCCAGACTTTCCTTGGGCATTCGACGTCAATCCTGACCCCAGTGCCGGAGCAGAGGGCGTGACATGTCTTGACGTTCTCGCTACCCTGCATGCCGCATTGCAGCGCCCACTCACGGACACAGAGTGGGCCACCGCTGAACGCGATAGACGTGCGAGTATTATCAGAGCGCGTGATCATCGTCCGATGATACAGCCTGCATTGCAGGGAAGCTCGAATTCTGCAGCACGTACTAGGCTAACGGTGAGGTCTGCATTCGACGCATCAGCGTCAAACAACAGGCCCGCGCAGCGAGAGAGGTTACTGCTCCGTGTTGATTGGCTCGGGTCTCGTGTTGCGTTTGCGGGGCTTATCAAGGATGAAGCATTTGCAAGGAGCAGACTCATTCCGGGTAGTGAGGAGCCACCTGAGACTTGGGTGGTGAAGTTTCAGAGGTTATGATTTCGAGCGTTTTGAAAAAGTGTACAAACATCTTTACTAGCTATTTGTATCGATATTTTATGAAGTTGTCGTCAACTTTCGTGTCATGTGTTGCCTTGTCAGCGTTGAGTAGGCTTTGTCGAGAGGCATGTGGAGACACCAGGGATCGATCGGCGGTGCCGACGTTGACCTTGCTTGTTCAACCAAATATTTATTCGCTGCTGATTGGTTGCGCACGCTTCTCAGGTTTATGACAAAGTGGCATGATTTCGTCGTATCCCCCGAAATGGCCTAGATTGAAGCGGTGACGGTCGAAGCAAAAGACTTTTGGGGAGGACATGTGCATGCGCGTTTGAGAGGGCAGCTTACATAGTAAAAATCGTCATCCTGAATTCACATCATGCGTAGATATTACGATTTGCGATGATACCATTGGCTGAGTTTGGGGCAACTTTTGAAGCACCTTTCAGAACTGGGTCCAACCTGCAGGGACATGAGAAAACGCACGAATATGTGGTGCCTGTTGACATGGTTTTTCCTTTTCTAATAATAATTTGAACAATAGATGTCGGATCTCCGTACTGCCTTGCAGATGGAAACTTAGCCTGTTGATGATCTCAAAATCGCCGCCGTGGTAGCTTTGGTAAACCTAGTAGGTTAGCCTCAACCCTGACCGTTTGAACCAACATTACCTTCATGAGTATTTACCGCACATCCGACATCGAGTCGGATGTTTGGGCCAGCCTACAGCATGTGTTTTGACATCCAATACTCAAGGGAACGTGTCTTGTGCATGAAAACCGAAAACGTAGGAGCCTTGCAGTTGGATGATGACTCTTGAGTGTCTTTGAAGGCTCCGAGTTGGCAAAGTAAATGAACACCGGTCGACCGGTCAGCGGACTGGGTCTGGACTCTACATCATGATCAATGCTGACGTGCATGAGTGAATGACATCATTGGGATAGTGGCGACGGTGGACAGCATAGTACACAGTATCTGAATATAGAGTAGTGCCATATGGACGCCAAGACATGAATCAATAACGCATGGAGTACCGAGATAGCGGTAGATTCTAAATCTATATTCGCAAACCTTATTGTGAACCGTGTGTGGTACAGTACCGTTGACACTTGTTCATCCCTGCAGATGGGATTGAAGCAGTTGCCGTGGTCCATGGGAAGCCGTCGGAGAACTATTTGGGGTGGGTATCCGGTAATAAAGGATCAAATATCTTCTGTGAGGTGTCCACAATGCTCAAAGCATTTGACACGTGGATAGAGCCTAGGGTAACTACTTACATTGAATGTCACACCATGTGAGGAACATCATAGATATTGATTTGTGATCTTGCGAGTATCTCGGACTCCATCTCAGAGTATCAATACCGGTCTGCAATAATTTGTGTGATGAAATTTGAAAAATATATGTCTTACCGTAGAAAATGTAAGCTAGCTCGAGGACTAATTGTGTTCCCATTTGATCCTTTCGGTTCCGCAGATGAAGTCGAAACTAATAGGAGACCGTGGTTTGTGGTCTCGTCCTTGTAATCATTTGCTGACATCATTTTTTGATGCACTGGGGCGAGTTACCAACGCTGGCTAGTCAATCAGAGTCACTTCGAAGCAAATGTCTCTTTTTTGGGAGGGCATCTACGTTGAAGCGGGCGACCCTTGGTGTGTAAACATAAGTCTTGACGTCGCCATTAGCCTAGTAGTCATATTTACCACATATCTTGATTCGGGTGCTTGGGCTGGCTGAGAACATGTTTTTCGATGCCCAATACTCAAGGAATGTATACCGCTTTCTTGTGCATGAAAATTGGAAGCATAGGAACTTTGCAGCAGGGTGTCGAATGTTTTGGACAACTTGTTTCAGAGCGTATAAGTCTATTAATACCAGTCACGTGGATGAAATGTGAGAAATACGAAAATGCATCCTTCCATCCGACTCTAGCAGGAACAACCCACATTATTGGGAGTATAGGCCCATCGGAGGAAGTTGAAAACTGGGAGAGGAGGAGGGACGGCTATGACAAAAATGTGCAGTACATGGCATATCAGAACACGTACGTGATGAAAAGGTTCAAGTTGTCTCACGTCTTTGTAGATCAAAATGTCCTGTTGAGATCGTGGATGAAGATATGGGCACAGCGCACGTGGAAGTAGTACTGCGGCTAGTTGCATGTTTCATTGAAGATCCGGATGTTCCTGAAAATAGTAGGAGAAGATTTCAAAATATATGGAAGAGTTCCTACTTCACCCTGCCTCACGAGTGCTACTTCCAGTTAATTGGGCGTCGTGGGATGCGCGCTCAGGGTAATTTCCAATTTTGCTGCTTGACTAACCTTGCCTCCTCGGGATCCAGGATTGAGGTGTTATGCTATGAGAACTTACTACATAGGGCCTGCCGCTTTCGCTCGGCACCTTGATTTTCTAGCTCCTACAGAGCAAAGAGTCTTGAATATTCCAGAAGCGCATACTTGGACCTCCAAAACTTGCATGACATGCAGGGCCTGGAGGTGTGTTGTCCGAGAGTTCAGGCAACTTATGCTGACGCGGCATGTATTCAGCGATTCACAGTATCTACGCAGATGTTGCTGATACAGAAGCCGCGGGCTGCAACCCAGTCTGAAGTTTGCGGACGTGGTTTATGATGCCGGCAGTTAGCTATTAGCTCCACTCTGGCAGTTTCGGACCCCCATGCTGGTTCTTCAATTTTAGATCACGCTTGATTTTACACTGCTTTCATCGACCCCATCCATCGTGGAAAGCCTACTCTTTTGGGTGAGCCATCTACCACGTTCTTCTGTGTCACATAGTTTGGAAGAATGTCTAGTCATTTTATTCAACCTTGATTGGCCCTTGGCTGAGGAAGTACTAAAGCCAGAACCAAAGCAACGGCAGATACAGATCTTGCAGTACAGTCGATAACATGTAATCAGGTGTGCCATAATTGGAACTCGCTGTTAAGGTCCGTCCTTTTTATTTCTCATCATTTGGGTTTGGGACGCGGTCTCGGTTGTCATGTTTACCGTGGTTTGCTCAGGCTCAATATCCTTCCTCTGTCGGGCGTATATAATCCTTTCCTCCCGACACATCCCAAGTAACCACAAACCATCACCTTCACCCCATGTTTCTAACAACTCATCCCCTTTCGCAGTATCATCATATTACCCGCCAGCCCACCATCTCGCATCCAGCCGCGATCTTGCACAATGCTCGGTACGAAGGATGGGTCGGCCCCCCAATACAACTTCCTCGTGTTGCTTCTACTGTTGATACCTCCTCGCGTCATCCCTATGAGGCCACCACTAACAGCCGTAGGTACAATTTTAAACCTATTCTGGCTCTATGCTCATCTGTTACTAGAACGCCGTACCCATGCAACTCACGCCTGCACAAATTCCGGGTCGCAAGGTGATTTCCCTTTTCTATGGTCTTACTTTGATCTTGATTTGCTTTGTTAGCAACCGCTGGTACAATGGGTCATTTTGACTCTCAGCGCCTCAATGTCTCCCATTCACGGACATGGAGTGGTGGGTTTTCTGTCATTATTTGCTCAGATCACTATATGATCTAATTTGGGTGATAAAGATGATGCTCTTACTCCGTCTCTCCATGGCACTTCAGATACGCGTGCCACAGCTCAATGTGATACAGAGAACGCATGGCTCATGTGTACGTTTCTACCCTCATTTTACTGACTTGCAAGATATTCAAGTGTATATTTTCCTAGATGGCGGCCGTTTTACACGACAGACGATGCCATCAAACCTTATCACCCAAAAGGGTACGACTTGAACGCACTTACGGTTGTAAATTTCTGATATCTGCCATTAGCCTTCCCCCATCCATTTCTTGCGCCACCATCCGGATCATTGATATACGACCTGCGCTATTTGCCCACCTCTCTCCGTTTTCCATTATCATCTCCATTTGCGGGCTATGCCGGGTATGAATTCCTCTGCATCCCATTTACGCCAGAGATGCCTAAGCAAATACGGCTTATCAGCCCATGCTTTCCCTGGGCGTTTGACATCGGCCCAAGTGCTGGAGGAGAGGTCGTAACATGTCTCGATGTTCTTTCTACTCTACATGCCGCATTGCAGCATCCACTCACAGACACCGAGTGGGGCGCTGCTGGAGACAACAAACGTGCAAGTCTTATCAGAGCACGTGACCGTCGTCTATGGGTACAACCTGCGTTGCACGGGATCTTGAATTCTGCGACATGCACTATACCCACAGTGAGCTTTGAGAGGCCTGTGCAGCGGGAGCCGCTGTTGTTGCGTGTCGACTGGCTTGGTTCCAGTGTTGCATTCATGGGGCTCGTCAAGGATGAAGCTTTTGCGAGGAAGAGACTTGTTCCTGGTGGCGGGGAGTGCCCTGAGACGTGGGTGGTGAAGTTCCAAAAATTATGACTCTGGAAGGTCAAGAGACAATATTTGTACAAACATCTCATGTATTATGGCTCCCATTCACGCATACAAAGTGGGGCATTGTTGGAGACGATAAATGTGCGAGTCTTATCAGAGCGTGTGATCGCCTAAGGATACAACCTGCATTGAAGGGAAGCTCGAATTTTGCGACACGAACTAGACAGATATCTATTTATGCGGTGAATTTTTCACCTAGCACTGATATGCCACATCATAGGCCTATGCAGCGAGAGTCGCCGCTACTCCATTTTGATCTCATGTTGTATTTCTGGGCTTGTCAAGGATGGTGTATTTGGGAGGGGTAGCCTTATTCCGGGCAGTAGACAACCACCTGAAACATGGGTAGTAAAGTTCTGGAGATTATCTCGGATGACAAATACACACCTTTTGTATCGAGATCTCGGGATAATCTTGTCACATAGATGATTTCAACTCCGCACTCAGCGTTCGATAATTGGCTGGCCTCAAGCCTCGAATAAGAAAAGCTTACTTTCCAAGTTTCTCAATTCATCCTCGCAAATTGATCAATGCCGTGGGATAGCTTACTAGAGGTGGAGTCAGCGGCGGAGGTAGCATAGTGCTAGCTTGTCTAGAAAAAGATTAAGCTGGTGTCAAATTCAGGGTGTTCTGCCGACAGCTGGTATAGATTACAGGTGATCAACGGGCAGTGAAGCAGAATGGAAAACCAACTTTGACTCAAACATTCGTTCAAGTTGCATCTAGCTTAGCCTCGGCAACTGCTTCGAGTGTGGGGGGATTGTAGAGTTATTACATAATAGAAGCTTGAGCTTGATCGAACAGTAAAAGGTTTCCTGGACCAACCAATTGAAATGGAGCCCAGCCGATGTCCGATTCCCATGAATTCATTGCCCCTGTCTAGTGGGTTTTATCAGTAGTGGGCTATTTGTACCTTGGGCGTTTAAATTTCATTCTAAAACCATATATATAACGAGCCCAAAAACTCCCCGAATGCCTCAGCCGTCAAAAGTCTCGATATCCCTTTGTTATATCCCTCATGTTTTCAGCTCGTCCCCATCGCCACTCCCAGTGGGTTACCTGTAATCCCACTGTCTTGCCTCCAGCTTTTCACAATGCTCGCTACGCAGGGTGGCCCCACCCTCCAGTGCAGCTTCCCGATGTTACTTCGTCTCTGTCGACTGAACGTGATGTTGCTTTGGCGAGCGATTCCCCTTTGCGTCGTCCACGCGCTAATGCTGCCCATACCCGTGAGCTGTGATTATTTTCTACGGCTCTTGACCCTCTGCTCAGCTGTTGTTAGAGCCTTCAAGTTATACTATTCATCCCCAGTATGAACCTCCCTCCCTCATGAATTTGGGGGTACAAGGTACTCACCCTTTCCCTAGTCACACCTTGAATTCAAGCTCAATTTGTTCGACTAGCATCCGTAAATACGATGAGTCTTGTCGACCGCAACATTCCAAATTCGCGGCCATGGAACGGTGGGTTCTTTGTCGCTGCGTCTGATCCCCATATGACCTTGACTCGTCTGATATAAAGGTGGCGCTCGCGCTCCATTTGCTGATATGCCCACCACGACTCGATACCAGACAGGGAACATGCAGCTCATATGTACGCATCTTGGTTCTACTAACTTGCAAGGTTTAAATATCTCTGCTAGATGACCATTCTGCGCCACGAACAATGTCATCGAATGTTAACGAAACCCAAAATGGTATGTCTCAGACACAACTCATGATCCCGATCGTTCCTCATACCTCTTATACAGCCCATCCCCATCCACTTCTCTCGATGTCATCCATGCCAGTAACATACGATCTGCGCTTCCCGCCTATGTCTCTTGCTTTTCCATTGTCGTCTCCATATGCAGGCTGCGGGTACGAGCTACTCTTCGTCCCACTCACCCCACAACGGCCTAGACAAATACGGCTCATCAGCCCAGACTTTCCCTGGGCATTTGACATAAATCCTGATTTCAGTACTGGAGAAGAGTGCGTGACGTGTCTTGACGTTCTCACTACCCTGTATGCTACATTGCAGCGCCCACTCACGGATACAGAGTGGGCCACCGCTGGACGTGATAGACGTGCGAGTCTTATCAGAGCACGTGATCGTCGTCCGATGATACAACATGCATTGCAGGGGAGTTCGAATTCTGCAGCACGTACCAGGCCAACGGTGAGATCTGCACCCCACGCATTAGCGCCAAATGATAGGCTCGTGCAGCGAGAGAGGTTACTGCTCCGTGTTGATTGGCTCGGGTCTCGTGTTGCATTTGCGGGGCTTATCAAGGATGAAGCATTTGCAAGGAGCAGACTCATTCCGGGTAGTGAGGAACCACCTGAGACTTGGGTGGTGAAGTTTCAGAAGTTATGATTTCGAATGTCCGTGTAAAGTGTACAAACATTTACTAGCTATATGTATCGATATTTTATGAAGTTGTCCGAGTCGTCAACTTCACGTCATGTGTTGCCTTGTCAGCGTTTTCCGAGAGGCATGTCGATGCTGTCCTACGTACATTAACTCGTGTAGCAGGTTCAAGAATCTGCTGTCAATGGCAAAAGAACACGAAATGCTTCTGCGCAAGATTCATGCATTGAGTTTGTCTCTTTCGCACGCACCCCTCCCCGGGCCGTCAACGTTTCAACATGAAGCAACTTCCTCTCATCTGTCGACTGCCAGTGAAATTTCAACAAGTATTTTTGCTCGTTGTTGACGACGTGCCATTTTCTCACTTGGAGATGCTACCATCTCAATCAATTTTGCCAGTCCCTTCCCCATTATTGAGCAGGGTGTACTGCCTTTGGCGAGTCCTTGCACATTCAACTTGAATGCCAGGGGTCCGGTAGCCCATCCATGTTGTGTTCCCCGAACGAGTTCTTCCGCATATCTCCAAATACTTGCTTGCTCGTTCTGGTAAGTCATCCCTCATGCTTCGCATTGCTCATCTCATTGTCATATCTTACCTGTCTGCAAGGGACGTTCAGCCGACTTCATTTTTCATGTCGCCGCAAATTGGCTTTGGTAGGGCTACCAAACAAGCTGGAAGCCGATTGCGTTGAGAGTTGCATCTTTCCATGTGCCAGTGGTAGCCTTTCAGACGGATGCACCGCTTAGCAGAGTTGATGCCAATCATACTGAGCCAGTTTCCCTCAGTCACGGAGGAGGTTACTGTTTGTGGGTAAGTGTTTTTGCCTTCTCGTTTGATGTACTTTTCATACAAACCTCGCTTTGTCCAGCAACTTCCTTCAGGCCGGTAACCCAGTGATATTTCTGAATCCGTGAATCTAAAGCTACACACCAATTGAAGGTGTTTGCCATGTATTTCGTTTCTTGAAGTTGTGTTATATTGAATAATTTGGTATCGATCCTTGGTGTGTACGATATGGCATTCAGCACGGCATAATCTGATGCCAGCTAGTCCAGCTTTGCTGAAAAAGAGCTTTGCAGAAAAAGAGCTTTGCAGCGAGTTGCGTTTTCACGATGGTCATAGAAACACAGAGTCACCGCTAAAACAGTCCTGTCTGTTTAACACGTTCATTCCATTCCATAATCTAATCCTACCGCAGGAGAATAAACCCTTCAAATCTCGCCGAGTTTCTCTCAAGGAGCTCGCAAAAGGTGCGCTTATGCATACACTGCTCATCAATCCTGATCCCATGGTTCCTGAGCACTCAGTTTGGCTTTGCAGGTATGCCTTCCGCCATAGCACGAATCACGGGTAGCAAATGCCGTCTCACGGGCCTGTCTCAACAGGTAGGAGTCAGTTTCGGCTTGCCAAGGCGCATCCATTGTCTCCACTCCCACATCTTCGACAGCTCTGATGCATCGTCACCGGTATCCCCTTTCGGAGAATATCAATACCTGAGAATGCATCCAAGCTCTGCATAATTCAGACAGAAATACTTAACATCAGCGAAAACATGTCCATGAAACTCGTCCTTTCATTCGCATCTCGACCATACGGCAATTCCGCCCATGCCCCAGAGAACCTTGACACGAAGCCCAGGCCCACACTTCGAGCCTGGCCAGCTCTGCCTGTTCGATTCGTGCCTGGAGAGGCCGAGCTCCGAATGGCTCATGCACACACTCAATCATGGGGATTATTGACTATGGAAGGTGAGGTATGAGTGTGTAGCCCAGTAGCGGATGGCTTAGTGTGTTGATAACAACTCTAGATCCTATCTGCATTCCCCCCTCTATGGCAGGTGTGGTGTCGTTGATGTGGAAGATGAGCGTATAGGTACCAGACGCGAAGACACGGCACTGTAGCTCGCCGAGCGTTCCTGATTCAAACGAAGAACACAGATATCAGGATGGGGAGGGACGCTTGCGATGCCATGCGATAAGAACCTTTCGAATTTGACGTTCGCACCTTTTCCGCATCCACAGGCGTGTTGGGACGACACGCAGCCTGCGGGGCCGTAACGCAACCTGCAAGGAAGTATCAGGCGTGACCGAGTAAAGGAGCAATGAACAACTTTGATAGAACCTTCGATTCCTTGTTCTGCTACTCGGCGAAGTACAGGAATCTTTCTTTGTGGTCGTGTTTCAGCAATTTGTCGGAGCTTTGGCAATCATGGCTGGTTTCATTGGGGATATTCCGACAGATATTGTTGCACTCGTGCCGGGCTTGCTTCGGCGATTACCACGACAAGAATGACGAGCCAATTCCAGGCCTCGAATTGCCCTCGTAACGTCTAGTATGTCAAGCACAGTGTACGCTAAACATGAGCAGGAGTCATTTGACATGTATGGATATTTCGATCAGCATGTTGCAATGAATAGATTCGAGTCCACCAGGTGGACACTCTGCGTGCAGAGCGATGGACGCTAATATGAATAGTGAAATTCATATTTGGGTGGGTAGTGCATTTCTTGCGATCGCTGCGAGAGGCATCGAGATGATTCATAAATTTGTAGCTTGAGGGGCAGCGAATTCCAAATCTCGATACCATCACCCTCATAACGTCTAATATGTTAATCACAGTCGTACACAAAATATAGGCAGGAAGAGGCGTATGAATATCTCGCTCGAAGCAGCATCTCCGTGAATTCCGAGTCTAGTAGCAGTGTGTGTAACATGAACTAAACATGCGCAAACAATGGTATGCTACTCACTTGACACTAGCTCTTATGTAGGAGCTCAGGAGTAGTGGTGAATGAACTTCGTTCCTCCGATACCGTGACTCCTGAGGCCTGAGCATCACTGTGCGGGCACTCGCACCCAACAACGCGGCAAGGTTTCCTGATGGCCTATTGCTTGATCAACCCACTTCAGACATCGATAATGTTCCAGCCAATCAATGATGGGCGCTCCGAACCACATGTTCGGCAGCTCCTGGGACCTGATCACCCCTACCATTCACCAATTTTCCTCTTACCAAGAAACCTCTTAAGATTCACACTCAACCGTCCTAACTCAACGAATCGAGACTCAAGATTCTCAGAAGAAGCATTGAGGGTTGCTGAAGTCCAAGTCGTTTAAACCCTCATTTGACAGGGAAGAGTGTCCGAAGGTCAGCCAGTGATGTATGGACTTTCTCCATTACAGCTACGCCGTTATTTCTAATCGTTATTATAGCCATTCTATCCCCCTTAGAGGAATGGATCTTGTAGAGGATTGTCCAAGTTTCTTCCCAAGTCATTTGACAAGTTCGCTCGAACTGCTCGACAATCTCCCAACCCTCAACCCACGGTCGCAGGTTTCAGTGTATGGAATCTCCTCCACCCTCACACAAGCCAAGTATACACCACATTATGTGTGTGACCTAACTTGTGACGGCCGCAGGATTTTTCACTATCAACTATCGCTCCCGAACCGAATCCTGACCAGTCCTTTGATGTGGATGTTGCAGCCACAAATTTGACTATTACAATTCGTAATGTCATCATCTCTCTTCCGATCATGTACCACATTCCCTCGTCAGTCTGAATAACCTGACCCAGACGGTCGTTGAAGGAAAAGATTGCAAATGCCAAAGCAGATTCTGGCAGGATCGGGCACAGTGTCTCAGGAATGGCGGAAAATGTTATCTCAGCCTCCAACAACTTGCAATCTGGATCTGACACGATTGACACATTATCCCCAATTCTTGCACCATTAAGAGTATTTGACTCTGTCGTTACGAGGCTTGCAGATGTACGGGCGTCTATCTTGATCTTGTACATGGCTGATCTGTGTCCTGTCTGCTCTCGAAAACCTTGGATCTTATACTTTATTAACGACACATGGGGGATTGGCTATGATAGCATCCATGCTAGAGATACATGGAAAGCTTGCACGACAGACGCTGGAGTGTACTGACTTCGTCGTCTATCACTCGGTTATGAAGAATTTTTGTGAGTCTTTTTCCACCGCAATGTCACTAATAATCAATGTCACTTTATAGGGCGAAGACTTGACAAACAAGTCTTCAATGAGACAGTCGCCGCGATCCAACGTCACAACGAGGTTCTCGATAACCTCATGCAACAGCTCTTACTACCATCGAAACTGTCTATCATATCGGTGCAATCAACTTCAAGTTTTCTTTGAACCTTCTCTGAAATTCGATGCCGACGATTCAGCTGAGGACCTGAACCTTGGCGGCATGGAATACGTGCCTGGTACTGGACGGGTTATCTCCTCACTTCCTGTCAGATAGTCGGAATACCCTGGATGCATCGCATGTCCGTCAAGCCTCCATGGATGATATTTCACCTGCGTTCACACACAGTGATATCCAGTTATACATTTCCACCAGGTTTGCAGGGCTCCGCAACTTTTTTCAACAATGCGCACTTCCAGGCGCTTGCCGAGAAATCTGACGGCCTGTTTGAATGGGCTCGTCTCGCCTGCAAGTACATCAAGAAGAATGAAAGTGGCTTAGGTCCGGTGGACTGGTTCGACGCTGTGGTTGCTGGAATGTCTGAAAAGGGAACGTATCTATTGAATATCAGATATGCATGCATCTTGGGAGAAACAATGCCGAAGGACGAGCACAGTGGAGCTATCCCGGTGTTTTGCTCAGTGATGGGACAAATCCTTGCCTCGCTGAAACCTCTTCCTATGCCTGCGTTGATGGCTATGCGACTGCATTCTCCTGATGAGCGCAGCCGTTACAATGTGGAAGATGTCATTAGGTCCCTAGGCTCGCTTGTCACGGGTATCGTGGATCCTCAGACTCCCATACGCCCCTCCATCCCCCTACGACTTCCTCACATACGAATTGTGGAGTCATAATTTCTTCGTTGATACATCAGCGGTACAAAGAGATCTTGCCTTTGCCTCGCTTGGGATCATGGGTCATGCCGAGTCCACGCATGTTAATGATGCTACCAGGGATACTCTGCGTTTCGTCCGAAGTTTCGCAACCTCTATTTTACTCAGCACTCCCCATTTATACTTGTATGCTCTGCTACCCGCTCCAACGCAGTCGATAATATTTTGGAAGTTCACCGCAAACTTTCCTTGTACTCCCAGAACCATGTCGAAAATTGCCTCTAGATGGAGAAGATACTCCCTGCGAATGACATCGTTTACTCTCAACGTGCTACGTCTGTTGCATTCTCGCCGAATGGACGTCGCATAGTTTTAGGTTCATGGGACGAAACAGTCCGGGTGTGGAATGCAAAGACTGGCGAGGCATTAGGATTCCCTCTCCAAGGTCACACTGGTTCTGTTCTGTCTGTTGCAATCTCGCCTGATGGGAGGCGGCGCATCGGGTCTGGTTCGGAAGATAAGACAACTCAGGTGTGGGACATGGAAACTGGCGAGGCGTTTGGTGCCTCACTCCAAGGCCATACGGGCGTGATTTGGTCTGTCACGATCTTACCGGATGCGAAACACTTTGTGTCTAGTTCGGAAGACAGCATGATCCGGGTGTGGGATGCGGAGACTGGCGATGCATTGGGTGCACCTCTCCAAGGCCATGTTGAAAGTGTTCGGTCTGTTGCAATTTCGCTTGATGACAAACACATCGTGTCTGGGTCATTGGACGGGACGATTCGGGTGTAGGATATGGAGACCTGCGAGGTATCTTGTACCTGAAAGGACACAGTATTCTTTCAGTCGCAATCTTTTTGGATGGAAGCCGCATCGTATCTGGTTCGAGTGACCAGACGATTCGAGTGTGGGATGCGAAGACTGGCGTGGCAGTAGGATCTCTCCTCCAAGGCCACACTGGTCATGTTGCGTTATGGAAATCGCATAGTGCCTGGTCCAGGAGACGGGTCGATTTGGGTGTGAAATGCCGACACCACTACGGGAAAGGCATCGGTTTCTCCCCTCGCAAGTCACATTTGCGCTGTTAACTCTGTTGCAATCTCGCCGGATGGGTTTCCCATCGCGTCCGGTTCAGATGACACCACAGTTCGTTATGTTAATCGATTGAAGATCTATGCACTTCCTACAGATTTCATACGATACCTGTTTAGTTCTTTGCGCTTTATTCGTTCTGTTCTGCTACACTTATCGGGCGCGCTGTCGCAAACCAGGGCTACAAAAAGATTTCATTCACGATGTTTACATGCTCTCCTCCCTTCGCTACTAATACTCGCGAGAAATTGCTTCCTCGTTTACTTCCTGCAGTATAAACTGTGCAAGTCAGAACTTCATGTGAACTTGAACGACCAATCGACAAGGGTTACTGTGCTTCATTCTCTCTCATCAGACTTAAATTGCCTCCTGTTGTAAACAAATGGCTCGCCGCATTTGACTTCATCATATCTCGAAGCCGTGCCCACCAGCATGCATCGTGGCGCAATCCAACTACTCAGACAATTCTCGACGAAGACAAATCACAGGCAACTCAGGTGTAAGCAGCTGTTCATCCGCAATCAGCCTCTCCTGAGAATATCAAGGAATACTTCGCTTACTGATGGGACTCCGGCTGATGATGCTAAGCTAACCGTGATAAGGAGAAAGTTGAGATATGGACCTCGTACAGCAGTTGTTGGGCACACCAACTTAGCTTTCCTTCATTAAGCAGGAGTGGTTGTGTAGTACTCTCCATCGGGTTCGTTAAGATCCAGGTTTTAGGTCGTGCTGTCAGCGAGCAAGTCGAAATCTTCAAGTTGAATCGAGGACTCGAGATTGCAGTGATATCTAGCTATGGCATCAACCAAAACCGCAGTAGTTTCATAGTCCGAGGTGATGTAGACGTGTAGGATCAGAGTCAGAGCCATGACCTGGCTGCCGTCTATGCAATTTGTCCGTAACAATGAAGGGAAAATAACCTCCATGAATGCTGTGTATCATAGTATAATGGCGCTCGTTCACATCAAATTGCATGTATCTGGTGCGCGCAGAGCGATGGATGATCAGATGAGTATGCAGATTATATTTGAGTGGGCAGTGTGGGTCTCGAGGTCAAGAGCGCTCCGAGACGATCCGTAAATCTGTAGCTTGAAATTATAACATTTGAGTGATCGTACAACATGCTAAGTGAAGCTCGCCCGGTATGTCGCAAAAAGTGTTCATACTCAACAACCTTAGACTTGTCCAAAACATCAAATCTCAGTCTGAAAGTATGAACTGCCAATTCGAGTAACATCAAAGCAGCATCACGAGGACCTGCAAATGACAAGAATTACTAACCAGCCTATTATGCAACTGATTTTGGCATCCCTTCACTCTCTCCTCAATCCACTTGCCACACCACCTGTGAGGATGCTAGGAAGATTTTCGCCACCGATAGAATAAAGCAACGAGACAGAGCCTCCCATCAAGAGGATAAGTGTGATCACTGTCCCTGCTATCAATACGAAGGTACTGGTACAAACCAAGTCAACAAAAAGAACTGAGAGAAATGACGCGACTACTTACCTACTGATGTCCTTGCGCTGACACATATCGCCTGCCCAGCTTTCCGTCTTTCCAGAATTGGACTTGGTGTTGGAGCAAGCACAGACGAAACACTCCTGTCCAGCAATAAGGGTGCTCACACACTGTCCGTGATTGGAACAGGCATTGGTCGCGTTGGAGCAGGCCTCAGAACTCGTGAGGCAGGAAGCCAAATAGCGAATCGGTGGTCCTGTGGATGGGCGCAGTGCTGGAAGGGGTGACTGCTGCGGTGGCTGCGGTTGTCGTTTGTCCAGTGCAAGAGAGGGAGAATATGACAAGACGGCGACGCGGGTCTTTGCGTCAGAAATACTGGATTCAAGAACGGCTCGGACTGTTCTTGCCGCAAGCTGGTACTGGTCGCTTGAACGACCGTATGTAGCTGCGAGCTGGGACAATCCTGTTAACTCCAAAGACGCGAACTTGTCATCGAGAGTATCTTCAGTTGGCTCGATGAATTTGATAAGTGTTGAAATTTCTGCAAGAAAGGCTTCGTTTGCGGGTGTTGGGGCAGAAAATATGTCAAGGGTCCGAGGGATGCCTTCTGGGGGAATAGCGAGATCAGAGTAGACGAGGGAGTATGCGTGAGCGGCGCGTTGCAGATACGAGGACACGAAGGAAGTAAGTGAACTAGTATGTGCCCCTGCAATCGAGAACGAGCGGCTCATGAAAGAAGGAATAATATCTGAAGCACGACTTGTCAATCGTCACTGCACTTGCTCCTGGAGTGAAGCAAACAAACCTTGTACATTAGCATCATCTACTAGTAAAAACAACGCGTTTGAAGCCCCTTGTGCGACAAACTCTTGCTCTCTTAGCAGTCCGCCATAATTCTGGAAATTCTCGGTTGGCTCGAGACCCAGATGTTGCGACAAGACAAAACCAGCATGCTGGAGGGAAAGCCGTGATGGAAATTCTTGAGATGGGCTGAGGTATACGTCGGCTGCCTGCGATAAACCGACCAACAGCAGACAAGACAGAGCACTGCAAAGTCGACGACCCATGTTCACAAAGGATTCAATCAAGTTGCGCGGAATGGTCAAGTTCTGACTTTCCATTTACGGTGCTTACAATATACCACCTTATTCAGCTCCTTCGGTCAGTGTTACCGTCCGCACGTCTGTCACCTCAGGCTACAGGAAGAACTTGTATTCTTTCTTGTAAGTACTTACGATTCATAACTGTATGTAGTCAATGCCAGTACCACTGTCACCTGGAGTTGTAATTATTGGCCCGTGCGTGGGAACGCCGGAGATGATGTCCAGCTGAGTTTGAATTTACCTGCCTCTCTCGCAGGCCATTGAAGTATAAAAGGACTTCCTCATTCCCCCACCACGACCCTATCCTAAGCTCGCTGTGTCAATCGTCGCTGGCGACATTCACAATGTCGAATAAGATAGTGGTGAGCTACTCACCCGAACTTGTTTGTAGTAGTTCAGTCTGGTAACAGAGAGATTTTTTGAGCCTGGCATCTACCGCGCAGTCATAGACGAAGTCATTTCCGCCATTAAGCCCGAGTTCGACGAGTACGGCGTCAGCGAAGAAGTTCTCGCAGAGTTGCAACATGTGAGTATATGCTTCTTATCATTTCCGTTCATATTATAGTGTAGGAAATTCGGTGATGCGAATGCTCTTGCAGAAATGGGAAAGCAAAGTCATTGCATCGCATGTTGCAGAGTTTGAGCCACAGCCACCTCCGCCTCCACAGCACCATCATATGTACCCTCCACATCCTATGATGGTTCCCCATCATCCGCACTACCCTCCTCCGCACGCATATGCTCCACCACCACCTCCTGTCGCGCAACCCCAGGGTCCTCAAGTCAAGACAGAACCAGTGGATAATCGTTACGTCCTAAGTGGGCCTCCTCCGGGCATGCCATACGCTCTACCTCCGCTTCCCGGGCCTCAATTGAACGGTCTCAAAACACCAGGCTTTCCGGGAGGACAGCAAGGCGTCCTGTCGTTCCCCCCTCACCCAGGGCACATACAACGTCCACCTATGTCTAGGCCATACGCGCCCCAAGCCCCGCAGCCACCTTCTAAAGCTCCTCAACATCAACCGCCCAGTGCTCCCCCTGCTGCCAGTCCGCCTGCACCTCAAGCTAGAGCACCGGGGCAGAGGATCCCTCAGGTTGATGGACCTTCATCATCTGAATCAGACTCACCTTCTCCTCCGCCTAGCCAGCCTTTTGCGCCTCGTGCATCTCATCCTTCGCTTCCTCAACCATCGCAGTTATCGTCGACAACGCACACGGAGGATGCCGAGGCCATCAACAGCGACCTCGACGACTCGGACACCGAGGGCGAAGAAGACGCTGAAGAGGGTGGACAAGGCGAGACCGATATCGTATTCTGTACATACGATAAGGTGGGCAACTCTGCATCTATGTTCTAGATTTTGGAGCTCATTTCGTGATTCTCAGGTCGGCCGTGTCAAAAACAAATGGAAATGCCTCCTCAAGGACGGTATGATCCATATCAACGGGAAGGATTATCTATTTGCCAAATGCACTGGGTGCGTGGTCCTAATCTCAATTGATGAGTTGGCACTTACACCACGCAGCGAATTCGAGTGGTAGTCACGGTGCCAGATTTGCTACTAGGCACCTCTATCCGTCATTGCTCTCCTCAGCAGCTATCTTGGACATAAGCTTCGTCCTCATGTCATCTAACCTCAGTGTATTCTACCAGGCATCGTAAATTCCATCATTTTAACCAAACCAGTCTGAACCTGAGCGATCGGTACTATGGTAAGTTCAAAAACCGAGAAAGTGGAACAATACAAAGTTCATGGCAAGGGGTCCCGCCAAGCCGTAGGAAACCTTCCACTGTCTCGGTTCACATTGAATCATTCTAGTCGTCCTTCTCTGACAAAAACCCCGTGAACACGGAATAAAAACTGCCGTTGAGCCGAACGGATTATCCGACGTATAACCCCGTCAAGTCTTGCGCATCGTCTCTATCCCGTTTGCGACAAAAAAGTTTATTTTCACCGAGTCTTATCTATATCTTTATTAACGAATTCCTAAAGTTCAAGGCCGCCATTCTCAAGCCATTCTATATATATATATATTTATTCATTCACATATCAGTTGCAGGTTCGCCCCAGACCCCTACATACGCCATAACGGTACCCACTTTGTACTTTTATCATAAAATATTACGGCTTGACGCTGGTTTTTACACACGCGCCAGGATATTAATATAACTGAACAAGGTCAGATATGCACACCAAGATCAAGATGAAGATCGAGACAGAGGTCATCCGCGACAGCATGCTCAAATAACCCAAAGTACAATATATGTATATGTACACATGTATCGTATTCGTTGCAAATTCGTATTCGACAGCGCGAGACCAATTATGTACCGAGGAATACTTATGGATATATGACACCATAAGCGAAGAAGAGGAACGTTTGATTGCTAAGGACCGCATAGAAAAACGACGCTTGCTCGGTAAAAAGTCAAGCACGCCTAATCACAGGTACACATATCTCTTCCCGCGGGTCAGTGATGTGCGTCTTACGCAAAAATGATGGACGCAAGCGGACAGTGATGCGATGCGATGACATGTCACTTATCGCCTGACGGCATGCAACCAGCGAATAGTCACCCGGAACGTGGTCCTAGCAGCCGAAGGGCTCTGTCGTCCATAGGGTCTCGTTTGTAGGGGTGGCTGCGTTGCAAGGAATGCAAGGGTGCCAAGCCAACACGCTGCGGTCCAATGCTACTTGAATCTGCAGAAGGCGGCACTTCGTATTGTGGGGTAGGCTCTGACCGGAAAAGCTGCGCAGGAGGGGGAAGCGAGATAGGTGGTGAATTATGAGGGGAAGGGAAGTTGGCTGAGTTATCAAGCGAAAATGCGCTCTGAGTCGGTTCTCTATTATCATCATCTGTCACTCGGGAGACAGGCTGGAAATTGCCAACAGTAGATGGTGGTCGGATGCGACATAAGGGAGAGGATGGCGGCGAGCGTGATGGGCGGACGTTAAACGAACACGAGTAAGGCCTGGAGGAGTAGAGGTCCTCGGATGCACGATGTGTACTTGCGCTACTCGAAGCAGGAGAGTGATTCATGCTGGCTCCAAACGCAGGAGAAGACCCATGATCACTGGAGGTATGACACTCAGCAAAGGGCTTCAATGATGTGTCTGTACGAGTCCTGGCCAAGGGAGGAATAGTTCCAGACACGGAATAATCAGCAGAGCTTCTGCGGCCATAATACGCTGAGCCATGCTCTGGCGGGGGTATGGCGGGGAGCGAGGGACGACGGAATTTGTAGTCATCTTCAAATGAAGGACGAAGAGGAGGGAGAGAGGGTGGTGGGGGTGGTGGGGGTACCGAATACTGAGGTATTTCAGATATGGGCGTACGAAGCTGCTGCGAAGACTGACCCGGACCTGAGCGGTACGGGTCATCCGACTGAGCATATGGTGATTGTGGCGAATTAGGGTAGTGGGAAGACTGGCTCGAATATGCAGGGAACGGTGCGTACGTCCGGGTTACGGTAGAGTTCGTTGACTTCAAAACATCGGATCTTGAGCGACTGTCTTCCCCCTTGCGAGTTTTGCCAACTCGGGTGCTTTGGAAGGTTCCTTCTGGCACCACAAGGTCAGCGACACCTGGTATGTTGTCTATGGTGCCCAGCTCATCGACTGTGGCCTGCGTGAAGTATGCGGCTACAAATAGCTTTTGTAAGGTCCATATTTTGGAATGTCACATGTGCTTACTCAAGTGCCACTTGCGGCGACCTTTATCCGTTTCAACCCAAACTGAATAAGTTTGTTTTACCAGCGGATCCCAGTCTCGAGGGGGCTGTTTCTCAGATGACCTAATAAGATAATGAATTTAGCGACGATTGTTTAGGGCACGAACATACCCAGAATGACCAGCGTCTGCTGGAGGAGTATACTTCTCGTAGTAGAAGAGAAATTCCTTGAAGGGATATTAGCAGAGTGGTAGGACATATTTTGAAAGAACGAACGTCTCTGACGCGTGAGGGACTCCATCGACGCCCCTCTGTAAAACGCTCTATACCCAAGCCTGTGATTTCAGTGTGTGGGCCTCTTTCTTCCCATGCATAGATACAACCTGAACACAAGGCGAGACGTTCGTCGGCGTCAAGGCGCCTCGTTATCATTGGGAGCATACGCAGCTGTACTGCATAGAATATTTTGTGAGCATCACGAGTGGAGCGTATGCGAACATTAGTGCAGGTGGGTCGTTGCTGCATGTGTGGTGATGTGAAACGGGGACAAGGAGAAGGCAAATAGAATGGGTATGGTATATATTGGCCACTAGATCTGGGGAGCAGAAGATGGTTTGGTAATTAATTAAACTATTTTCTGTACCAGGGGTATCCGCTGACTTCCGTTCATAGTCAGTTGCTCTAATTTGGGCCAATTTTGGAAACTACCTGATGAATCTTATTGGTGGCGACGACCCAAAAGGCTTGTCGCCAATCTCGATTACAGCGCGAAACTCTATCACTTTACAACTCAATTTCTTTCAAGTCCCCCATATTTCTAACTGCGATCAAAACGCACCCCCCTCCCTTTTTCCCTTGAGTTTCGGTAAATCCCGGGACTTCTTTGAATTGATAACTCATAAATAAAACAGTTCCCCGCGGCAGCCTGGCTCAGATTGAAATATTCAAAATGTTCAAAATTCGGATATTTTATACCTTACATAATTATCAGATATTCCAGGGTTGCTTCAATCTATGAAACCGCCCATCCGCACCCTCCGCTCCAGCTCCCTAACTCGTTGAACAAGACGTCAAGCTCAAGCTTCATCTGTGCGACCACGTGTTCCAATCAAACTACACAAGATGCCGGTCTGGTAAAACGCCTAACTTAAATCCTAATCTTTCTGACATTCACCGCCGCAGTCTTATTATTTATCGCGCCCAATTTTACATATTTTGGCTCATCGATATCATACCGATCCTGAAGATGCGCTCACACGGCGCGGTTGATGCCCAGACCAGATCTTCTTCCACCTGATTGGTTATGGTTGTCTTCCATACCTGCCAGAACCTATGGTCTTTCATATGTAATACGGACGGCATACATCAAGATCCACATCCAATAGCCTATACCCTGGAGCATCTTTCAAGGTTCATCGCCAATTTACGGATGCATCCTAGGACCGAGGCTTGTAATAGGCCATGATATTCCGATCTATCGCAGGGTATCACGCCTACCAAGAACCCCGTCTTACCCAATACCATCAGTCCCTCTTTCACGATGCACGTTTGCTCGCTATCTTTGTATGCCATTCTTACTGAGACTATTCAACGTATCATTCTAGGCTCATATGATAGCCACGTCAGAGTTGCCTGGATCGATTGAAATCTGCTTTGTGATAGAATAAGAACGATTCGGCGGTCGGAACCGGCAAGGGCGAATCAATCAGATGGGTGCTGTACGTGAAATGGTCCCCTGATGCCCACATGCTGCGCATGATTTGCCAGTGCTAGAGTTAACTCTCCCCAGCGAACGGTATCACAGCTCCACCACCCATTGAGTTTGAGTGTGTCAAGTACTTCTAGCCAACAGCACCTTACTACGTTCTAGAATGTACTGGAACCTTGATTAATAAAACCGAATGCAGGAAACATGATGTATATAAGATAATAGTGCGGGGACAGTGGCGTTCTGGAGCAGTATTTGCGGTCTTTACATCGGACACATTCAACAGCATTCACCATTTGAAAGAAAAGCGTCTGACAGTGTATACACACGGGATCAAGTTCGTGAGAGCAACACATATGATTCAGGTAAGTACTAGCTGCTTACTAGTCCGTCCACTGAGAAGCTGTGCCATTCAAGCTGAGTGCCGCGTCACACAAGTACTACAGTTGCCCAATTCGTGTGGTTGTCAAGCTCAACTGAGGACAAGATATCAATTCAGGGACGTAGGAAGCAAATTATGTCGTCAAAGCGCAAATGTAAATGTAGGTGACGCAAGCAAAAGTATAAGTACAAACACGAGATTGGTCTGATAGACGACCAAGAGAATAACGTATGATGAAAACGATAACATCACGGCATTTGCAGGTCTATAGGTTATTAATTCTACAGTCCATAGAAAACAGTGCGAAGAAAACATAATACGAAGTTCAACACAAGCGAGGGTAAAATGCCATTAGAGCCTCTTCATCCAACGGGTGTCTTCGGGGAGGAGCTAGGTTTTGAAGGTACGTAAGGGGCGCTAGCGATTGGCCGTCTCGAGGTGGCGCACGTCCTGGGTAGTGCGGACTGTCATTGGAATGCTGGACCCGGGGAGGTGAGGGGTACGGAGCATACTGAGGGGCGAAAGGGACCTGTCGTTCTTCTCGCTGAGCACGACCGTTCTTGCTCGTGTTGTGTCGAGCGCTTCTATAGTTCCCTGGAGGCACAACGATACGAGCGAGGTCGGGAAGGTCAGACACGGTTCGGAGATAATCGAGGCTGTCGTGAGTGAAATAGGCAACTGAGCAAACGCAAAAGTTAAGTTTCGGCTAGTTCAATGTCTAGAACAGCGCCGCGTACTAAGATGCCATTTCTTCCGTCCCATTGGGGTCTCAACGAAGACGGAATACGTTTGCTTGACCAAACTGGAACGCACATATTCGTGGTTCGCGCCAGGTTGCACCAAGGGACTTGATCCGATCCTGTCGCTGAGATGTCAGGCGGATGGAAACAAGGGAAAAGCGGACAGACGTGGTATCAGAGTCTGAGTTTGGGTCGATATCGACTGGTTCAGGGTCTTTTTCCTGATAGAAAAGAAATTCCTGAAAACCCTTCAGTCATGACAAATCGACGTAAGGTAAGTATAAACTTACGTCGCGGACTCGGCTTGGACCCCACCTTCATTCATATTCATGTTAGCCGATTCACACAATCAACATATAACATCATCGTAAATCACCTCTTGCCGTCAGTCCATCGTTCAATACCGAGCTGTGGTCGTATTAGCGCGTGGTCTGGAAGGCAGCCATCACTGATGGAATCTCACCCCGGTAGCCTCCGGGCTTGGCCCTCGTTCTTCCCAAACGAAAACGCAACCCGAGCTTATCGAACGCCGTTCCTCTGTGTCCAAACGACGGGTTACCATGGGTAAGACTCCAAGAGCTACCGCGTGAAAGATGATTTGAGCATCTTGGGGTGATCTTACTAACCATGAGTCATAGGGTCACAATGAACTGAGGACGAATACTCACCTCACACGTAGGCTAGTGCAGGTGGGCTGCTGTTGCATGTCGAGTGGGATGAAGGAAGGAGAAGAAATCTGGGAGGAAGTAGGTGGGTGGTGGCAATGTCTGGCACAGCTAGTGATGGCTTTGACTGGGGATGATAAATGGAGGACTTTGCACAGCACCTGATGTGATCAAAGATCTTGGCTTAGCTGGAATGGGCGCAGACTAAATAATTAATGGAATGGGAAAGCTCCTTAAATAACGAGGGACAAGCTTAGGGTCTAACGAGAACGTCATGATATACTAACCTTAACTCTCGTTCTGATGTAGTAAATCGGCTGATAGGCTGACGGCGGCACGCCGGGTGGTTGAGCGCGCAGCCCGATGGGAAACCGCCTATACGGTCATGGCCAAATTTTCATGGAACAAATTTAAGGGAGTGGGTATACAGTAAAATAGAGTTTTAGAATCTTATTATTCCATCTCCGGGGGGCACTGTATGGATACGAACAAAAAATAGGAACCACTATTCTTCGACAACCGACAAGTGCAGGGCTTCGCGGCCAATCAAATATCCTGAGTATCATGGCACTGTAAGCATTTATCGCTGGACAATATCGGCGGTATGTGGAAAAAAGGTACAAGCGCAAGAAAGTGCGCATTCGAATTGCAAGGTACGTTATCGGCGACAGGGTGGAAAGAAAGCGCAATCAGAGTACCTCGACAATGCCGGAAAACTGAAGATTCTCATGCACTAGGCGATTCCCCGCGCACGGGCCGTCATACGTTGATGCGTTCATATTCGGCTTGACGATTTGTCTGATATAAGGACGATCTTGCTGTGCTAGACCAACAGTCTGAGTAACCCTCGCCCGTCGGAGCGAACTAAACCCTAGAAAGGTATATAGATTGCAAACAGACCTCCTTTAATCCTTCTTTGGCAAAGTAGTGAGAACTTGAATTGTTCATCAAGAATGGTCAATTACAAACTAGTTGTGGTTAGGTTAAGAACTCATGGTCCGCGATCGCTTCGATGCATAGCCAAGTATTCACCTGTCTAGCAAACCTTGAGCTTGAAACAATTGGACTATTGCATCTTCACTCGATCGGACCTAAGATATTCCGAGGAATGGGAAGTAACATAAAACTGTCATTTACGACAGCGCGAACGACACGAACCTTGAGCTGAAACATGGAACGCGTATTTTGCATTTCGCAAGATCAAATTCCGAGTAACGGAGAGCGAAACGTACGAGACTATAATTTCCGACCGCGCGAACGACTATCACTAAAAGACTAAAGTTAAGTCGGCTTGATTAAATTGAAAAAAAAAATCTGCTCATCCAGGATGTATTTGCCGCTCAGCGAACTTGCGTGATCTCCGTTGCTTCGATCCGCTAGTACAATACCGAAAGCTCAACTTCGATGTATCCAGATCAAGGCTGTATCCTGAGTAGTTAGACTGTGACTGAGCCTATCAGATAGGACCACTGCATCTCCACATCGACAGAGCGTGTGCAGTTTCATGTGAAATCCAAGGATGTTGTGAGAACCGGATTGCACCGGCAGACGAAGGTAATAGGACCTGTCATCACGTAGCCGAGTTTAGGAGTCAGAACGTTGTTTATAGGGATCGCCGCTGCGTGAGAGCTACTTTTCCCTCGTAAGCCTTCAGAGGGTCGCTAGAGTTTCCTTTCAGCGGATGAAGTCCCATCACTTAGCAATGCGGATAAAAGAGATTAATACTCAGCGTCACATGAAGTGCCTCCGATCGGCGGCCACATCCTACGCTAGCGAAAGAAAGCGAAACAAGCGCTCTTTGAGGCCATCAAGGGTTCAGTCTCGCTGTTAGCGCGGTGAAAACTTGAGATGCTGGCATAAAGCTGGAGGACACGAGAAAGTACCGAAACATGAACTTCGGGTCAACTTCAGCCGTTGGCGCTTATTACATAAGCACACCTATGACTCCAGCTAGTAGTAGCTCTAGCTCCATGGCATGATCAGAACTTCAGTCAGTAGTATTGTTCGTTCTGGATACCGAGCATCTGTGCCACACAGGAGGTCAGTGAATACATCAAAGGACGCAGTGATGGCTCTTCGGCAACCGGCATGGCACCCACCTCGTCGAACTGACCAACCTGTTCTTAAGATCTTCAATTCGTTAACCAAGACAAAAGTGCGTGTCTGAACTGGGTGTAGATCGATCTGCTAACTGCTGATAGACGGAATTTATACCTATCGATGGTTCCCATGTCAAATGGTATAACTGCGGTCCCACAGTCTACGATGCCTCTCACATGGGCCACGCGAGGTCAGGGTTTGCTCCATGGTAAATATACTGCAATTTTGACGTTGTTCCAGGAATTATGTCACACAAGACATTTTGCGAAGAGTAATGTCAGACTATTTTGGCTATGACGTGCACTTTGTTATGAATATTACCGACATAGACGATAAGGTGCGTGATCACCTTGTATGATCGAAACAACGTCTTACACATCCTGAAGATCATCGTTAGAGCTCGTCAAAATTATCTTTTTTCACAATTTAGAAACTCTGCTACCACGCTTTCAGCCGATCTACTGTCGCAAGTCAGTGAAGCATGGGGAAGTTATGTCAGGGAGAATGTTTCCAAGGGTCTGCCGGACGAAGAGAAACCTTCACGAGGGGAAGAAGAGGCGCGATGGCCACAAATTGCTGGGCTTGCGCGTGATCAGAGCCGCAAATTCGAATGCCTAAAGAGAGATGAGAAGTTTGACATGCATTTTACAGCCGCTGTAGGTGTTCTCTTGCGCGTTTCCTGGCGTATAATCATGATTTGGCAATGTAGAGTCGGACCCTGGCCGCTATTGAAGCTGCAAGGCATGCACTATCTGCCAATCAGGGTGACTCACCGTTCAGACTTATTGATGAATCTCGTGATATTCTCGCCTCTGCCCTTGACAAGAAAGTTAGTTTTTCTTGATATGATTTCTTTCTGGCAGTTTAATTATTCATGTGCACAGCTCAAAGATACTGTCACAGACCAGTCTGTATTCCGATCTCTTGCGGCATACTGGGAAGGTCGATTTTTCAAAGACATGGAGCGGCTTCGTGTCCGTTACCCAGATACCGTCACTCGCGTCACAGAATACGTCCCTGAAGTGGTCGAATTCGTTCAGGGTATCATCAAGAATGGTTACGGCTATGAGTTCGAAAGCAGTGTCTACTTTGATACAGGTGCATTTGATTCATCTGATCGGCACGATTATGCAAAGTTGGAGCCCTGGAGTAAAGGGAATAGAGAATTACTAGCTGAAGGCGAAGGTGTGTTGATTTTGTAGTGCGCGTTCCATCAATAACGTTGGTCATTTGGGACATCAGGCGTGCTCTCGTCCACCTCAGGACGACGATCTGCTTCTGATTTTGCGCTTTGGAAGGCGTCGAAACCTGGAGAACCTTCGTGGCCATCACCTTGGGGTCCAGGTCGCCCGGGCTGGCATATCGAGTGCTCTGTGATGGCGAGTGCCATTTTTGGGGATCGCATGGACATCCATTCTGGTGGTATAGACCTTGCATTCCCACACCACGACAATGAAATGGCTCAATCTGAGGTCAGTCCGTCGCAGTACTTTCCATGGACGTTTCTAAGCAAAGGTGGTGATAGGCTTACCATGAATGCGATGCATGGGTTAACTACTTTATCCATACTGGTCACCTTCACATCGAAGGCCTCAAAATGAGCAAATCCCTGAAAAATTTCATCACGATTGACGTGGGTACTTTTGGGTGTCTGTTCTATTCTCCGCCTTACTCATACGGCCGGTCACACAGGAGATACTTCAACGGTTCACAGCCCGGCAATTACGACTCGCATTCCTAACGCAGCTATGGAATGCGAAGATCGATTTTTCTGAATCAATGATGACCGGCGAAGTCAAGTCCCTTGAGGCTACATTCAACGCAAGTTCTCCGTATTTTAATATCCGCTATATTTTGAGAAATCGTACAGAATTTTTTCACAAATGTCAGAGCGATCATAAGTCAGGCACGGGCACATGAGGATCAGTCAGATGGAGAGCATCACTACAATGACGCTGAACGAGAACTCATGAAAAGGTCAAACAGGCAATATCTCTCGAGTACCACACCCTGACGCCCTGCCAGTTTGTATGATAGCAAGACGGCCTTCCGCACTGCTCTTTGCGACTCCTTTAATACACCTGAAGCGCTCAAAGTTATACGTGACCTAGTTTCGCGTATCAACATCTACATTAACAGCTCAGGAAAGAAGGCCAATGTCGGTGTGGTGGAGCAGTCCGCGACATGGATTGGTGACATGCTCCGCATGTTCGGGCTAGGCGAAGGGCAGGCGTCCGAGATCGGCTGGGGGCAAGAAGACGAGGGCGCCGGTGGCGTGAACGTGAGATAATTGTTGCGCATTTTCTATGCTATTTGATATTGATCATACGGCTTAGCGAGAAGAAACGCTGATGCCATCCCTTCGCGTCCTGTCTTCATTCAGAGACGGCGTTCGTCAACTGGCTATTGCTAAAAACGATGATGCTTTGAAGGAAATACTCAAGCTCTGCGATAAACTGCGCGATGACGATCTTGTGCCTTTGGGCGTCGCGCTCGATGATCAAGAAGGTGATCTAGAGCAGAAATGCCTTGTTTCTCTTCAAACTGACTCTGCTTCCTATAGATGGCAAGGCGCTTGTCAAGCTCGTGTCCCCGGCGGAGCTCATCAAGGCACGGGGAGAAAAGCGGCTGAAATTAGATGCCCAAGCAGCGAAAAAGGCGGCTGCAGCTGAAGAGGTACGACAGAAGCGTCTCGCAAAGATAGAGAAAGGGCGAGTTCCTCCCGAAGAGATGTTCCGGCCTCCCAACGTACCCGAGGGGATGTATATCCGATGGGATGAATACGGCCTTCCTACTGCCACTGGAAGTGGAGAAGAACTTAGTAAAAACCAACAAAAGAAGGCACGGAAGGAGTGGGATACACAAAAGAAATTGCATGAGGAGTTTCTTGCATGGAAGAAAGAGCAAGAATCTGTGGCAGGGTCTTAGTCACCGTAGTCATTCATCGTTTCATTTGCTGTATCACTACCAGTCACAAGATCTGATGATGAGTGCTGTAATTCTTTCTAGTCCGACCTGATCGTCCGCATCGAACCCTCCAATCGCAAGGCAATCAAGATCCAGGACACCCAGTACGATATCTTCACCCCCTTTCCGAAGAATGAGGGGACACACGATCTCGCTTTTTGTATCGCCGTCACAGGCAATATGCCCAGGGTAGGTCAAGACGTCTGAAACAAGAATGGTACTGCGCTTGACAAATGCATCTCCACACACGCCTCGAGGTCGAGGGGAGACCTCGATCCATTGACAGGCAGGCCTGCCGGAAAAGGGTCCCAAAAGCATATTATTGAAAGCATGCGTTTGAGATTTGGGGTCCATCGAGGCATCAGTGAATCGGGGCTGAGGGAAAAGGGAAGAGATGAGATAGAAACCTGTGAGAAATTAATTCCACAGTCAGCAAGACGTGTCATCACAAAAAGGATGGGCTGGGCGATCGTCCTTTGTTGACTGGACTGTTGATACCGGCGGTAGAAAATAGAGGACTCACCACACCAGTTGACCGAACGATCCCCATCCCCGAAATTGCTGGGAAAAGCTTGCAGGGAGTTGTAAATAAGCGAAGCAGCATTGGACAAATTCGAGATCTGTATATGTAAATGTGTTTTAGTTTTGGGTCGAATTAAATATTATGGTATCGAAGCTTGCCCAATGTCGTTGGCCTCCCACCAAAATTTCTAGCTGATCGTACACATGAGTCCAGAATTCAGACTTAGTCTTAATGGAGTCTGGAACCAAAGATGCATCGGCGTGCGGCATCTGCAAAAAGCAGCCAATCAGCCTGACGACGATACTGCGATGGAGTTGAATACTTCGTTTAGTTTTTTGTCTTCAGTCTGAATCAACTTGTCATGAGAAAAATCGAACTCACCAGATCGGGCGTCCCGTTCAGGTCAAGGTGAGGTTAGGGTTAAGAGTCAGCGTTCCCAAGCATTCCCAAACTGCTACAAGCTTGAGGGGTGAGATGAATTCCTAACGAACAATTCAGCTACTCCGCGAAAAACGTTACAGCCACTACACCGTTTAGGAGATGGTATAAAGTGTGGTTGAAAATTCTGGACAACATTTTTCAGTCCTCCTGAATCCTCTATCGATGGAATATCTCTCGTGATAGGACCTCGATAAGTGCATTATTATCATAGTTTGATCAATGATCATGATGCAAGTAAGCACAATGAGCCACAACATGAGTTAAAGAATCTCGGTCAGAGTCCAGAATGCATTTTGCATGCTTATGACAATGGTGAGAAGACGAACATTGAATATAATTCCCATCTATCCGGGTTGATAAAAAGTTTGTGATAGACCGGAATCCGAAAGATTCTCTTGGATGATCGTCTCCTCGAATGCGTAATGTGAGCCAGACTGTCGGTGGAGTTTACTTTATACACTTCATCAGAGCTAATCCATGTCTTGGACGAGGTATACCAAGTACACCCAATCTAGATGTGGGCTGTAATATAATGGAGTATATCACGGTGGACTCAAACTTGAAAGTATGTCAGCGGACAGGAGTACAAAACTGCGAAAATTACCCATCCACATATAAAGTAATAATTGAGCCGGCGATCAGGCATAGAACGAGGATGTGAAGTCAACAACCCATTTAGAGCCTACTTCCCTGCTGGCTAGCTCACTCTTGAGTCGCGGAATTCAGCAAACCTACTAGGCGATTGTAGGTCTTGTTGGTGAGTTATTCTCCTTTAGCCTGTCTCCCCCAGCTATACCAACCGAAGATAATCGTTCCTTCGTATTAGCACTTTTACCTCAAAACGGAGCCGATCTTCCAATTCGCGCTGAACTTCTCTGGGTCGCCGAGAGTCGCGACCCGGAGACAATGTCCGAGAACTGTGAGTATATAGGTAATAGCCCCCTGCAATTACCACGGATGCGGTGAAATTCATAGCAGCACTTACGACCATCGAAGACACGACACGGGTGCCACATCAAACAGATGCAGTAGAAATGAAAGTCATATATCAAGTAAGTTGAAACCGCGGTGAGGTGCAAACGTGGGGCACAAAGTTGAGAAGCTAGGGTATGAACATGAGATAAGACATAGAAAGAACAGGTCAAAAATATACATACCAACAAGTGCTGTAAGGCTTATGTAGTTTCAACTGACTGTTCCTTCTGTATATGAAAAAAAGCAAGTGTGTTGTTGAGAAAATGCGATATTTATTTATTTGTCTATGTGAATTAATAATTGTGTAAGGGTTAGGGTTAGCATCTCACTTGCCCGGTCTGCCGCGAAGTTCAACTCGCATGCTTGAACTTGACGAGCGGCATGAGCACCTCACCCATGGCTTTGCTACTTCGTCGCACCCCGAAGGACCTCATAGGAGTGAGTCAACAAACGACCACATTCATGTAGACGATGCCGGTCGTTCAGAAGAAGTGTGCTATCACCCGTTGCGCAGGTCTTCAGTATCATGCACAGATATCGATGAAATTCAAACAACAATGTCGGATTATGTTCCTGGCTACCCTTCTGCAATCGACGCGTCGAATAAAACCACAGATAATTTAGTTACTCCGGACCACCATGATATCGATGACATCCTGCACACAGTCTGTCCTTCTCCCACCCTTAAAACATGTGATGTGTTACAAACTTCCACTCGTAGGTTTCCCCCTGTGACTCACTTGTTGCAATCGCTCTACGATATGGCGTGTCGCTCTCAGCACTACGACATGCAAATCAGCTATGGCCATCAGACCCAATCCACATCCGTACCCAACTCATCATACCTCGTCATCGTGCACGTCATACCAAACGAAGAGCTGTTCCGCAAATCACTTCTTCTAGTACTCAGGAAACTGTCGTTGTCTCCTCATCACTTGAATCTACTTCATCACTCTCATCAACACTTCTCGCCGCAAGAGATACTGTTTTCTCCGCTTTCCCTACGCGCATCTCCATAGATTCCCTCAGCTCTCGCATCAGCGCAACAGATGAGGAACTCGAGCTTGAAAATTTAATCAAGCCTCGTCTTCAATCTCGCGCCTCAGAGATAGATTATCCAAACACTCCTGCCGCGCTTAGTGTCGGACTTGACACCCTGTCGCATTCCCCACGCAGCTATATGCCAGCACATGATATAACCTCATTACTTGACCATGACCCCCCACCAATATCATGTCAACAACTTCGCAGTCTCACATCGGATTCCACTATCAGACCATCTGCATCTGATCGCCTTCAAACGTCCAAGCACAGTTCCCCCGCACCTGTATTTGTTCCCGTGCGCATATCCCAGCTAGAGCCGGAACCTGCAATGGAGCTACCAGCCCTTAAAAAGCACAGGTAAAGGGAACGTGCGAATCTTGTGAATTTAGGAATAGGAGGGCTGCATACATTCAAAGTCTCAGTCCGAAATTCGGGCGTCTGTGTTAGACAGGCACTGTGCGTACTGGGTGAGTTGAGATCATATCCAACTGGCCGTGGCTTTCTGTATTGACTTGTTTCCTTAGGACTGCTCACGGTCCACTGGTGGCGTGGACTTTGTCTTATTTGCATAGCACAATGTCTTTCCGCGAGCGCGGACTTTCCCATCTTCACTTTTTTGAGCTTGTTGTATTTTGGTTTTTTCATAAACTTCAGTATTCTCGCGTTCTTTGTGTTCAGCGAGACCTCCCCAGGACCCGCAGCTTTTTACTCGAGCTGTGGAAACTCGTTTGTAGACCGACGGCGTTTGCCGTGATAGCTTGATTGTTCGTCGCACAGAGTATAGACTTAATTTTGTACGTAGCACGTTCTTTTGTTATTGATCAAAAAAGTATGATCAGATTTTTCCTTAGTTTGTCGCCACCTGAACAGGCTGCGAACTCACGAAACTTTGGGCGTGTACGTTAGTCTATCGGACATTCCCCAATCACCGGTGGCTTTAAGTTCCAGTACGTCAATTCGTTAGTGTCAATCCCCTATTGAGCCTTACCTACTAGAACTTACATATCGAACGACTCATCGAAGTTCCCTGACCTCGGAGAATTTCGGAAGCCCTATGTACTGCAAGTGCCCAGAACTCCAGGAGCCGCAACCGTGAAAACCGCTAATTCTCTTCTGCTTCCCCTTTTAGATCTCACCCCAGATTTTGCGATTACGCTGGAAGAGGGTGAACCGACGAAGAGTCGTGCTGTACATATTTGCCGTGCCGATTTCAAATGCGATCATATCTCTCGGATAATGGTAAGAATAACTTGCTCCATAGTCATTGTTGCATGATATGCGAGTACTCCGTTCTCATCAATCTAACGGGAGGCCGCGCGTATTATAGGCTTCGCGATCTTCAGTCATCACTACACTGCTACCAATGTTCCCAATGAAAGTAGGTTTATAAATCTTATGCACTTTTGGTTAAATTGATTGCGTGTTCAGGAAAATACTCAAAAAATAAGATAGTTCAATAATAGGGCCCACAACAAACGAACATCAATTCTGCAGGGTCACAGTAAGGTTACAGGACACAGATCTTGATTCTTGAATATGTTTAAAAAGTTAACACGTTTGTCTAGGGCCCCTGATGCGGTATTCAAAAAAATTATTTAATAAGTTCGTATCGGCGGGGCATTCCGAAAAAAAGACCATGCACAGTGGTCATTTTCAGAGTTTATCTGACAAAGCCTGTACCTTTCCTATAGGACATCGTAACAACGTTCGGGAGTCGAACAGCTTCGGCGTATTCGAACATTCGCGGAGGATATCGTTTCGGGGATATTGCGATCACGAGTTTCATGTCATGCATGACATTTGGTCGCTACAGACGGACGTAGTTTCATTGGATGGATATAACACAGTACTTATCAGTCATAACCACAGGTCCCAAATCTCAGGCTAGTCATTGAGACTCTACGGTTTTCCCCGAGGTGAGCCAAACCTACGATACTGCGCGTGTTCCTGTCATACTAATAACAGCATCCTGTATCGCCCGCGTAGTGTACAGCTACACTGGCAACAACATCAGGGAAACATAATTTGCTACAGAGTGCTACCGGGCTCTGTAGCGCAATCCACCCCGCTGATAAAATCTTAACTGCTACAAAGGCGATCCGAACACAAAGAAGACTCCAAGGTTATACAGTTTCGCGGATTCGCCACCATCGCATGTGGCCCTGCAGTACGTAGATAGAGCAGCGTCGCCAAAAATCACAGATCCATTAGCCGCAAGTCAGTAAGCGTTCATCGATCGGTTATACTCATCCCACGTAAACGAGCCCTCACGCAGCGAGGAAACTAACATTTTACCACCTTTTGCCGCCAGTGAAATTACATCCGAAAGGTACTCTAGAGTGCTCTGGAACGCTCTATGCTAGGGCTCGAATGGTCCAGATCTGCTTTTGATTGAAACCTTGCAAGAGATAAAATGTTGAAACTTGAAACCCCCCATGTGTCATAATTTCCGCTTATCAGAAAGAAGCTTGATGGGCTCACGGTGAGCTTACGGCGTTGGTGATGATGGAGCAACGCGATTGGTGGAACAGACTTATCCGTACTAAAATGTAAACTAAGACAAGCCTATTTACGAACACTGACCTGAGTTACACTCAATGTGGCTTGTTCAGAACAGGCTTTCAATGAATCAATGACTTGACTCTTTTTGCACAGCGACTTAGTTGCACACCCCATCTTTTGTGTTTCGTACGTCGCATCACTCGTAAGGACCCACTCAACTTCATTTATGTTCAGCAGTATGTTTCGCTTGACGCCAGAATGGTGCTGTCATTGCTGTGGCACACCAGCAGGCCCTCACCTGTAATTTTCAGCACAGAAGGTTCGAGGTCGTACTTCATGTTGAAAATTTATGCCCAAACCACGATAAAACTTCTATGTCCCCAGTGGTTGTACGCTCCTACTTTTGAAGAATTTGTTTAGGTGATATATTAAAGATGTGCCGTCCTCACTTCTTTTTGGGAGGATCAGCACGTTCTTTACTCCGTCCTACCTGTGTTCGTTTGAAAGATGTCGACATACGTCGCCAAGTTATCACGTTAATCGACGCAATTTCACACAAGAGTTAGGGAAGCATGGGTTAGCACACACACAATCTATTAGGACAGCAAGTAGACATGGCGGCCTCACCGACATATCAAGCGTCTACACCACTCCATGGAAGTTTCCACAACCCCTACTGCCCAATTCCACATAACGTCGAGAATCGCCTCCAGTTCACCTGCATTCCAATGCAAATCCCCGACGGGCTGCTCTGCCGCGTTGAACCGTAAGACATCTTTAACTGTTACCAGACCTTTCAACAATCCGTGTTCCTCGACAAGTATCACCCGGGGACTGTCAATAAGAGGTCAAAGCAGGGCATTATTTGTATAGGTCAAGTGGGACGTACCCCATTCTCTTGAATAATTGCGTTACTATCTCCAGTGGTAGGCGCGGAGATACGGTAAGAGGTGTCTTTAGGAGAAGTCAAAAAATGTCAAAGAGCTCGCGCGAAGTACAGTACCTGGTTCACCCATGGCCAGAGTTTAAGCACATCGATAGTTGCGCTCGTCTCTATAAGCTCCGTTGCCACGTCTTCCTCTACACCAAGGGCCGATCCAGAAGTCATGTCTGATAAAACAAAGTCCTCTTGGTCAGAGGCTTCTCTATTAAACGCACAGGGCGTGCTTGGGGATATGTCCCCCACGTTTTGAGCCTTGTCTAGGCTATGTTATGTCACACAAGAGTCAAATGTAGTGGACACATACCTAGCACATAGCGCAATTCAGTTCTGCCCATGTACCCAACAAGCGTTTGAGATGATTCAGAAGCAACTATCGGAAAGCCTTTCACATTGGTGGATGCCAACAATCGCTCTAAAAAGCATTAATCAATAGGGTTTTCTGGTCAAAGGTGATCTGTCCAAGCGTACCAATGTCCGAGACAAGCATCCCAGATGCAAACAGAATATCAAGATCTTTCTTCATGACCTCCGAAACTTCGTGAACATGAGGATGGCATGGATGTGAGTAGCAATCGGAACACTAACCTGAGACATTGACGCCATGATCCTCGTTCTCAAGGATCGGATAGCCATTGAATCGAATCGCCTCATCTGCAATGCCACGGGTCCCAAGGAAGTCGCCAACAGCCTTCGTTACCAGTATGACAATCTGGAGAGAATCAGCATCAAGGACTTTAATTTCGAGGGTTCAAGATTCTTAATCGTAAGACTGGACTATCAGGCTTACCATAGTCGGTAAGATATACGTCAATGCTCCAGTGAGCTCGAACATGATAACGACAACAGTCACGGTGATCCTCATGACTCCACTAAGGGCTGCCGCAGCGCCAAGAAAGGCGTAAGTTCCCGGTGTGATACACGGTACATTCGGGTCGCAAACGGAAAAGATCCCTGAGTTAGGATAAGCACTACAGAGAGTGATCATAATTTTGTGATGAGAGCCAGTGATGTACACCTACCGATACATTGCTTTTACCATGATGCCAACCATCCGCCCAAAAGTTGCCCCAACAGCCATTGAAGGTACAAAGATACCGGCGGGGACCTTCGCCCCGTAAGAAATCACAACGAATACCATGCGTATGAATGTAGCGAGAATGAGAGAGTTTGCCATGGGCCACTGAACAGCCATTCTTGTAGGAAAAGATGAGAAAAATGTAGGCTGAATGACGTATCAGTGCACTACTTACTGGCATAGATTGTCATGATCTCCGCCACCTTCGCACTCGCGAAATAGAATTGCCATCATCTCTGTCATGTCAATGCGCATGAAACGATTGAAGTAACCAATAGCCGCAGTGAGGGTCGCAAGAATAACAGCCTCTGCAACGCCATGGTCTGCAAGATTTTTTCGGCGAAATGCAGCTACCTGCATGTTAAATTTGACTACAAACGCGCCGTAGAGTCCCTAGAATGACGGGCGACACTGTCAACAAAGGGAATGAGAGGAATATAAGATTCTTACGCCAAATATTCCAAGTATAATGAAGAAGATAATCTCGAAAAAATGCCAATCACGGTTATATGTCACTTGAAACAGCACAAGTTTTCCGGTTCTGAACGGATTCATCACCTGAAATGAGACAGTCAAGATGGGAGGATGAGGGGAGGGAATTCACTGACCGATAACGTAAACGTCGCTACCAACGCACATACGAAACTTCTCCACATCGTTTTGATGCGAAACATCTGGCTCATCTCCTGTTGGAAATGCCAGTTTTGGAATCAAAAAATGCCATAAATATGAGGATTGGTACCTCAATAGAAAACAGAACACCGCCAATTGGTGACCCAAAAGCAACTGCCACTCCTGCAGCACTAGCGGCAGTAATAATTTCACGCATTTTCCCTTGATTATGTGGAATGAAGATATATATATATATGAAGAAGTGTTAACCCAAACCTTGGCTTCGAGAAAACCGCTGGAACCAACTTGCGACAATAGCTCCAATGCAGCACGCAACATGCACCGAAGGGCCTTCCTTACCAACGGACAACCCAGAAGCAATCACCAAAGGCTATTTCTGGTCTGTAACATGGTTTACAGGATTAGAAAGATAACTCACAAGCGTAAGGCTCTTGATGAAGAATGTTGCATACCCGAGGAACCCTTGCATGATGAAGCCAGTGAGAATGCATTTGATTTCTGAAATGCCAGATCCAGCAGCATATTTCGCCATGCTACGAACAAGATGAGCCGCCACAAAGGAGAATACAGCCTGCAGATAGACATTGACTTTGTCAAGTTCAAAGATATGAAGTTAGAGAGGACTTACTGCGAAAATAACATAGATTAACCACCGTGCCAGATTCGCCGTACTCCACAAATGCCATGAAGGACAGAACTCCTCGTCACTTTCAACTTCCCAGCAGCAAAATTGGGAGTTTAACCACCACCCGTCCGTACAGTATCCCATTTTTATGTCCGAGAGCCATTCCGTGATAATTGAAATTAAAGCAGCATTCATGCCGATGAAGATGCCTAGCACGTTGTCAGTCAAGAAATTATGACGATGTGCAATCCTTACCAACTAAACTTATCACAAGCCAGGGTTCTCCAGCTCTCAGAAACCTCCAGAACTGAGCCCACACCCATGTAGGCGTGATCTCGCCGCGAGGACCGCGGTATGCCGCTTTTGCTGCCTTTAAATTGCGTAGGCGTCTGTTTCGCTCTACTATCGAGTCTTGAATCCAATCTGGCGGTGTGACACGTGTAGTTAGTTAATAGACGTGGCAAGTTGCAAACGTATGTACCAATGGTCGTAAAATCCTCATAGCGTCTCTCCAGTTCTCAGCACAGGCGATGTACGTGGTTTATTTCAATCACTCACCGAATCTGCTCTATCTCCTCCTCATAATCTCTGTTATCGAGCTGCCTTCCATACTGTGCGCCAGTTCGCGTCATGGCAGGGCTGTAGAGAACACTTCGGTGTAAGTATGAAAGTGACGATTATGTCAGCACTCTAGATTCAGTCGGACGGCCGAACGGCATCTACGGTAAGGTTTGCCACCTTCACCCAGCTAGAATCCAGATGGGTCCCAATACTCGAGATATTATGGGGAATAGTATAGCCTATACTAGATACGAGATTGAAAGGGATGTTCCCTCGAATGTCATATTCACAAACATATGTAATATTTGATATCCAATACCATTGTACGGATTTCATATATTTCGGTGGATATGATACCTGCCAGGCAGATTCCGTCCTGCCTCCGTGTAAGTATGCCCTGCAGGGCTGATGGGCGAGTCAAAATTGATGCCTGGGCAGAGCGCATGATCAAGGGGTTGTGACTCCGTTCGTCGCCGAACACGGCCCAGAGCTGGCAGATACAGATGACGATGTCATATTAAGTGCAGTCAAATTCAAAAGTTGCTACATTCGATGGCACCGGGGTACGTTATTGATATGGCCGCGGTGGAACTGAGAGTTTGCACTGATTTTTGAGTGCATGAGTAAATTGTGCCTTGGTTTCTTGAGTCACCCCTGGGCTAGTGTTGACTGCAAATAGAAGACTACTTGAAGCAGCTAGGACGAGTACGGTTCTTTTATGGAGGGACTAGTCAGTGCACAAATCAATTATAATAATGCAATTGACCGTACAAAGTGTTGTTTCGTCAGTCATGGACTAATCGAGTTAGCAGCTTACTAATGGAAGCATGACTAAGATTGGTTCAACCGGTAGTGAGCTTGAAGTTGCAGACCTTCACCGAGAACCATGTCCGCCACAAACGACGTTAAGGTCCCATTCTTCAAGAAGGGAAAATCTCGACCAGCAACATCCAGAAAAAGATCAGCCTCTCCGCCTCACCATGGATTAGCACCGATTCCGTCTTCATCCAAGTCTGCGGTGGTTCTTCCTTCCCGTAAAGCAACTGGCAATCTTTTAAGCGCTGGCACAAAACGTACGGCTGCACAACGACGGGAGGATGAAATGAACAATCCAGACTTTGTGGAACGTGATGGTCCTGCTGTGAAGTGGACCGCAGCTGGGTCGCACACCAACGCAGCACTTGAGATACTAGCTGGTGACGAAGCCGCAGAGCTACTTGCAAAACGTCAGAAGAAAGAGAAAGCGGACAGAGGCGAAGAGGAAGAGGAAATACCTGATGATGGGCTGTATAGGGGACAAAATGCTTATCGAAGTCATCTGAAGAAAAGTCAGGAAGTACCCAAAGCCATGCGTGTTGGTCCTCAGCGAGGCACGAGCACCATCCGTACTGTAACCATTATCGATTATCAGCCCGATGTTTGTAAAGACTACAAAGGTTCGTAAGTTTCTTTCCCGACGGATACGGATGCTAAAACATTTATCCTGATCAGAAACGGGGTACTGCGGTTTCGGTGACACTTGCAAATTCTTGCACGACCGTGGCACATGTATGTTTGCATAGCCTTTACTCTTAAAGAAACTCAATATAATTACTTTGGACAGATCTCGCTGGTTGGCAATTGGATAAACTCGCTGAAACCCCGCGGAAACTAGTCGAAAATGTGTCAGACTCCGATTCTGATGATGAGGACATACCTTTTGCTTGTCTCATCTGCCGCAAACCTTATACAGATCCAGTGGTCACGCGGTGCGGACATTATTATTGTTCGGCTTGTGCAATCAAACGCTATGCCAAAACTCCCAAGTGCTTAGCATGCGGCGCCCCTACGGGTGGAATATTCAACCGTGCCGACAAAATCATAGACAAATTGAACAAGAAACGCGCAGACAAAGAAGATGGTCATGTCGAAGATGATAATCCCGGGGTCGAAATCGAGGGTCTGGTAGATAACGGAAGCAGAGACAGTGACTCAGGTGATGACGATAATGATTGAGATCTATGTCGATGCATTGATTATTCATACGTGCATCAGCTCGTGCCGCGTTCTTTGTGAGCTTACCACTAAAAGTGTCATTCATATTTTCTCTTCCGCCAACACGGGCCCGCTATCACTTGTGGTTTCCTACTACGTGAATCTTCTGCTGAGCTATCTCGTTTGGTTTCCGATTGCAAAGCGTTCGAACACAGCCATATCGCGTCGTAAGTACCAAGCGAGCGGCTGGCGGTGCTGTTCTCGCCGACGTACTGCCAGTGTTTGAACAGGCACCGCGTTTGATGACACTAAACTTGTTCCTTTCAGGTCCCAAAAGTGGATCCGCACTATCGCAAGACAGTTTCTTGAAAAAACAAACATGTCATTCTTGCCCAGTTCTTGAAACAAACTTGTGTATGTGGGTAGTCCCACCCGAGGTCCTCGGGATGGTTTTCTACTCACTGAATCCTTATTTTGATTCGGTTGCAGATGTGCCATGCAGCAGTGCGGTCACAGCCCTTCAGAATATCGCCCTATCATATCATCCGATAGGCACAGCAATTGCAAAGAACTCTCTCGGCGCCTATGCAAAAACGGTAGCCTCTCTCCAAAAACTAGGTGACATGACCAAGACTCACCGGGCCCCCGCACCCAAGGCAGTCAATAACGGGAAAAGTACCTTTCATCAATAAATTGGAATGGCTCCACTGATCACTGATACACCGGATGAAAACTAGCGTGATCGATTGATCCATGAGTGATCAGCAGACTGTCCGAGTTTGTCTGAGTTCATAATGACCAGCCATTTCTTATATATATATATGTATAAGTACCTAGTCGGACCTATGACCCAAAATGTGACGTGCAGACTTTAGAATTCTAGGCCTTGGATCTGCATCTGATATCGGTCACCCAACGTCGCCGTGGGCGCGATAGTCAGAAATATCATGCTCTCGCTAAGTAGCAGGGGATTCGCGATTTGAGAGTATTTGTGTAATAGATTACAATATGCATCGCGTCGTATTTAGCAACTGCGTACCAGTTAACGCAGGACTACTGGAGGATCCTTCCGAGTCTAGTGCAGTAGTTAAGAATACACATAAGTACAAGCACGCTCCAAGTATTGGACTGCGGAAAATTATATGACATGATGGTTAACGTAGTGGAGGTAATGCTCAAATGAAGAATTAGGACCATACCCGGATGGTAAAAGTTGGGTTGAGAGATAATCAAAAAGTCATTCCCAAATCTATTTGTGCGACATCTCGTCGCATCCATTATCGATGTGGCGTTTAAGTGAGTCCGCGCGACTGAAATCCTTCCCACAGTAACGACATCGATGTAGGACGGGAGTTGTAGCGTGCACGGTCTCATAATGTCTCCTTCTATCGTGCGAACGAGTAAATGACCTGTCACAGAGCTCACAGGGAAAGCGATCTCCGATAAGTGCTGGGTTTGTAGAGGGGGATGTATGCACAGGACGTGGCGCGGTAGGGGGTGAACTGCCCTGGGTGGTGTGTTGGGGATTGGGGGACATATGATAGTATGGTTCAACGGTGGAGCGGGAACGCGGGTTCGATGGCACGGCATTAGAATATACTTGATACGTCTGTGATGGTGTTGGGATGAATTGTTGTTGTCCTGAATGAGTATGGAGAGTCTGAGGATCGACATGCGAATGGGAGTGCATCGTATACTGTGGACCTGGCCCAGACGGGTGATGATGTGAGGGGTAGTAAGTATTAGACTGATTCGCCGGAGCAGGAGGAGGAACTGGAGGAGGAGCATAATATGACCTGCGCGTATCCATGACAGGTGATGTCCCGTGCTGCGGGTGGTTGGAAAAAGGAGGGTGTTGTAATGAATTACTAGTGTGGGTTCCTGGTTGAAAGATGGTTAGCTACCAATATGAAGTGCCGTTTGGAGAGATTGATACCTAATATGCCATTGGACAAAGTACTGTCGAGCGGGTAGCCCGGTAATACCTGTGCTTGTTGGGGATATGAGGAGGTATTAGTGTTCGAGTTGGAAGAAGATTGTCGGGGATGGTGGGAAGAAACATGTGGTTGTTGTGTCTGATGGTGACCGTTGTGTGAGTAGGGATTTGGGTACTGCATCATGCAAGAAGGTTTTGGTGAATAGTAAGGGCTTCCCAGCTCTTTTACTTGTCGAGCCCTTATATACATTTTTGCAGTGAAAGGACTCGGGTGTCGCCTGTCATATCAGGGTGACAACGTACCTTAATGAATGAGTAGATCGGTTACTAAATCATTACTTATGAGAGCGTAATTCCGGTATGAAAGAGTTAAGTTAGGCTGCATATGACTCCGGCACCAAGAGATATTCGGTGGAAGGGCCAGATCAATTCTTGCAAGCATGATATGACAAGATCATGTGGGTGAGGAATGCACCAATCACGATTGACGTTACGGTCTTGGAAGTTCATTATCCGGGAGACTAAATTCCGTCAGGCAAGAAGGTTCAACGATGGTACCACCTCGGGAGCGGGTGGAGCAACAGAAGGAACAATGGAAAAAAAATTAGAACAGACAAAATTGGACAGATACGGGGTCTTACCGAGGAAAGCTGTGTGCTGAGCTCAGAACGAGAACTCCTCCATTTGTAGGAACGGCAGGTTTGCAGAAGATCGCTGTGGGTAGATCACGAGGCTAGAGAGTTTGGGGAGGGTGCGTTCCTGGGCAGTTGATTTTTAGATCGAGTCGGATCTGTAGTTTTCTCGTAAGGCATATATATTAGTGGCAGCCCTTGTGCAGCAACTTGTCGTGGACATGCTGCTTTCATCTGACGCTAAGCGGAAAGATCCATTACATGACCCTTAAGAAGTGCGTTGAATGTCGCCCTCCAAGGAGACAGAAAGAATGAGAAAATGACTTGTATGTGGCCAGTTGAATGAAAGGAAGCGATTTAGTTGTTACCATACCTTTTGTTGTTAGTACTCAGCGGACCCTGTGGAGAACGTTAGTCGGGAAATCCCAGCAGCCTCGTGTCCAATCAGAGAGCGTGACGATCTTGGATTGGTTAGTAGCTGTGCTAGGGCTCATCCCGAACAATGTCGCCCGAAGATGATCGAGATTAACACACTCACGAGACTATATTGCACGTTGACAAAACGCCGGGGACAAGAGCTTGCGGATTTCCACAACGTCGACGCTTACGATCACTAGCAGGAAGATGGATGTCCAAAGAGGAGAGATGAAACTCACGTCAGGTCACTTCTTAAAGGCGATGGAACTCCCCCATTGTGCATTGATCTCGAGTGCGACATTCTCATGTTGATCTCGACTACGATGATACGACATTCTCAGGTTGATACCGTCTTTCTATTCCACGTGTTATTGTCCTCGGGAAGGCGTCTTCCTTTTCGGCACCGACGGTAGCCTAAAATATTGCGAGGCAACTTTTCTATAGGGCGATTCATCAACTGCATTGATCTACTCGGAGCCAGAAGCTTGTCCGTCATATTGCAGCGTGTATCTATCCCCTCGGATAGAACAGACTTCGGTGAATCATCACTCGGGACGCTACACAACTCAGCTGCTCCAGAAGTCGACAAAAATAAAATAAAAAAAGTGAGTTTAGTTTGACAATGGAGCTACTATGTAGTATATGACTCCCCGCAGCGTGCCTCCCCGGCAAGCGCCAGGTAACAGTAAATATTCATTAGACACGCGAAATCCTCGAGGATGTGATCAGGAGACAAGTTTTGAACCTGGTGGGACAGTTTCAAGGGAATATGCCGTTTAGTCGAAAACTTTTCCACCAATCAGAGCGCTCGTTTCAGGATCGCCCATGGCCAAGCTTGAAACGCCAACGTAAAAATGGGTTGGTGGCTGGTGCAAATTCACAGCCAGGCACGATGAGAGAAAATGTCCGTCCTTCCAGGCCTGACTACTCGCAAACTTAACCTTACACTCTTGACCGAGTGTATGGCTCTCTAGAGCGCCAAGGAGCACGATCAAATTGATAGTTGAAACTTTGTTTGAACTGCCTGCGCATGTGCCAGTATGTGCGTGCTGGATAATCATTCAATGGTCTTTTACCAAGTATGGCGACATTCGAGTGGGAGAATTGAGAGTACCCAAACATTGACAAAGACATGGATCTGTGACTTGTGACTAACCTTCCTGAAATCACTTGGAGCACGAGACCGCAGAATTATGGCCCCCTTCGATCTCGACGCGTGTATACAGCAACTGCTCCGCAAACAACTACTACATGAGGCCCTTTTACGTGAAATATGTGCAAAAACGAAAGAGGTTCTCATGAGGGAATCCAATGTGGTCCATGTTAGTGCCCCAGTAACCGTCGTTGGAGACATACACGGGTGAGTACCTCGTAGCTTCAATCTCTCTATGACATTTCATCATGAAACTCAAGTCAGTTCTACGACCTCATCGAAATATTCCGCATAGGTGGTTACGCTCCTCACACCAATTATCTTTTCCTCGGCGAGTTCCTTTCTTCATCTCACCACAAAATTTCCTTTTCTCATAGTGCCACAGGGGATTACGTCGATCGTGGCCTGTTCAGTGTGGAGACCATATCACTCCTTACGTGTCTTAAACTGCGGTACCCCGACAGAGTCCAGTTAATTCGCGGTAACCATGAATCAAGGGCTGTAACACAAGTCAGCCATCAATTCATGATGTTTATGGAGCTCCCTTATCGCTCAATGTTTAACTTAGACTTATGGGTTTTATACGGAGTGTGTGCGAAAATACGGCTCATCACATGTATGGACGTACTTCACGGACATGTTCGACTTCTTGACCCTGTCTGTGGTAATCGATGATCGGATATTCTGTGTTCATGGAGGTCACCAGCAATTTGTTCTTTCACAATCCCACGATCTCATGAATTCCTTGTCTCAGGTCTTTCGCCGTCTATCCACTCCGTAGATCAAATCAAAGTTGTAGATCGATTTAGAGGTACGTTACCTTCGCTCGCCATCGCTGCACACCCTCATTTCGTTCAGAAATTCCACACGAGGGTCCTATGGCTGATTTGGTGTGGTCGGATCCGGATGCAGAGAAAGAAGACTTTGCAATATCCCCAAGGTCCGTGCCTACTCCAGCGTGTCACCAGCGTTACTGACTAATGAGGCTTATCCTTGCTCCGCTTGTATTGCCTTTAACATCTCAATCTGGAACGGATCATGTAGAGGCGCTGGCTACACGTTTGGATCAGGCGTTGTACACAAGTTCTTGGAAACGAACAACATGTCGCATATTTTGCGCGCACATCAACTCTGCATGGAAGGATATTCGTCGTTATTTGACAAACACCTTTCAACAGTCTGGTCGGCACCTAACTATTGTTATCGTTGCGGCAATTCCGCGAGCATACTTGAGGTGGGTCCCGGAGAGAGCATGTATTTCAATGTGTTCGAAGCTGCCCCGGAGAACGAACGCGATGGTCCGAGTCAACAGGCTCCGCAGAATGTTGGTGGGAAGGTACGTTGCTATTCTTGTGGCCCATGTATCTTTGAATAGACCAATCTACTCACACATGTGTTTACTCCACCTAGCTGCCCGAGTATTTCCTCTAGTATATCAACAAGCTACGTCAGAGCTCCAAGTTGAACATTCTTGATAGAAACTGAGAACTGCCGGCGGCGGTTTTGGCGCCCAAGCTGTAGCAAATAGTGTAAACCTGTATTGTGCGGACGGCAGTAGTACTAGTACGACAATTCTTTACTATACCCCACATGATGTTCCAGCATTACGCTATTAATCTTGCGGATGGCCTTTCCTGAGTGCCAGGATGTAGGCCCATTACGAAAGTAACAAGGACTGAGCCTGGCTAGCACCATGTTGCCCGGAGAAGCAAGGGGTCACTCCGCCGGTTGAGAATGATTAATCAATAACATTGATCGCAGGCAAGGCAAGTTATGTAAATACCTCGGCACTTCTTGATTGCGTGGCATGGCATCAGTACCGCCGAAATGATATACCGGGTCCATCATACAGTCCAAGTCATGGCAGGGTGCTACCAGAAGGTAGAGCTACCCCCAGTATCCATCGTGCTACTCTCCTGACTCGCTTACGTTTGAGACCGACTACGATAAGAAAACAGAGCATTATGATGATACGTGTACCCCATCTTCTCCACCAGAGAACTGAGAGGGTCAACAGCAGATCACGTTTCCGCCGGCGACCTTGATGCACCATGTGCGGTCGTGAAATGGAAGCTACCGCAGGGTAGCCGAAGAAAGGGTTGAGGGAGGATCGAGGCGGTATGGATACGGACGAAGGCTGCCGGTGTAGGGTTCCAGGAAGCCCGGTGCTGGGCGCCGGCATGCACCATTCACGTGAAATGACAGAAGCGCAACTTTTCTGTTCATCCGAATTTAGCGGATCTTCGATGAGGTGGAGTGGCGAGAGTGCACCGCCATAATCTGATAAATGCACTGCTGCTGAGTGTGTAAGGCAACAAGATAGGGTGACTGACTGGATGGTAGCGCTGACGCAGAACAGTATTGAAGAAGCTCCTCCCTGGATGGGAAGAAGACTTTGGCAACCGCGGATTTAGGAAGTAGGCACCTAAGTTATGGTCAAGCAGACCACAAACGTGTCCGGAATAAATGCACTTTACGATAGACCAGGTCGCTGCATATGTCCAAGAGTAATTGAGGCAGAATACTGTCACGAAGTAAAACTGAGTTTGATCGTCGCAAATGATTAGAGATGCATGTTACCTGCACCAAGCATTCCAGGATACCGGGGAACTACTTCTTTCATGAGCCATGTTAAAATTTTAAGGTTCTGTCATAGAACTGAACAAAAGTCTAGGTCTAAAGGGGTACTGACTTACAACAGATTGGATTGATAGACCTTCAAGGTCGACGACGAAAACACATTGAAGGGTTGTTTTACGGTTTGTAGACTCGTTATTAAGTGAGCGGAGATGAATACACAGGCGTTCGAGGGAGATCAGCAACCCATTCATCGTTGATTGTTCGCAAGTCAGCAAATCTGACAACTGGAGAAACACGAGGGGACGGCCAAGTGGATCACAGATCGGCGGTGGAAGGCAATGAAGCAGCGGAGAAGGGAGAGCGAAGAATCGCAACGCGTTTAGACGCCAAATGAGTGTCGTGTGTATGGCCTTCAATGTGAATGAACGGATGAATCTATGATGCTACATGGCATGCTTTAGCTGCTGCAAGCGGTCAACATTTCACTCACCCGTAAGAAACGGAAAATGGTTGCTGCAGTTTGATCACGGTCAACTAAGTTACGGTTCTACAAATTTGGTGCTGCGACAATTACCTGTATCCGAGATCCATTCCTTGGCCCATGCGTGGTCCGCATCACTGAGCGCCAATTCTTGGACCACATGGGACAAGATCTCATCATTCAAGATTGATTGGAGAGCACATACATCTGAAAGGTTTGCTTTGTACTGAGCAACAAGCCTTTTGTGATTGCCCTCCAGTACGGAGCGTGCGATACGGTTGTTCATGGGCGCAGGAGCCTAACCAACTTGAAGGTAAAGTTTAGTCAAACTGGTGGTAATGATATTAGTACTTATACGTAGTCATTACGTATGCATTATTATATGCAATGCAATTAGGTTTCAAAGGCTTACTTGGGTTCAAATCCTTTAGCCTGCTTAATTCCCCGATAGTGATGCATGAGCAGGTACGATAGGAACTACCGGGATGTCGAAAGTCTTAGCCTGCGTGACAGACTGGGATGTTTACAGCATGCTGGATCTAAATGAGAGTCTGGTTTGAGTCTAGTCTGCGATTACTGTGTTTCATCTCGAAACTGAGTGCTCCCGGCGGTCAAATTCTGCAAGTTTCGCTGGTTTTATTCAGTGAAATACTATTTCTGAACCGATAGCTTGGTCCAGGAGGGAGCCAGTCAAAGTCGAAAAATACCCCGAGCTCTTGTAATCACTACGTATGGTCTGCACTAGCCGCCACTTTATATCATATCTTTAAATAAGCATTAATATTGAATTACATAAATTAATACTATAAAATCGGCAATAAATTATGCTCTTTAACGTTGCTACTACCGACAAACCATACGCCTGGCAACGCTGGTAATTTTGAAGTTTGAACATCGCAGAGGTCGATATCAGCAGATAAACTTCGTTGCAGGCGATAGAGGCTCTGCCGATTACTTGGAATGGTTAGTACTGCTCTCTATTACCTGGCTCTCGCCCCTCCGGTCTCAGTTCGAGCTTGTGCGCCGAGGGCCGGGGTACGGTACTAGTAGCTGGCAACCAGTGATGAGGGCGGAAGTACTTACGGACATGTCACACCCGCAGAAACAAGCAGACCTCACCGGTGCATCAGTCACCTGGCACTCCGGGCATTAAATATAACCTGTAGATAAAACGAGCCTCTCAGTCCTTCAATGTTTCCTCCCATTGAATAATGGCGTGTATTCTTTCGCCACTGCCGATCGAGTATAGGAAGGCTAACAGGCGGCCAGGAATTACAAGATTACAATGGGCAACAGGTACAAATGGACAGATTGCAAATGTGTGTGCCCAGTAGTCCGTCGGTTGCTGGGCTGGCTTGCATTTTCAGGTCGGTAAGCTCTACGAAAGACGTCATGTTCTCTCGCCTTGGAAGTTGTGTAACTTGGTGGTGTTGCTGCTGTGTATTGCTACATCGCCCAGGCTGGCAATAAAGTGACCATCCTCGAGGCCACTCTCGCGATCGGCGAGACCGGCGTTGGTATCCAGATCCGCCCAAATATGACTCGCCTTCTGATCCGCTAGAGTCTGGAAAAAGGCCTCGAGGAAGTTGCTGTCAAGCCTGAAGGATTGGATTTTAGTTGATGCGTATCAATTCATCTACATTCATATATACTACTCATTCGTCTCGCCATATAGGATGCGCCGGTGAGACTGTCGCATGGACAAGATGGAGAAATAATATAGAAGAGGAGTGCAGGGCCCCCTTACTGTCACATTCACGTGAAGTCTGAGCGTTACCCCCTTTGTGGTGAAGCTGACAGAGTTTAGTACTAGAATAGCGTGCTGATTTTCACCGCATGTTGTATCGATCGGTGAGCCTCAATGCACTCTCGAGTCTGGCAAAATTGTGCACGCTGATTTATGGGTCACGGTGCTTACGGAATTCAAAGTATTTTGCGGCAGTATGTCATGGGTGGTCCATACTGAGATCCAGCCTGACCCACAGCATATGGCACGTACAGAGTCAAAATACCGACAGAGAACCTTCTGCAAGACTCGGATCTACGGCTCTTGATTGAGAAATCTAAGATGGTCGATTGGAGGGACGGATGGGTCTGCGCTGCGTGTAATGAATATCGTATGTGTTCAATTCGTCTGCGCAGGTGCTCAAAGAGAGTATAATCTCGTGATGATATATCCCGACGGCGGCGAGGAACCATGGACTGTCAAGAGCGGCGCAGATAAGATGAGGGTTGAGTTGCTTGTTGGGAATCCCGGTAAGTGGCTTTCAGCAACCGTATGCTACATTCTTACTCTCGTGAATCGAAATAGCATTCAAAAGCTCATGCCTATAGGTCTCATCATCTCCGTTTAGTGGCATCTGGCTTATCCGACGGGTAAGCCATATCGTGCTCAAGGATCCGCAATGTCGTAAGTGGTTTCTGTTAAAATATTGTCATGACCACGAGCTACAATCCATCTTTCAGGCCCTACTGTTTTGGGCTCTACGCCTCTCTCAGATTCTTTCCCTGTTTCATGTACCAATCAATCCGCTGTGATCGTGCAACCGCTACTCAAATTTATTCTCGTCTGATAAAAGACATATTTCATCTTCCCGGAGGTCCGCAGCAGGAAAAACGAAACGGGGAAATGCGTGCTGCGATAGAAGATGCTCTGCGCGTGGCACGCAGCTAAAGGAGCAGATTGACTTTGGTAGGTGGTGTAAATAAGTGGAGTAACAAGGAAGAGAATTCAATACAGTTTTCGTCCACTGCAGATGTCAATCTAAAGAATGGTCAGATAAGGCCATCTATTTGCATGCAATATGGCCATGAGCAGCCATCAAACAATATCGTAAGATCCTATCAACGCCGACGCGACGCTAAGACAAGGTAAGCAAAAGTTACAGGGGAGTGGCAAACCCCCACAGTCACTTGATTTCACGATACACGATCCCAATGTAAGTGTGAAATTATCAAATGCTTGGAAATTCGTGAGCGCTACAGTTACCCGTTCTGCCGGAACAAACTCACGTCAGATGCGTGAGTACTTAGGATGACATTACCGAGCATCGGGCGTCAGCGTCGTACCATTGGGCTGCTGAGAGACTAGCAGGGCGATCAATAATCGATAGCATAGTGTATAAAATTATACTATCTGCTAGCGTGACGTCTGCCAGCCGCATTTGCCAACCATCGAAACTGTTGGGATCAACAGCAATGGAAGGGAAGGTGCATATATATAGAGTTTATCCAGATCTTTCACATCTTGACAGCGTGCTGAATGGATCCGTTGAAAGGATGGGGGTTGAACCTTACTAAAAGTATTTCTTTTGGACGTTATCTGAATAATTCCATAAGCCGCTCTGATCACGAGAGCAACGGTAGTGCGCCTCGTGCAGTTCTGTTTACCAACTATAGGTGAGAATTTCGCCCAATAGAATGCAGCATGGCTCCTTTGGCCAACTACACACACCGATGTGATAGGTAAGAGTTACTGTCCGGAAGGTTAGCGAAAAGATCGGTATACCAGTAATGGCTAGTGACAAGTGCTACTCGGTACTCTCCGTTCTTCTGCACTGCATGTCGATAACAACCATGAGGATGAACAAAAGACACGAACGTGTTGGTCCGTGCATAGGACTTCGTAGGATCAATGCCTGGCCTTTTTTGATTTTTCTCCACTCGTAGTCCCACTCGCAACACGCCTCTTGCCTTTAGATCCAACATCACTCAAGGTCGCATCCATGAGGCGCAGGGTTTCAAGTGCGCCTGCCAGAATCTGCTTCTCACCGAGTCGCACTACAATAGCGTGTCTCTTGTTGAGTGTGAGCGATTCGAATGCAAGCAGCTTTGCGTCGACCTAAAACGAGAAATAGTTTGCGTGTCACCGATCCCCGATTGAGACAATGATTAAATACATACTTCAAGATCTGATTGATAACTAGTCAAGCGCATCTCGAATGTTTTTCGTAATAATAGAGAGACTTGAAGATCAAACTTGGCTTTCGGGGGACGCCCTTTTTCTCGTATCTTTTCCCATTCATCTTGGGTGAGGAGTAGAAGTCGTATGAAAGATATCAGCGCTGCAGGGAGAATTGGGTTCGCGTCGATGATGAAAACGCTGGATAGTGTGCTTGAGCACAACAAGAAGAAAAACAACAAGTGAGGGCCATACTCATCGCCTCCTTCGTCGAGCCACCATTCGATCCGTTGTCGACATGTCTCGCCAATAGATACATCACCACAAACAACGTCGACAACAAGGTCTGCTCGAACTTCTACGATGTCCTGTGGATTTCCAAGCGCACCCTTTAGATGGGCACAAGGTATAAGATCAACATATCCGTAGCGTCGAAGCAGGTCTGAGTTGGGCAGGTCGCCATACGTATTGAACTTGAATGGATGTCAACCAACATAGTCACTTAGCGCGGACCACTTACTATTTGTTCTCCAGCTTTGATGGGTTTCGTGGTGACCATTTGAAGATGGTGCTTCTCGTAGAAAAGTTTAGCCTGTAACGAGTTGTATGAATGTTATGCAAGCACAAAGAAAAGCCGGGACAGAGGGATTTCATGTCGACATGACTTACATTAACAGAATCATATCGAGCATTCAGAATATCAGCCATAGGCACCATTGCAATATCTGATGTATCCTCTATCTCTTCATCATCACTATCTCTGTCGCTGCTAGCTTCAACACCGTGTCCTGAATCATCAACATCCATTGCACTCCCAATACTCGTGTTGGCCCGGGTGTCCTCGTTACTGTCTTCTTCTGTGATATGTTCAGCATCCTGCTCAACTTGGCCTTCCCATCTCTCTACATTGAAGCTTCGAGATAGAATTCGGCTGCCTGTAATATGATACCGGTGAAGTGTGTACCATGTATCGATTTGATCGGAGGGAAAAAGGTCCGGTCGAGTCTAATTCGCCCAATATTCGATTCCGAATCGGCAAAATTAAACAAAAAATAAACCCACCTTGATCGCCGGAGTTAACTTCTCGTGATAGTCACGCTCAGCCTCATCCCGGCCTATCTTGTCTAGATTCCACCGTTGTCAGTCAAGTGCGTGCACTTTTATAAACGAGAATGTAACAAAAAATTGAAAAAAAGTGACAACAGACCTACCACAGCCGTCCCTTGTAGCTCTTGTAATTCTTCGTTACTCCAGAATATTGGGGTATCGAATTGCGTCGGGAGTGACGCTACATATTGAGTTTAGAAAAAAAATTGACAAGTGGTCGTTTGGGAAGACCCACCAAGATATGTAACCCATTTTCCTTGGTGTCCTTGAGCTTCCTCCCACATCATACAAAGAATCAGCCCAACCCAACCCTTATGCAATTTGTGCTTTCTCCATGCGTCGAAACCGAATGCAGAAGGAAGAGTCGAGGTCTGAGTTGATAGTGTTAGTGAGCGAGGAAGCGTGAAAATTGTATGGTTTTCCTGAGAAGCGTGTGAGCCATCAATTTGGATGAGATTTTTTTGAAAGGATACCAACAGGTATATCCTGGAGTGCGACTGCACCACGTCCACTACCAGGAAAATCGGCGATGGCCATCATCGAAGTATCCAAGACCCCACCATTGTGTTGAAACCAGGCAACAAAATCATTCATGTTTCAGAAACTCTGTGAAAGTCGACTTCAAGTGCATATGATGGTGGGTGCTGGTGAGCCCGTAGGCCTGGCCTGTCAGCGCCGGCACATATAATACTTACTATATTTGGTCAGCTACGCGGCATTATATCATTGTCACAGCGTATGACTGCGGACTCGACCGCAACAGACTCTCATCCTATAACTAACCGGCCTCCAAGATCACATGTAAAGACGTCCTTTAAACGATGACCCAGACACCTAATGACCAAGTTATTGATGGCCAGCCTCGAGGTGAGCGACTTTGATCATATGCTTGCTATATTCAAATACTTAGAGACAAACTGATACGCCAGATATAGCAAACCCTGCCTCATTATCACAGCCTTCAGAATCAGAGGACTCATATCGGTTTCCTTCCTCACCACCAGGAATACACGACAACCAGAAATCTCCTCCGTCCGTCTGTGAAGTAGCACCTTCGCCACCCCAATCACCAGAAGCTGGTGAGATGATTACTCTTTCGCCCCAAGCTCCTGCTATCACTCAGGCAGAAGACACCCCGAGCCTTCCGCAGCGTCCTCTTGGTGCCGATGTGGATCCACGTATCGCGAGCCTGCACGCCATGTTCCCAGATTTTGACGACTCTCTACTGTGTGTAGGCAGTGCTTTGTCAAGTCAAATGTGCTGAATGACGTGCAGATCATCTGTACTTCAGAGTGTCAACGGTGACCAGGACCTTGCAATCGACACACTGTTGGGGATGAGTGATCCTGATTACGTCTCACAGCCGCCGCCGCCGCCGCCGGAGCAGCGTGAGCCTACTCAGACTGACTTAGACGAGCAACTCGCTCGACGTCTCATGCTCGAGGAAGAACAAGCTGCACAGAATCAGTGGCGCCCTCCGCAGCAGGGGCAAGGACCTCAATCTTATCAGTCGAGGTGGTCTGCTAGTCGCGATCGGGGAAGTGGAATTGAAACTGGAAGGTATGACAGTAGGGCGCAGGCAGTTACTCCACCGCAACGGGACACTATGACAGAGTTCCAGGATGGTTTCAACAAGATAGCAGAGAGTACGTACATCCATACTTGTATCATAGGCAGTCACTGACTACGGAAACCACTAGCTGGCAAGAGGACATTCTCTTCAATTGTATCAAAAGTCAAGGCGAAGATACAGGAATACGATCAGGGCCAAGCATCCAGGTACGCAGCCTTTTACTAAACCCCCCCTCACTTCCATTGAAATTTGTTTCACCAATCTGTTCGTCGTTTACGCGAAACATCTAATGGTTTTCGTTACAGACAAGATACACAGCCTACGTGGGGTCAGACATCTCAACCTCCATGGGGCGGTGTACAACCCACGCAGCATCAGGAATCCTACTACGACCCCAATCCACCGAGCGAAAGTGGAATCCGTGGAAGTGGCTGGCAATCTCCTCCCCGTACCGCTGGAGGCAACTCAAATCCAAGGGCGAACTCCGTTCTTACTCTTACTCCAAGCGCAACATACGTTCCTCCAAATTTTGCCACCAAACCTATAGCGAACTCTACATCCGTTGCAAGCAATAGCCCAACCTATACAGGTTCGTTGACGTATTCCCCGCCGAACACAGGCATGGGCACGTCCCCTCCGCCTGAACCTGCTCGGCAGTCGGGTGACACCTCAAGGCCGCCGTCCACGGGCATTGGTGCCCCGAGCGGAATTGACGCCAGTCAGTCGTATTTCTCCCTTTCGTTGCTTTGTGTCTCTGATTTCATCACATGTTAGCTAAATTTGGACTTTTGCCCAAACGACCTGTATCACTCCTTCGGGAACAGGTCCCACCTACACACAGAGACGATAGCGACGATGAGTTGGAATACACGGAAAATCCGTTTGAGGAGAGGTAATTAGGTGGTTATTCTGGGGTAACAAATAGGAATCATCTGTGACTGCGACCACTGATGGACTATACATTATGGCGTGTACTGTACCAGATAGCAACTGCAACTGGAATGTTTCATGTGAAGAGATGCTCTATGCAATGATCGGTACTTGTGTCGGTTCCAACTGGTTGATGAACGGCTCGTCACAGGATGGACAGGACACTCAAGTCACTATCATTCCACGTAATATGTACACGGTGGCTAATATGCAAAATGTTCATAACAATTCAAAGTCATGTATTCAAAAAATTGAGGCGTATGCGGAGTATCTAAAACTGATAAGCAGAATCAAAGATTCTTGGATGTTGTAGTTGCGAGAGACGCAATAGTGATAACTTGCAACCTTCATGTAACACAAATCCCTAGATCCCGAACTGCAAGAGTCGTCCGAGCGCCATTTATCTTTTTCTCTGTAGATGGTCGGCATCAAAGACGTCAAACAAAGAGTAGGCGATGTCTTCCTCCGCGGTGTCATGGTTTGACATCAATTGGAGTTTCTCTCGGGTATCTCTTGTCTCCGGACGGAAAGTAAAGAGCGCCTGCGCATTTATGCCAGTTGAACGCTCCAACTCCCCCATGATATTGACAAACTGCTTGAGGTTGCATAAGCGGCAGTCAAGATATAGGGTCTAGTCTGCCTGGTAGAAGAGTACAATTTTAGGAGCGAGAAACTCCTGAACGGTCCATCCTTGCGTGAACCAAATGTTGTTTGTGAGCGTGCCAGACTCTGACGCAGGAGGATTAGCTCAATGTGCCTATATGACAAGTGAGCATAATCGACATCCACGTAAGATAAGATACATCTCTCGTATGGCGCATTTTCAGGACTGTCCAAACAAGATATCACGAAAACTATGAGAAATAGAGAACTAGTACGAGCAACACACGAACCCACACTATAATCACCATGCCCCGGTGATAAAATACCAATATCCCACCACTGGCCTTACGCTGTCCCGCATCCCATTCTTAAACAGCTCCGATTTATCATTTGAACAGATCTGTGCACCAACTGTGCCAGCAACAATGACCGTATTGAACAACTGTCCATTATCATCCAGCTTGACGTCGAGATGAGCGTATCCGCACGGTACGCATTCATCATCGATCATTGGATACGGCATCCCGTCAAGCACCAGGAAAGGACGCCACGCTCCGCGAAAAGTGTACACCGCAGCAAACTGGGCTGAACTCAGCACCCGAGGATCCACAGGACGAAGCAGTTTCTTTGGCGAGTCTTCCCGCATGCGCTCAGCGTTTAGCGGGGGACCCTGCCATATGCCTTGCTCGTTAAATACGCAAAATGCGGTGACCCAACCTGAGAGGTAGGTGGGCCCGCTCCCGCCTCCCTCGTAGTGCGCGACTTTGGACCAGAAATCGAGGTTTTCAGGGCTGGACGGTGCCTCGAAGGCGGCTATGAATCGAGAGATGATGGGGCGCAGAAGGTGATACCATGCTATCGTTTCTATGCTGTACAGTTTCAATCGCTCTAGCCGTCCAAGAATTGCCTCCCAGTCATGTCTCTCTCCGAGGAGGGTCACAAGTGGTATCCCACAGCGTAGTACAAACTTGCAACGAAAATATTCTTTCATCGTCCCTAACATCGACATCGCATACACTGTCCGGTCTACATCCGTCGTCGTTGAAAATTCAGGCATAATCCAGTCCCTCAACATCGGATCCACTACGCGCGTGTGCATAAGCTCCAACATCTGGCGCGCCATGAGTGCAGAATCTGCCGTGTGACGATTTCCATCGCCAATGATGACAAGCTCCTCCAAACCATCGTGAACTGCGAAGTGCGCACGGAGTTGCTCTGCATTTGCGTTCACGAAGAAACTGAATTGTATGAGGATCGCAGTCCAAACGTCGTCCGGGCGGAGGATGAGCGCACGATGATTATTGTACGCCTCAAGCACGGTGTGCACGAATCCGTTGGGCTTTGGCATTATATCACGCACCGCATCGAGGTTAGTGGGAAGGGACGTGCGAAGGAGGTGAAGGCAACGCATAAATTGTTCAGGGGAAATCTTTTCGAGGACGGTGAGGTAGGGATTTTGGTGGAGTGGGATCTGAAGACGGTAGTCTTCTGTAAAAGACTCGGCAGGATGCGTGGCTGGGCAGAATGAAGTCACGCCAGAAGGAAGACGTTGTTGAATCTAAGAATAGGTCTGGCGCTTGGTATGATTCAGCATTAGGAATGAGATGAACATACCGTGGAGAGTGGGGACAGAAACTCGAATGAAGCTGCTGAACTAGCCGTGGAAGATATCGGGGAGAATTCATGTAGAGACATGGGGGATGTAGGGGATGCAGTTGGGATAACCCTGTGAGGCCGTTTCTGAAGCTTTGAGGTGGCATGCGACTTGACTGAGCCTGAAACACTCTCTGTAGGGGCGGTAGTTGTGAAGATGGCAGAAACAGCTTCCTCCTTGAACTTGCTGCCTTTGGAGAGAGGCAAGGCAATGCTGATCGGAGAAAGTGGTGGTGACTTATGAGGGGGTGTTGGAGGTTGGTCGGTATCCCTCGATCTCGAGAAGACACGCCCAAATGATAATTTTCGAACCATAAGGTTAAGCCTGGAAAAGGACTGTATATGCAAACAAAGTCGAGTTGAGAATGAGTGGATGTCGAGGAAGGGTATTGATATCAATCGCGACAGGCACTGCACATCTCGTGCCTATTTCTGAGTATATAAATGGACTTGGACCACGAGGCAGAAATCAAAAATGAAGTTCAGCTGACCTTGGAAGATTAGGTCAACAAGGCAGCTGACGGCGTACTATCCCTTCCATATGGGAAGAATCATCGTAACAGGCCTTCAAATTGATGAGCGTACAAGTATTTTTCTGTGTTGACAGGTGTTAATGGCCCGAATTCTGGCTTTGCCAGCGCAAGTATCAGATCCAGCTAGTTCCGCTATATATGAGTTGAAGGGAACTGAAGGAACTATACCGGCGATAACTATATATCGTAGTAGGTTAAGAGGAGCGGCTCGCATGCGTACTAGTGGGCCATCCGAGTTCTGAATATTTGAATTGTGGCTAAGATTGAAGTTGAAGACTCAGCTGGGGGTGACTCTCAGGCTGGAGCGAAAACTTCATGACAAATCAAAAGGGCTGCCAGGAACTGCCACCTTACCACATACCAGCTGACGGCGAACACCCATACCATGTACTTGCTCGTCTACTACTAGACAACCTTGCACCCATGGCAGGCATTGCATGCTCCTGCACAATAATACCCGCTTGTGAAATACCAACGCCAACTTAATAGTGCAGGAAGATGTAAACTTTTCTGCAATACGGTTTGTCTAGTAGTTGGTGATCCAAACTGCGTTTACTCGTTAATACCGTCATCGATACTGCTGGAGTCGCAGTCATTTGCAAACAGAGATTCCATAGGTGAGCTACTACATACACAAGTCACATGGGAGGTTGATAGATGATCGTAGGTTTCGTAGATGGATGGCTCAATGCTTGAGACCCTAACCCTAACTTAGGGTTTAAATTGCGGCAGGTGGCTGACTACTTTCCTTTTTTGGGCGACTTATGGTTGGAAGGCCATGGCTGTATCGTTGCACTGTGACCAGCACCGGCTCCCTCAGGGGACCGTCGATGTGCTGCACTCACTCGTGTCATAGAGCAATACACGTTGTGCACATGGACGTCCAGCATGTGCGGCTCCCTGAGGGGACCGTTTCTATATTGCTATGACAGACGTCCCTTGTGTGTAGTTTACATTCTCAGTCAGTCCTTGCGGCTCCCTCAGGGGACCGCGTCTGTGTCAGCATGTCAGACCAGCATGCAGAAATATACTACGTTTGCTCGTTGTATCTACCATTCCCTGTATTACGACCGTCTCCCTCAGGGGACTGCACAGATCATAGGATGTTGACGATTATCCAGCGTGCTCACGTGACCGTGAGAGATACTCACGTGCTTTTTGAACCACTATCCTGGTGAGATTGAACGGCTCCCTGAGGGGACTGCGTGTATTTCTGTGATCCTGGACGGAGGTCACGGTGTAGTTAAGCACTGTCGTAGACTAATAGATACTACTGAGGGATATGTAATGTAAGTGTACGCCAAGGAGAAGCCGTTATAGCTGTGAGACTATCTATTTGGTGCGACGGGGGCAGCCCCGTAAGCGTCACCCCGTCACCCCATCCGAAACAGGAAGTCCATCACGTAAGTGGCTGTCCGTCACCCCTCATTTTTCTTTCCCATCCGCCATTATTTTTCCTTTGCACTGTCAGCGTCACCTCTTCTTTTTCCCATGGTGGCTGTGCGTCACCCTCGCTTCTTTTCCCATCCGCCATTATTCTATCTTGGCGTTGGCGTAAGCGTCACCCCGTCACCCTTACATCAGCAGCAGGTGTCACCCCATCCACCACAGTTTTGGACGCGTCACCCCGTCACCCTTACATCAGCATTAGGCGTCACCCTGTCCAACCTGCTTTTGGACGCGTCACCCCGTCACCCTTACTTCAGCAGCAGGCGTCACCCCGTCCAAGATAGTTTTGGACGCGTCACCCCGTCACCCTTACATCAGCATCAGGTGTCACCCCGTCCAAGATAGTTTTGGGCGCGTCACCCCGTCACCCTTACTTCAGCAACAGGCGTAACCCTTGTTTCTCCACACTTTTAGGCGTCACTCTCACATGTATAAACTTTCAATGGTCACCCAGTCACCCTAGACGCTCAAGTCTATTCATGATAGACGGTATGGTAAATCTCCAAGGGGCCTGCTCTTTTTATGCGGGCACTTTTCTAATATTGTATTTCAGATTCTTGGAAGAACACTCTACATACAACTTTGGCTGTTGCGGCTAGGGTGACATGTGATCATTAGCACTGGCATCACTGAAGGTATGCATTTGAAGATAGAAACAACTCAACATGGCTAACACTATCTCATACGTAGCACGCGTGAAGGAAATGCAAACACATAGTACAGATTTGTGGTCCGTTGAGAGGACAATTTCAAAATTTGTGTCGGTACTTTTAAAAAAATGATCAAAGCGGTGTATGCTTCTCTTATTTTTGTCTCCTCCTAATCGCCAGAAAATTTCACACAAAAAACTTTCATGATGGCTTGCCCTGAAGGGTTATTTCGGATTATTGTCCTTCATGATACTAATGGGCGTCCATATCAAGTCGCGCAGGGTCCTGAAACGTCCATCACCAAGTGTCCAAAACATGTGTCCTCAATATTCCATCACATGTCAACACATTTTTTGAACCATGTGACAAAAATGCATGTCAGCTTATGATATACCTGCACGTATTAGCTCCCTTTTTTCATCGCGCTACTCAACCCTTTTAGCAGGGCTTGATGGCTAGTGCGCATCGCACAATTAGGTGACTCGGTATGGACTCCCTGGTAATCGCACGCGGCTGTGAACACTTATTTAGCGTTTCTTCTGAAAAATTGGTCACCAATTAAGAGGAAATCTGAACCCAGCCATGAAAGATGCGGGACTATCCAAAAATAGGTTTACTCCACCGTTGGGCGCAATGCGCATGTTCCTGACTAACATTTATTTTCATCCGATGTTCACGGCAGCCAGTGAGTCCCTGTCATCCGGAACATGATTTTTATGCAATTATGACTCAAAGATCACTGATCGTCGCGTCTCATTTTTGTTCCCTTCATTCCACCATTCAGAAATTTTTTTGTGCCCCTCAATCGCACTCACTACATGCAGACAAGCAAGTGTCTTTATGCGGATGAAACGAAACTCATTTTTGGATATTCTCAACCATTATTTCGTGAATATGCTAATCTGGAATGACATGAGTGAGCAAAGAGAATTGCAATCGAGTTACTCATATCGCTGTGCCTCACGTCCTCGGACGATCGTCTCTCATTTGCATTTTGACATTTTCAAAGATGCTGTCATAAGTCCCTCGTTTTTTTTTACAACGTCACGCCTTCTTGGTTTTTCATCCCTGCAGGTGCAGTTTCGTATGTGCGAAATAATATAAGACCTCACCAGCACCATTCATCCTCCCTTCGACGATAAAACACCACATTTATCATCACATATACTCTTCTTTCTGATATAAATGTCTACAACATATGCTTGTGATCATACAGGATGCGGAATGGGACCATTTTTGACCTGCGACGCTGCGCGAAAGCACCGATACCGGTACCACTCCGTCCCCATACCCTTCATGATTAATGATCACGAGTATATTGTGAGGCAGTGCGATGGGGGTTATGCCTGCCCGTTCTCGGGGTGTAATATGATTTTCAAAAAGCGTGAAAATATGCAGACACACGTCACCGAAGACCACAATAGTTCAGCGAAAATCAAGGTCTTTGATACTCCTGATTTCGGTGAGTTTGATAATATTTCAAACAACTATAGAGTCAAGCTGACCTCCTTAGTCATGGCGTCCAAACAGGTTCTTGACCAGCACGGAGTTGTTTATGAGGGGATTGTTGTAGAAGGTTAGTCATGGCATCTGATCTTGTGCTGTCACATGTTTACATATCGATCAAGGAGCCACAAATATTTCGTCCGACATTTTAGTTCCGGAACTCTCGTCCTGTCAGGACGTTGCAAACAGAGGTGAATTTCATAGAATGAAATTTCGAGATCACAGCTCAATGTGGTGTCCATCTCACGTATGCAGATGATCCTCCTGATGCGGACTGCAGGACCGTATCTTTGTTGTCTTCAGTAGACTACTTGAGGTCCAATGAAGTTCTAGATGCGCTGGGCGTTTGCCTCCATAGCCGTTTGAAAATTCTCATCTGCTACTCGTGCCGGGTCGCATTGACCTCTGGGATGATATCCGGACACAGGAAAAATCGCCACAAGTCGTATCGGGTACGAGAACCTCTTGTATAGTTGATCTTGAATTTGAAATGAACATCCGACACAACCAGGTACCTCCAGCCGCTCTGCAGTCATTCCTGGACTATTGTTTAGAGGCCAATGTTTATGAGAAGCCAGAGCATGTCAAACTACCAACTGCAGGAGGACCTCCTGTCCAGCAGATTGCGGATCCGATCGATGGTTTTGCATGCACTGCATCCTCCGACTGCGCATATGCCGTCAAGGATTTATTCACCATGCAGCGCCATGGACGAGAGACGCACGGAGCCACTGGCTTGATGGAGATCCATCATCGATCTTGTCAGGTCCAACGTATATTTTCAAGTGTGGGCAACTCATATTTTGAGATCGGGAATAATTTTGTTCCATCTGCCAGACCAGATGTCAGATCCGCCCTGCAGGCCACTTTCATACCTGCTGTTGAGCATTCATTGGTCGTTCCAGCCAATACAGAACGAGAGAGGACTCCACTGATGCGCTTCATGGGTTGGGACAAGTTTCAGGTAGACCTCCGGATGAATCCAACCCAGAGACGGGCGGCGGAACAGATTAAGAAAAAGCATACCGACGATGAATTCGGTGGTATTATCACCTGTCTCTCCAATGCTGTGCGAGACCACATGGCGAGGGCATCCAGCATCTTGGATGGTCATCCTCACAGGTTGAGCCTGTCCAAACTCCTGGTGTATGGTGATTCCATTCCGCGAGAAACGTGAGCAGTTCCATCACACCACAATAATGCCATAATTTAATGTCATCGATGCGTCCAGGGACAGTCATTGGAGGCCAGTGTCGGATGAGAACATAGAGTATCCAAACTTTATGATTCAATTCATGAGGGCGATCATGCGCATTCACCTCGGATTCCCATTCGATTTTTCGTTCGAGCTGTCCGCCGTGCAGACCCTGTGTCTCGAGGAACTTGTGCTTGTCCTTCGCGACAAAAATGCTACCCCACGAAAGAGGATGATCTTTTACCATAATTTTTCATGGTCCCTAGTTGATACGGATCCGAGTCTTTGCTTGGGAGAGCGATGGGCAAACCCAATCAAACGAGCCATCTGGCTCAGGGCGTTGCGCGCGGATGGAAACTTCTGTGAAGCATCCGTCCTTACACCAGATCTCGCAAAGTTCAAATATCTTTGCAACATTACCTCCCTCCTCGAGGCGCTGATGGACAAGGACCAGGATACCGATTCTGTCCATTCAGATGACCACGAGTGAGCAAGCCTCCATATCCGTTCGATTCCATGTACTTATCGCGATTTTTTATCTCAAGCCGTGTCGCTCGTGTTCATGAACGGGTGCTACGACTCGGTCGTACCACAACGTTTAACATAGTGTATGAGATGCAGCAGTACGCTTCGTCTTTGGTATTTAATCAAACGAGAGAACCCAATGTCTACGTCGATCCTGATGTTCAATCCATCACTATAGGCATCCACACCATGCAGATGGACAAGCTGAGAAGCGGAATACAAAGGCTCCTCCAGGAGTCAAAGTCGCGCTATTCTGCCCTCACTAATGATACTGTCGTATTGAAAATTGTCGAGCAGGTCAAGGACGATCTCACCAACTCGACGCGCGGTTATTCACTTGCATCAGAAGCAGCCTTTTTTCAAAAATCGACACGCATTGTTTTTCTACTTGGTAGATCACTATAACCTGGCAATTATCGACAATGCAGGACGACTCGCATGGAACATTCCCGAAATAAAGGATCTTCTCAGACGCTCGTCGCGTGTCTGGGAACCTATCTACCATTTGCTCTATATAACAACTCACATCTCATGTCGCGGAACTCAGTTCATCGACCACAAAATCAGTAACGCGGACAGGAATCGAAACCTCTTCATGCAGGGAAAGGAAATGTTCCTCCTGACAGGGTACAGCAAAAAAACCGGCATCACCGATCGAGACTCGTGTACCCCAGGTTTCGTTCCCAAGGACATCGCATTACTAGTCCTCAACATGATTGCAGGTGGTTTTCGCACAGCTGAAGCAATTTTGGCTGGTGTTGCATACGGTGCTGATGCGGAACATTTGTACAGAACGTGAGCACCGTTCCGAATAATTCAGGATTATTGACGTATATCTAACGTGTAAATTTTTATTATTTCAGGTACCTCTGTGTCGGTGAGGGCGAGAGGATCAGTCCTATACAGTTTTCCGCCAACATTCAGCAGTGGAACCATAATTACTTCGACTGTAGATGGGGAGTGAGAGATTTTCGGCAAGGCGCCATAACCATTGGTCGCGAATTCATAGCTCCAGACGACTCTTATGATCAAGCAGACAATATCCTCGCTGAATCTGCCGATCACTCCACTGGTATGGACCATAGTCATTACGCCGTCATCCAAGGAGTCGTCCCTCGGTTGTCCAACAATAGCATGTGCAAGCATAGATGGCTTGGAGATCAGTGGCATAGCGTTCTTGGTCTAGGTCCCTTCCCGCCTCCAGAGGCAATAAGGATCAGCCGCAAGAATAAGTCCGATGGGACAACGCTCAGGTCCATAGCGGACATCGTCAGGAAGACCACGCAAGACACAATCAAAGAATTTTTGGATGCGCACCACGCTAAAATATTGAAGGATGCAGTTTCTACCGCAGTACTCCAACACAGAAAGGAGGCTATAGATATGATTTCTACACCAGAAATTGCATCACCACTTCCAACCACCTGGAACGGGGGGTCATTTCACTTGAGCGGGAATTTGGAGGACTTGTTTTACGATCAAAGTGAATGTGAGGATCACTATCTACTGTATCAACAGCAATATCTGATGTTATGCAGCAGGTATTCAGCGTGGTCGTACTCCCTCATCAGGACCCAGTGGGTACAACAACAACAGTAGTAAGTCCGCGCACTAACTCGGATTCTGTGCGATTTCAAACATTATTCCATTGATAAGTCGATACATCTTCTGTCTTTGTGTCGCCCACCGCAAGTGGGTATATTCCATGTGGAGAACTACTTTCGGACTCCCCACTCCCAGCGTCTTCGATAACAACCATCTCACAGACAGAATACCTAGAAGAGCCCACAACGTTTTCCGATCTTATTCCAGCAAAATATCAATGCGAATTACCTCCAATCACAGATCGTAAAGGGAAAGGAAGAGAGCATGAAATGCCAGCACATATACCGTCTAAATCACGTTCTGTCATTCGCACAAGGAGCAAGGAGGTACGTAGGGATTATGAGGGAAGAAATCCTCTATCCTCCGCCGACGCAACTAGAGCTTCCACAAGAAATTCCACGTCTCGTAGTGTCACGCAGCACCGGTCCATTAAATGTACGTCCATTCCAGACTCAGTCAAATACACTGTATCTCGCACTAACAAGCGTGCAGCGCATGAAAAAAGATCGTTGGAAGACGTCGAGGAATATTCAGGACGTCCCAAACGCGCTCGTAAGTTGTCTGTGGAGGTGACGGACACATCTAGTGACGAAGATCTGTCGGGTCTTGATACAATATCGCTGAAACGCCTGCGTGGACCCAGAACCATGGTGACGAATGCACCCATCGATTGTATTAGCCTCTCGAGCAGTGACGAAGAATCGAGCCCGGACGAGAATATGCCGATGCAACATATCCATAGGACACAGGCCTCAGTCCATCAGGCCTCTACTGATGTGGCTAGCTTGCTATTCGGCGACTGCACCACGTCGAAATCCTCGATCGCTGACTGCGGTAAACCATCATTGTCCCCGAGCGCTGTTCACGACATTCGAGAGGATATTAGATGTGCGATAAGACACATTAGGAAGGACGACTCTGCTAGAGAAAAGAGTGCTGCACAGATGAACGTGCTTGTTGCCATCATGACTGCATGTACAGACCTCGTCATTACAATGAGGACAGGTGGAGGTAAAAGTATGTCGTGGATGGTTCCATCTGTAATGGATGAGGATGCTAGATCTATAGTGGTGTGCCCTTTCGTCGCTTTGTTGGATCAACAGTACAGAACTACCGCTGCCACTGGTCTGCGATGTCACAACTACTGCGTTTCCAAGGACATTCCGGAGAATGCGCAGATCTTGTTTGCGCAGGTGGAACATTGCTCGTCCCATGCATTTTCAAGGTAAAAAAAATCTATGCGGTCTGTAGATGGCTAACTCTTTATCTATAGTTTCCTTGTATCTCCACTCGGGCAGAAGTTTAACAGGGTGTTTGTCGACGAATTCCACGACATCGCGAACTGTCATCCAGGCCGAGTTATTCCATGGAAGAATCTTGCGCAGCAATTCGGCAAGACTCGCGTCAGGATCGTGCTCATGACAGGGACGGGACCACCACACCGTATCGCAAATTTCATCAAACCATTTGGCATAAATCCAAGTATGATAACCGAAGTACGGTCAGATACAAACCGCCCAGAGATCGGCATGCATGTCGTCCAGGTGCAGCCTATTGCAGCCATGCAATCCCTGGGCCACCTCGTCTCTGCTCTGTGCAAACTACTGTCGGAGGAAGAACGTATATTGGTATTCTGCGGCTCTCAGAGCGACGCACAGGCATTTGCAGTGAGGGCAAACTGTGCCGTCTACCACAGCGATCTCTGGGAGGCTGGGAATAATAGGGAGTCTAACCTTGAGCGCTGGGATTCAGGCGAGACAAAGGTTATGGCATGCACAACTGCGTTTGCACAGGGTATAGATAGGCCTCATGTCCGATATGTCGTGATTTTCAAACCTTCGTACGGACTCATTGTCAACAACCAGATGCTCGGACGCGCAGGCCGGGACGGGAAGGAGTCTCACGTTTTTTTTCTTACAGATCGACGTGGTAAGACATACAGGGGACCATCGACTGACCAGTGTATGGGTGAGTTAGACGATCTGGTCCACGGTACGGCATGTCGTCGGTTTACCAACATGATGTGCATGGATGGCAACAAGCTCGCCGTCAGATGCACGGCTGAACCACCAGGAATAAAGTGCGACGTTTGCGATCCAAACAGCTTAATGCAGAGGCTTGCTATCAAATCCATCGAAAATCCATTGAGGCCACCTGAGGTGTCCGAGTGCGCAGGCACCTCATCTGTTGCTAGTGGATCCATGCTTCGAGGACTCGCGAATGCTCCGCAGCACACGTCCATGGGATTTGTACCAGCTTCTTCGCTTATTTCGCGTGGTATGACTGTGAGTACCCATGATTACAGTCTGTGTACGTATGCGAATGATATAGGCCCAGGCGCCCACCCAACAGCACTCCCAGTCCAGCGACGCTCTATACGACGAGGGCACATCAGAACTAACTGCATTTCAAACTATGATGCTAAATGCCATGGAGGACGTCCACGGGACGGTGAGTGTGTGTCGCAGATGATATTTTACGGGAGCTGATTCTGAACATCGCACAGGGTACTTTTGGATCGTCAAGCGATCAATACACCGTACGAATTCGGTCTTATTGCATTTAATTATACTGACTTGGTTTGATAGACGACATCGCAGCCATGTACAGGAAGCGCCTTACAGGTTGATATGCCATCGTCTTTATCACTTCCCAGTGGCTCTCGCACATTCGTCGCAAGAGCGAGCATAGTCAACACCTCACTTTCCAATCGCCTTGCTACCACTGCCCATCTGGACAGATACATGAAGGTCTTGAAAGACAAGTGTCCAGTACACTTTGGGAACGGCGGTCGTCTTGTCTCAGCAGCCAACCACATGTGTACAATGGAGTCAGCCCTTCCAATGGACTTTTATGGACCTTTTAAGCTTGGCTTCTCATTCGAACGCTTCACATATTGCTTTCAATGCTGCCTTCCGCAATCACGAAATAGAAATGGAGAGGAACCAGCATGCCATGCGGGATTTTCTTACAGGAAAGGTGAAAAATGTCCATTCGCTGGCATCATGTTCAAGTCCGTATTTTGCATGTGGCACAATCCTGGATTTCGCGAGTTATTGATAAAAGAGATGGGCGCAGGAGCATCGCTGGAGAACTACGATCACTTCTTGACATGGATAATCAAAGATTCCACAGACGGTGGAAGATACAACAATCTTGTAGAAACGTTCATTTGGTTTTGCAGTGCGCTCGAGAAAGCAGATTCCAAGTTCTTTTATTGATCCAGCACAATTGGAACAGGGCCAGACGTGAGTTTGCATTTTTCATCTTTTTGTCCCCTTATCTGAGACGGTTCCAGGAATGTACAGGACATTGTGCGCATTTTGGTAGAACTGCACACCTGCATCTCCAGATATGAGGCAGTATATCTATATTTACAACATCCCATGTAATCTATAACCTCCAACAACACATAAACCAATGATTCATTCATCAAAGTAACATTAACATACGCTTTATAGTACAAAATCAAATACTTGATGAGTAATTGCGCTAATGAGGAGCAAAAAACCCCATGAGTTAGGAGATGTTACACCGTTATGCCTCCTTTGATTTCTCTTTTATGACAGGTGGGCTTGAAATTCTGTGACCCTTCATAGCGATAGAATCTATATGCCCAATCTTTAAATATCAGTGGCGTCCAGATCATGATCGCCAAGACTCACTGTAGAGGACGATCATACCTTATCATCGTTGTGTTCTTGCTTTATTATCACGTTATTGGAAACATCCTCCTCTTTCACCATAGACTTGCTAGAGCTGGCGTCCTGAACGGCATCCGTCTGAAGGAATTGTGTCATATCAGCATCATATGCGCCACAGTTCCAGCAGCTCACCATCTGTTCCAACGTTTGATCCTCTTTTATTCTCTCCTTTGAATCCTCTGCAGTAGGGGGAACGATCGAGCTCTCCATCTCTAAAGTATTCGAGGTCGTGTCTCGACTCTGATGGGTGTCAGCAGGTCATAAACCACATATACGGTCCACTAACCAGCGGTTTCACAGGACGTTTCATGTTCACACCGCTTCGTGTTGCACGGGAGATGGACGTGGCTGTTAGAGGCCGTTTGTAAATGTATTGGACATTCGGCTTTCTTGTGCGCCCGTTAGTCCGTGCCATTATCTGTCGGTTTATTAGCAAAACTCAAATATACAATACCACTCACTTGTTTCGTGGGGATCAATATATAAAACGTAGCCATATCCTTTTTTTTCTTCATAGATCGTGTCACCACAGCCATAGATGAAGAGATGCGTAGTCAGAGGCTGGATGCTCGTGATGGACGTGTGATGGATAATGGAAGTTTTGGACGGGTCAACTACGGTAGGTGAACGTGTAACATGTCACACATCACGGACTTTCTTTATTCACACGCCACGTTATGGCCAGCACGGCCATCCACTGTTTCATCATGTCGGCGACGTTGTATTTTGTAAGTATTTTGATCTCCGGTCGAGGTCGTTTCCCACTGCTCGTACAATGTGAGCCAGTCTATCTTCCTGTAAGCTCGAGTCTTCCTGAATCAGGATTTCTAGCACACATCAAGCATCCTTATCATCCAGTGTAGCTTCGGTCTTGGCCACTTCGTTAATGTGGTTCATCGCTACTTTGCAATTGCCTGAGCTGTAGAATTGTTCCGTGTGTATGTTTCTAGTGAGTTTTCCAACAATTCATTGCTACCGCCCTCAATATCAGCTTACAGCTTCCATAAAATCAGGATGAGCTTCTTAGCTCGCAGCTTCGTAACAGTGTCCACTTTCTCTAAGGTGCGTGCACCCACGCCAGGGCGTATCTCATTGCTAGTTCGTTCGGATAACTCATTTTTCTCTCTTCATGTCGTAGGCACGTTCCAATGCTTCTGAAGGCTGCCTGGGTGCTGGAGCATGTACCCAGTCTGGGCCATGGACTCACTGTCGCCAGTATGTTATCTTATGTCATTTTTTGCCGCGCAAATGAGACTTTTAGCCCTACAGTGCCATAGTATCTTGGACTCGTACAAAACAATTTACACGGCATTACACCGTATCGAGGGACCCAATAATTTTCCAGCAACCCTGTCAAAAATATTGCTTATATATAGAATGTTCCTTCAAGAAAATTCCGTCGTCTACAGCGAAACTTGTGTTCTGCTCGTTGGTACTAAAAGATTAGATGCGTGAAATAAGGGATGTGGTATTTTTATTTCTTGGTGTACCGTGACAGAGCTTTGCAATTGCAAGCATATCACAAACGATGTCCTCTTCTTCACGGCACCTGTCCCACCTTTATTGCTGCTGAGTTTCTTCTGAGGTGCTAAGTACTCCTGTCATCAGCGCATCTCTTGTTTGCGAGCTTCTAAAGACCATGAATTTCAGCACCTGTCGACGATCTTGCTCACCGCTTACAGAAGCCGAAGCTTAATGACGTCCAGTGAGGTATTCGTCCATAAGCGCTACATTATTGCACGCTATCACAAGCTCTCATCAAAAAAGTGAGGGGTGATAGAACATCTTCCTCTTCTACGGACGACTCATCTCTCCAGCTGACCCCACATCCAACCAGATCGGTGCTTCTTCCTCTTCTACGAACGACTCATCTCCCTGGCACTAACCATACCGCTCTCGCAAGACGCTTACAAACCGTCCAATACACGGCCTCGTATGAAAAACTTCATTTTCCTCCCATCTTCAGTACTTCGTTCGGCCCAACTGCTCTACTCTACTACACCCCACCCTATCTAACCCCATGAGCTATGGGGAAGGTGTCAGTTGTGGTTGTGCAACCGGCTTTAGCATCTATCGTCCAAATATTGAACTCCCCCTAGACGAGCTTCTAGGCGATGAGTACGATGGCGAAGACGACCTAATGGCCGATGCTCCCATTGAGCAACCAGATGATACCAAAGAAGACGGAAACGAAGAAGACCCTACATCCAACCAGCTGACCCCACATCCAACCAGAACGGTGCTTCTTCCTCTTCTACAAACAACTCATCTCCCTGGCACTAACCATACCGCTCTGGCAAGATGCCCACAAATCGTCTTTTACTGACTGTGCAAACATCTGCCACTAAGAGGACTGGTAAAGTTGGACAGCATGCTTCTGTAAGCATGCTAAGTCCCTCATCTACTGCTCTGTCGGCATCCACTCTCGAGCACTCTGCTACTGCGACCACGAAGCATAGTGTAACTGCAACTGTGCCTGCTTCTGCTACAGCGACACAAACTGTCCGGCGTGCCTCTGCCTGTCATTGTCCGCTCTCATACACAGTGCAACTGCGACTGGGTAAATAATTACATTGCGATGACTACTGTGCGACATTGACGAGGTATAATATAGTAACAAATAATGCCTAAGTATTATGGAATGTGTGTGAAGAGGGGACCACAGATCACAACACACGAGTAAGCTGATGCTTCTTTGCTGTTTTCTGTACAGCACATTTAGCAGGGTAGGCTGCCATGAACGCAGACCATAAGCAAGCAGGGGTGCGCCCTGCCTCAATTAATGCAGCCCTTGCTGTAGGACCTGCCTGTTGCCAGCGGATACGATGGTCACTGACAGTCTGGGCACGATAGGGAACACCTCCAAAGACACTAGCAAAAGCCTCCTTGACACTGACCAAACTTGCTTGCATTCTCCATGGCGATAAAACCCGCATTGATGTCGACCGCATAGTACTGTCGTGGCCAGGGTGGTAACACGATGGTGGTTTCGACCTCGATTGGGTGCTCGTACAATGTTCCTGGCGAGAGTATATCACTGTCAGACACGACTCTGTCAGAGGAATTGTCAGAGGAAAGGCTGATAGCATCAACGGATGGCTCAGATGAGGTATATCTCGTTCATTTTCCTGTTTACTCACTGTCGTATAAGGCTGTTTTCTGTTAAATTTTGCCCGTGAGCTTTGCGTGCTGGTCAAGAACATTTGTACAAGGAAGGTGTCTCTCGTTCTGTCGAAGACATATCAGTCCATCTAGAACTCAAACAGAACGCGCTGGTAGAGGTGAGAAATATTCGTACAGATCGAGAGCGGGAGTAGCCAATGCTTATTTCAAAAAGAAAAAAAAAAGTCATTTTCATAATGTTCGAACGGCTGCATGGAAGGTAGGAAGTTGAAGTCAGGGACTGGGGTTTCCCAGCGCCGCTACCCTCAGAAGGTGAGAATCATCAAACGAAATTAGTCGCACTCTTTGCATATGTCCCGTCATCCGACAAACCATGATCACGTTGAAATGGACTGCCGGTGTATACACTTCAAATGACCGGGACCTACCAGTACGGGTTTCAACATTTTCATTCCCAGACTTCTGACCATCCGCTAGGCTGCATATTGAGTTGCTACAATGGGCACAGGGGGTAGCCGTACTCACTCCTGCTGATGGACACAATTCCGTTCTATAGCATCGTATACTGCATCAGTCAGAAGTCCACCATCAGCTCGAGCTATCGAAAAATTATCAAAACCACTTTGCGATCTAAAGAAAGATACGCACTGGAGCGACGCCATCTTCAATTTCCAGCGCAAAACACTCAATAAACTTCCGTCATTTTCGCCCAAGCAAAGTGAACAGCGTGAAGTTCTGGCCATTTTGGTCGCGCCCCATGTTGTATGCACGGTGCTGCCGGATAGGGTATCCTTGAACCAAATAACTGATTGCGTCACTGGGATGGTCATGATAGTCCCAATGCCTGATCATACCTCTCAATTTGTGCACTAATCATTGTACGACAATACTGGAAGTTTTGTGGTATGTCGGAAGGTTGGATGCGCTGATAGATCGCTTTCTGCAAACCACACAAGGATTGAGGATCTTTTTAGGGTGCTTCTGGTAGCGATGATAGTTGCCAGGTTCGTATTATGCTTTCATGGCAATCGCGAGGTGGCGAACAGACAAACATGTCCGGAGAAAGATTGAAATCATAAACGCCTGGCCTCGCAGACTCTCATGGGCCCTTTCCTTTGACTTTAAAATTTTCTACCAAATGAATCGCGGGAATTTGTTACGTCAGCTATTATATCAGCATCGGTTAGCTTTCCGCGGTGTCGAGGTTTTGTGTTTGAAAGTATCATTATTTAGATCATGTGCGATCTCAAATTTGCCCGTACGTCTATAATCTTTAAAAGTACTCCTTACAGCTTACGAGTCTAGATCTAATCTACGAATGGTGCATGTGACGATGCAGCCATAATCGGTCATGTGACCTTGGCTCCATTTGGTGTGTGACGGAACGCATGACTCGTCGATTTTCCCAAAACGTTGAATGCCCTTAATCCTAAACCAACCACATCGGGCACTTAGCCTCTCGTCCGAAACTGTAATAAACAAGAATCCGCTACGGTAAAGCATTAAATACGTTTCATGTACATACACTCACGAAATAGCTCAATATCTGAGCAGATGACTCCGCATTTGACATCTGTTAAGAAAGACAGTGTCAGCGCCACAGCTTCAGGTATGACTGAGAATACGGTCCAATCAGCGACCGCCAGACGGCGAAAATGGTTTCAATCACTCCCGGAAGCTAGGAGACTCGAGATAAGGGCCAAGGATAGGTTAAGAAAAAAGAAAGAACGTGCTATGAAACGAGCGTACCGCAATGGACTTGTGCAGGACGCCTCACTACCACCTCAGGACGGTCCGTCGACGGATATGGAGATGAACGTTGATTTTCAGGAGGAAAGTGATACACATCAAATTGACTCAACACGCCCACGTCAGAATCGTGTATCATTCTCCGGGATTGTGCAAGTCGACAGTGACGAATCCGACGGGGAACGTGATGGACCGTCAGACGCTCCTGATTTTGAGTGTTATATTGCTCCACCAGATGTACAGATGGATCATCAAGATTCAAAAGACATGACCGTCGGTATAATTGGACGGAAAGTACACGAACAATCAGGTACGGTACGATGGCAGGACGGAAGGATAACTGTCCTGCCTACTATAATGAAGAACGGTGTCAACATTTGCGAATCCGGGGACGTTGAAGTGGTAAAATTCTTCGCATCGTTACAGGAGTCCACTCAGCTATCACAGCATGTCCTACACCTATCCGCCGCCGATATGCAACGCGACGACATCGTGGAAACTATCGAATTTGCATTGCGTGACAATAAACCCGTGGTAGTTCGGGGGAATGCAATAAACGCACCGTCAGAGATAACTACAGAATGGCTCGACCGCAAGTTTGGAATAAGTCCAGACATGCCTGTGTCCATTCACGGTGAGTGTTGAAGAAATATTGCAACGAGCGTTGTTCGATATAGCCGAACAGATGCCGAGGCGCGTGTTGCGGACTCTGCTCATCCTCACAAGGCTGGCACAATATCGATGCTTGTGGATGGTATGAGTGACCCGACGAAGATTCAATGCGTTCTAGACCTTCCGTATGTACATGGAGGCCTTCCAGAGTCCTTGAGGTGAGAAATCCTAACAATTAAATTTACTCAATGTAACATAGGCCGGTGTCAGAAATCTCGATCACGGAAGACGGTTTGGTTGGAGTCAGACAAGCCAACAGTGCCCTATTTACGAGGCAGTACATCCTGACAACTTTATCTCACACTTCTGGGCGCTTCTGCATCAAGCTGGATACGTTTCATTCGCTCATCACGATGCTGACGGTGTCGCAACATACGTTCGGATCGAGTCAGGGGGGAAAATGTGGATTTTCTTTCGACTCAAGTCCCAGAAAGGTGGGCGTACAGCTTACGCAAACGCGATGATGAAGCTCGTGGACTATCCCAATAACAAGGAGGAGGTGCGCAAGTTGTGGGATGCAGAAGTGGTGTATCTGGGTCCCGGAGATTTTGTGTACGTATGGTCTACACAATTTTTGACGATTCTGGGTGCTGACGCGCATGCAGAATCCAGCCACCTGGACAGGTTCATGGGGCTTACACCCCCGTAGAAGGCTTTGCGACAGGTGGTTCTTTCTACAACCTCGCATCGATGCATCATTCTGAGAGGGCCCGTTACATGGACCGCAAGAAAGCCGAATTTCTCACAAATCAGACCCACGCATACTCTTACGCGCTAGAGACGATGAGGAGAATTGCGATCGCTATTCCGCATATATCCAAACGAATACGTGAGAAGACTCTGCCCGTCATTTTAAGCTTTCCTCGATGATTTAAAAACTTTGTAGCTCTGTATCGACGTTCAATCCTCAGCCTCTGTCTTATGGTTATTAAATGCCAGGATTACGTTGCAGCTGACGCTGTACAACGCAATATAATGCCTTCAGAGACTGCGGTCCTCGCCGAGGCCATCTGCAAGAGCATCGTATCATTTCTTGGCATAAAGAACGTTGGAAGCATCTCTATGACGCTGTTCAGAGACAGGCAGGACATTGCAGGCGATCCTGTGGACAGAGACATGTTATGCACGCATTTAGAACTTTTCAGAGTATTGGACGTGTAATGGTGACTTTGCGTCAAGGGTGTCATGATCAGCATTTTTAATACGTGTATGCTTTTCATTTCGTTTTATCCAACTGGATTTCAGGATACGAGTCATGTAGTAGAGTAACATTCCTCACCTACTGTACTAGTCAATGTGATGGACGACATGTCAGGAGTTCAGGACATCGGCAAGCATATGGAACGGAGTGCGCATTATACACGTGTATATAAAGAGTGAGATACATATGAAAGTAATTATCCCTCAGTCGATCGATTGAACGCCTCAAAAATTGTATCTATTGCACGCACAAAATTGTACATGATCAATTGCGTGCCGCCGTCATATAAATATATATCAACTCTGTCTGGCTCCACATGATTAATCCCGCTCATTTGCAGAAAGGGATTTGTGGTAGGAGAAGGGTTTGCCTTTGAGGAGGAAGGGAGAATGTAAGTCGGGTGAGAACCTTAACCTACAAAATCTTTCTTGACCATGTCCTCAAACTCCCTCAGCGTTACCGGGTCCACATTCAGTTCCCGCTCCAGACACTGACACATCTCGCGCTCCATATGGTTAAGACTCGCCGTACGGCCATACATGGCAGGCGCATACTGTTAAAGTGGCTGCAGGAGGTAATGTGTGGCTGATGGTGGGTCCGGCAGAGTATAGAGGAAAGTTGGCCTTTTGTGGCAATGTATAGCGATGGCCGTATGAAGGCGTGGGCGCAAAAGCAGCTGGAGGAGGCAGAAAGGGATTTGTTGTAGGAGGAGGGGTTGTCTTTGAGGAGGAAGTGAAAATGTAAGTCGGGTAAGGACATTGACCTACAAAATCTTTCTTGACCATGTCCTCGAACTCCCTCAGCGTTACCGGGTCCACATTCAGTTCCTGCTCCAGATACTGACACATCTCGCGCTCCATCTGTTTAATTAGAGCATGACCTGCGCTGAAATACTCCAGGATTTGTTGGAGTAAGTGTTGTCGCAGATAACCTTTGATGCGAGCATAAAAGCGGACACGAAAAGAAGTGACTGGGAGGACCCCAAGCAGGGAAGTACAACTTGAGTTTGCCTACGAAACTTTTTCGAAGGCATGGTGGTCTGCGAATTTCTTAATGTCGAAGAGCTTGAATATGTCGGGGACATGATGGAATTTTATTTATGGTGAGAGTCTGGTTGTACCAAACACTGGAATTAAGTGAGCTGCACGAAAAATAGTGTCGATGTAAATTATTGCGAAGTGCGGGGTATTTTGTGCTGAAAAGGCTGGCTTAACCATCCACATGCCAGTGTCGGGATCAGGAACATTGCCAACCCAATTGAACCAGCGGATCACCGCACACTTCACAACAATATCCGCGAGCTCGAGCGTGCTAGTGTAAGTTACAAGAAACTCAAGCGGATTGCCTCAGAATACAATGAGACTCGTCATGCTGAGTTTATTGCACGCATGGTTTAATACGAAGCATCGGAGCTAGGATTCATTGCAACACATGGGAGTTTAAACGCACCTAATTGAACAAAAAAAACGACGCGACTGCCAGCATATGTGCAAACAGCTGTAAAACATAGGTTGGTCAAAAATTTCATGTTTCTAAACAGGTCAGACAAAATATTGATCGGCTAAAACTTCAAGTTTGGCTAGTTGGTACGTTTGTTACTTGACCAAGGTAAATATGCGTGAAAATACATGAATTTTTTAAACACCCTAAGTTTGAAGTATTGTCTTCGCATTTTGTACAACATTCAAAGCACCTTTTAATATTGGTAACCCTGATGCTTTAACCTACCTGATGGACGCCTAGCCCGGGCACTTGAGTACATAATCCGGCATCTGCCGGAGATACGTGCGTTACATGCCATATTTGGCATGATGGATTGCAAAGTGCACGAGGAAGTTTTCTCTTAGCAACGTGTCCAACAACAGCCGTCCACCAACATGCCGCTTGTCTCCGCAGATAATCTATCAAGCGAAAGCGATTCTGGGGAATTGGAATCATCGGTGCGCCTTCCATTCCTATCGCTTGTTCTTGCATCTTTTTTATGAGATGTAACAGAATGTGGGTGGTCGAATCGAGTCCCATGTGAGTGACATGGATTCGGTCACACGAAGAGCTCATCTCATTTTTGGGCGTTATATAGAATGCGATAGGACGGAACGAGCACGATGGACTTGGTGATGATGAAAGTGGTCATAATACAGATGGCATGGATGAAGATGGCACTAATGGCAATGGTGATGATGATAGTATTCAGCGTGATAAACAACCCGCTTCACATCCATCGAAGAAGAAGACGAAATTAGGGAAGACACCTGCTCAGCCGACACGAAGGAATCCTGATAGAAAGGCCAAGTCAATGCATGCACCATATCAAAAACTCACGCCAATTCTTTCCGGTGATATGCAGGACTGGAGTATGACAGATTCGAGCCCTATAGCGTCTCTTGCGCCATTTTCGAATGCTGCCGGCATCCAAGTTCGATGTGTTTTAATTTTTTCCCTCGATGCATGACTAAAGCATCATACAGATGTGCGTTTACTGCACTGATGTGGGGCCACACATTTGGGCCTGCATCGGCATCGGAAATCCGTGTGACATCACAATATGTGTCGCAATGGCGGAAAACGAGCAAGGATGCGTCGATGCTACCACAAATCCAATGACAGGAACAGCGCTTGTCACAAAGGAGACTTTCGTCTGTCCGTCCTGCTATCGACAAAAAAACGCTGCTATCCCGGTAAGCACCATCTTCTTCCGCGTCATAATGTCATTGATATCGGGTCAGTACATTGTTCGTGGTTATGCAATCAGATCTAAGTTTTTGAAGCGCAGTCCACACCCGATGCTAGGTATTTTTCTTACCTGGCATGGATATGGTCGACGATTTGTTGCAGATACGATTAGTTCGCTGCTGGAGCAACAGTTTCGCTCAGAGCTTCACAAGGTACCATTGAATTATCAAACTGCATAATGCATTATTGATACAATCAGCTACGCATCGTGTCTCGGACCATCCGGTCGAACAACAATCGTCCACATGCGGTCGCCTCGGATTTCGAGTGGGTCGCCAATTGGAACAACTGCTGCAATCTTCTGGTCCTTGTCGACACGCACGCGGACACAGACACAGGGAACCTAGTCGCAGCAGGCGGTGTCACAAACTCGGCATCCGTCACACCATGGGAGGTGAGTATTCTGGAATATTACGAATGACATGTCTGAACTTGCATGATACGTGTAGCTGCTCGAAAATTACATGGGTGATTACTTCCGCGATGCGTCAAAGGCAATTCGAGATGTAAATTCGACTCGAGGCAACAAGCCCTTCATTCGTGGATTGGTGCTCTGCACCTGCGGCCCCACAGGCCGTATTCCTAAAAGCGTCGCAATGCTCAGGATGATGGTAGAATCGTTAGTCACTTCACAAGTGATGTGCTCCGCGTATTAATGGGATCCTATCACAGAAACATCTTCGATTTTGTTCTCGTCTTTAGCGGCGTGTCTACCATAGATAACTTGGTTATCCATGCTCTTAATCGTTTCGTCGAGAATGTTTTCGTATACAACATGGGGCCATGGGATGCACTCTTGCAATCATTTGGAGAGGACCGACACGCCCTTGACGCATCTCCCGTTGTCCTGTGCTTCGCGGACCATATGCAGAAAGGCACAATCTATAATCGCGTCGTGGAATGCCGCATGCTGGTCCTATCAAGCTTCACCGATGCGCGGCCATGGGGACTAGATATGTATTGCTGCCCCGAGTGCGCAGGTCCGTCTCAAAATATTCATTTCAATGCTTTTGGGCGAAAGTATTACGGATCGAGGTGGTTGGACACAAAAATGAAGATTTATTGTCGCCAGTGCAAAACATCAACTGTCAATATATCTGCGCCAAGGTGGATTTATAGTTGTCGCACGGACAGCCTATATCGTGTGTGGTACAACTGGCCTTTGACAAACTCACAACTAAGCGAGATTGGTGTCCGTCACTGACCAAGGGTAGTGGTCCTCGACTTATATCGACGAGGGCGCCCATAATGTATACGTAGTCATTTAGTTTTTCGTGAATCTATTGAAGCCGTGTGCGCTGCTTTATGCATTACGCGTTGTGAGTGTGTCCAGTGTCCAGTACAGTAATATAGCGGTATTTGCATTTGTCTCGCACTACCCTCCACTGCAAGCCTTTTTCACCAAATCTTTTAGTTTATCCTATAGGTTTAACACAGTACTATGCATTGATAGCAATGATAAGTACAAAATATTGTAGATCTTCGTACGATGTTTTATTTTGTTCACAAATTTTCACAATTTTAGGTCCCAACATGCAATGTGTTGAGATCCAACTCCGAAACTGATGCAATACGTGTATATAACCTCTACACAAAATACTATTGTATTTCGCAAGTGAGGAAACAAGTGAGTGGATTGCAAGAGCAATGCCGGTTGAGGATGTCTCAAAAGTCTCTTAACAGTTGATAAGCGAGTATGATAGAGTCCGCGGTTGTTGATAATTTTTTACCGTCACACTTCAATATGTAATGGTACACTTCGGGTGACTCGGACTTTCCAGTCTGTTGATTAGAATAATGCTTCTCAAAAAACCCCACTCACCTATGTTGATGAGGAGGCAGAGGAAACCGAGTCTGATGGTGGTGAAGACGGTGAGGACACCTAATTGTTACCATCGGTCACATTGATTAGTAATTTCGTAATGCAACCTGATCGCAGAAGTTTGCTTACCATTTTGAGTCGACACAAATGATGGTGCGCGGGTGATAAGGGTTCAAATTTACAGAATGTTCATCGTGCAACAACGACTAATCCGATGTGCTGTGAAATTCGAGACGACGAAGATTATGTATAATTAATTTCATTGCCCAACGTGATTTTCGAACTGTCGCATTGTTGTGTTGCAGGTGAGTGTATGAAATTTGCAAACGCAAATGCCGCTATACGCTACACACTAGCGGAAAATGCCGAAAGTGGAGATCATTGATTTAAACACCCCAAACTCAGCTCTAAATACAGGAACTCATGCTTTTAAGTCTTTCTCTCACGATTACACATCACCATCATGTCCGAAAAGATGTATCCGATGTCGAAGCCAATTCTCATCGAGTCCATCGACAGATCTGATGAAGTATGCGCGACGATTCTATCTCCCCCGATTAAAGAATATCAATTGACCAAACGAAAATTAAATATAAAGTGGGAGCTTGACTTTGCAAGTATCAGCTATCCTCACTCGATCACTGTACATGCTGACGACATATATGTAGCTGCCCGTGCCCCCAAATTATGCCCAGCCACTACTCGTACTACTGCACCAACACAGCGTGTATGTTCAGATGGTGACGCATGGCATACCAATGGTGAAGGAAGATCGGATGGATCCACGAGAAGTACGGGCATTCATGAGCGTGGCGGCGTACCTCAGAGACGTCATACTTGCGTTCAAGGAGGAATGGGAGGGTGAGGAGCATAAGTCTACTTTTCGTTCAGCACGCTTGGAGTTCCATATCGCGATGGTGCTCACAGGTGGCATGTTCAACAATAAAAATATGCGAAGGGTGCAGGACAAATACAACGTAATATGGAATGACTTTGTTCAGCGTGTAGAGGTGACTGACGTCATGAAGCGTGAGCATAGTGTTAGACATCTTTCTGTCAAATTACTGATGCTGAACGTAATCAGTCAATGGGAACGAGAAGGAATACCACAAATTGCTCTGTTGTGAGGGAGAGAATATGTGTGGACTAGATAGTTATCCAGGTATCAAGCACGGGAAGGGTGCGTTGGATATGATCGAGAGATTTGTGAAAGATAAGGAGGCTTCATGGACGTCCAAAAAAGGGACTGCTCACCCTACAAGTACGAGAATACAGGAACCTGTTGAAGAGGTAAAGGAAAAGGAAAAGCAGGTCATTTTCAACGCACAGGAGGTGAGCCAGTCGACATTTCCAAAATTACATTTTGATGGTAAAGCTAACGTGATTTGCATCGAATAGGGACCTGGAGAGAGCACGAAGGGAAAAATGAATGTCCCCAGAAACCGCAAAGTACGTAACAATGGGGTATTTGCAATGAAAGTCTTTGATTGTATGAAAGGCGAAGAAAATACATAAAAAAGATCATGACAGTATGAAGAGGAGCGATGATCAGAAGGCTGTCCCGAAACAATTAGCGGTGAGCAGTTTCACGACACTCAGAAATGATGATGCTCATGAGGAAACTGTAGGAAACAGGAACGATCACGAAGCGAGATGCACATTTGATAGGATCGGTATCAAAACAAGGAAAGGCTCACGAAGAGGGTGCCACTCCGCGGGACCTGGAGAAACTGGACGCATCGAATATCTCACTAAGACGCGAACCTCTCGCCGACGCTCCAGAGCCTTTCAATAGAGTCAAAGCTAAACAAAGAGAGGAACCGTCTTATCACATCGATGTATCATTCAAGGACACACAGGAGGATATCGTAGAGATGGCAGCAGAAATGCACTCCAATGCTCGTGGTGGACCTGTGGAACACATGGCAAGGACTCAACCTTTCTATGCGATTGTAAACCTCTTATACACCATTGCAGGGTATCTCCCTCCCTCTCAAAACAGCTTCTCAGGAGCATAGGAATAATATGATGAGACGGGGATTCATGGAAGGAGACGGCATTACTGTCAGCGCAAGTCTGCTTACTTGGATGATAGAACGATATCGCATCCTGGTTGGAATACCACTAAATGAGCACCTACACGGACAGCTTATTCCGCAATCGCCAGATGAATACGATGATCTACCAGAGCATGACTACTTGGAGGCGCTCGGCATAGAACGATTGTACGCTGCATTGGTAAACGCAGAAAGGAGTCCTGGACATCTTATTCATCTTGCACATGCACTTGGGAGGGCTGCGAAAGAGACTAACATATTATCCGATTCTAAACCAAATGGTATGTCTTTGGATCCCCTACCCCGTACATCCTTTCCCCGTCCTAGGACTCCACGCAGCAGCACAATATCTGCAGATGACACTCTGGGTTCTGTCACCTTTATTGTAGAATCTGACTCGTCGGTCGAATCGGGGAATTTGGAGGATCATGATCAAGTCATGTCTGATCACGCAAGCACCGGGAACAAAGTTGTATGTGTTACGGAATATGATGGACATGCGTCCGACAATATGCGTCATGCGAGCGAAGGTCCTGCATGTCCTGACGTCATCGACATCGACGAAATCCCCAACATACTGATGGAAATGGAAGTAATCCAGAGTGGATCTGCTGATAACAAGAATGATCATTCGAAGGAGGTCATGGAGGGAGAGGTAAAAAGGAAACGAGAGGATGCACCCCCCCTGTCTCCTCGCATGGTACGTCCACTTCCACTTCTCAAGGCAACCGTGAATCTCAATTACATGACAAGAAAGGCAGAGGACGAGGAAGGAGACAAAAAGCGTTTAAAGCTTCTTAACTCAACGTCGTACGTGTCGGACACAGCTGACGACATGCACCCTGCAGGATCCGATATATGTGATGACCTTTCCTCAACTATGTGGTCCACGCGCCGTCAGAAACTGATTACAGTGGTTCCTCTGAGTGACATAGATGTGGATACAGTGATGCAAGGTCCGGAAGAGGACACTGCCCAGAATTCTGCCAATGAGATTCCATTTATCCAAGTTCAAGACGATGCAGCGACAATCAATGATCCTGGAACTGTGAATGTTTCTGCAAAAACACAGGTATGCTCGTTATATAATACTGTCTGCAAAAGTGTCTGACTTATCAGGCATGGCTGGATCAGTTCTGAACGTGAATCGGTTGTATCAATAATGCCCATAACTATGAAGCGATACAATATATGGGTACCATCGCGTGAATGTTTGCTCATATGTGTCACTCTTCCCATCTGTCTATGACAATATATGTATTCCCTCGATATTCATTGCGTGTTGAAAAAATGTTGTTTCAAATTAGTAGTTTCCATCACACTTACGACAATGATTGAGTCCAAGACATCTACACCGGCCGACCTTGAGATTAATCACTGATAAGGTTGTAGAGACGAACCTATCCATATCCACACTGTTATTTCCTCGCTTGCATTGATACACATGAGGAGACATCCGCAAAGTCCATCCACTCGCAGGTTACCCTCAATTACAGAAATAAAAGATTTAATTATACGATAAGGAGACGAAAAATCCATTCTTTTGTTTCTCCTGTGCTTCTCGAGGTGCATGTACATCATTGCGTGACTCAAACGTTAAGCAAAACGGAGTAAATATTGGCTTAGCTAGGATGCTCACAAAGCCCGACTAGCCTCGTTGTCTGCATCACCTCGAATGCCAACACAATGGGTAAATATGTTAATCTTCAACAATATTTTATGATACTGATACCGACCAAGCTTTCCTGGGCGCAAGCAGATGCCTACATTTCACAGGGGACAAATGAGATCGGTTCCTGATCTCAATCAGCGTGAGAATCTCAATTTCATTTCTGGCGGGTACCGACGCTCGCTTGTTCGGAACCTGCATTCAGTTATACCGTGTTGGGACACGATTGCTTGATGTCAGGTTCTATTTTTATGGAAACATAACAGATCTTGAGGGACAGACATCCGTTCTGGAATACCACGAGTCAAAATATCTATCAGTCACGTCAATGAGTGATTCAGACAGCGGACTGATCGTTGTGTAGTGAAAGAGTGAGATGGACACCCTGACTATTGAGCAATGCCTGAAAAATTGAGTAAATGGAACACACGACAAGGAACGTAGGTGAAACATAGAAGCGATGAAACATTATTCGGCCTAAAGGAATGACGGGAATGGAACTTCGTTCAGCTAAGGAGATTAGAATGATTGAATGTTGAATGTTGCGCTTTCAGTATTTCAATGTTAACTTTCCGCACATCAGGTCAGTAGGGTGTTACGATCAAACATGAATCATATTACGCACCATCTGAAAGATTGCAAAGAGCTCATTTTATTTTCCTCTCAGCCGCTTTCGCGTTCTTACCGGTGTATAGCGCTGGTTTGACATTGCATGTTATTGCTTTATGTGAACCACGGCAACGCCTTGGAAGCGTAATCAGCGATCCCAAGGCTCGCTGGCAAATGGAGAGGCGTGAAAATTTGTGGGGGACGTAAAGGGTTTGCGGGAATTTGGTGGACATTCGTTGAAGTGAAAATGCGACATGGGTGGTGGAATACCCATGGATGCACCTGACAGTGCAATAGAAGGTGTACGGAGGTTGTTGTAAACTGACTGAAGATGGATAGTGGCCGACGGATGAGGAGGGATGAACGGAAACCTGGATGGTGTCTCCAAGCCCCACTTTATTTCCCTGAGATCCATTCAAAAACCCATCAAATTTAAAGCTGCGTGCACCCGGAGAAGAATGCGGGTCAAGGATGGGAGATGCAGATAGAAAAATAGCTGATGGCATGTAAGAAAAGGGTAAACCGTAGTGTATAATGTCAACGAAAATCAGACAAGCTGTACCGTAATTGTGTTGAGATTTGAGAGAAAAGAATTGCAATGAACGGATATAGTTGAAAAGAATCGACACAGGGCTCATGAGAATAACAAATATATGATGGCTCCGATGTCCGAGGCACAGATTCGGACAGAACTAAGGCATATAAAAGACAAATGGGCGAAGGGTCCCAGTAATCACGAGGCCGTTCAAATTTGGGTGTTCTTCGTAGGAAAGTTTCCAACAGTCTGGCGGCGAAGATGATAGTCATTTGACCGTATTCACAACGTTTCACTAAATACAGGATATAATGATTGAGACGTTTATATGCCGTATAAGATAGGAATGCATGAAGATACAGTTAAATAAATCGATGTTGCAGCGTACAAAGTATGTTTCGTATGCTTAAGCTACGCTACCGGATGGATATGTAAATCCCACGGAATACAGAGAACCCGCATGTTTGCGGCCTGCGCTAGATCTGTCGGGCCCACAAACCTGAGGAAGCCAGAGAACCGTTCAAGCTTATGATTTTTAGGGAACGCTGTGAAGGTTCATCGAATATATAATTATCATCACAGGGATACAGAGCTTTTAGAGTAGACATTCCTCAATTTGTCGTTCTTGATATGATCCTGATGTCCTGATACAGCCATTGTCCTTTAAATATGCATAATTTACAAATTAATTTATTCCTCGAAACTCGCCAAAGAAAAAAAACACCGCAATTTCCTCTCTTCATCTTGCACGAATTTCCATACCCTGGTCATAACTCACTCGCCTCATCATTTCGCAGTCAGTGGTATCGAATGCACTGGCGGAAATTCTGTTAATAGGACCATTGTAAGAGAACTTCTTTCGTGTGCTCTTCTTTCGTTTATATATTCAACAGCCTTTTCACTTAATGTGGTTCATCGTTCATGCCAGTGTTATTTTATTTTGTCCCTCACAGTTATGGGCCTCCTTGATGTACGCACGTTCAGCATCTATGGCGCCGGAACCATCGAGTGGGACGAATGTATCATTTTTTATAAATTAAGACACGGTGTGTACGCCAAGCGTAGACGATAGGACTCGTGTCGGCCAACCCTCAATTTTTCCGCGCTTTCGTCCAACCTTTTGTGGCGACGTTTCCAAAATCTGTGGTTATAAAATCCGAGTCACTTCATTCCAAGTCAGTATTAGTTCCAGTGAATTAATTAGCGCGGGATGCTAACAACTCATTCACCCTCCATTCAATTTTGTACGCCTCTCCTGGTACCATTCTAATTCTACGCCAGAAAATCTCCACATATACACTCAGCGCTCACGGATAAAGACAGACTTCCCTCTCTTTCTCGACTCGGATGTCGCCTTCCTGAGAGACCGACATGCTCTGAGACGGAATAATTGTAATTGCGCTCTAACTCTCTTCGATGACATCTATTTTATCCTTATTTCTCATTCTTACGGTGCCTCTACAATATACGGATCATCATCCCAGTCCGTCACGTCGTCTGTCCTACACTTGTCTTTGTGCTTTGCTTCGGTGGGGTGATGCTGTACAATATCACATTTTGTCTTGTATTTATAGGCTTTATGCACGCCAACTCATTCATGAATCGCATTTATTGTTCTTTAGGTGTTACTTATCGCTGATTACTTGGACCAAAGATAAAAACAGAAAGATCATCCTTTCTTCATCACGGACTTCGCGACATAGATATTTAATTTATTTACGGGAATTGAATAGTGTGGTCCGATCATATATTAACAGCGGAGAACAAAAGAATCTCGCTCCCTACGGATGCGCATCAGACGCGTGGCCTGCAAGTAAATCACATTTTCTATTCACAGAAGAGCGTAATAAATTATGGAGTTTGCTCTCAAACACTTCAAATAATGATCTCAGTTATCCAGAAGGTCTGTGATCAAGACCAATGGATGCATCTTTAAAAATCGGTGCAGCCCGACATCCAAATGTACTCAACGTATCCCCATATGTTCTCCGCCATCTGAGGTTAAATCCATCATTATGTATGCACTTTATTTCCATTGTCACATTGCAACCGGTTGTTTTCTTTCCGATTTCGACCCATCTAAATTCCGTCTGCAACAAGTTAGGCCTTCTGTGCGTTTCGGAACCTTAATATGTCCCTGTTCCTTGACAATTTTTCTGCCAAGTCTGGTCTTGTGTAAAAGTACTTCTGACGAGGACAGCCCCCATTATTTTGGCGATCATTCTCCATCGAATATCAAGCCACGAATGTGTGCATTTTTTGTCTTCAGTATACCATGTTAACCCAAATCTCATCCAAGAAATCAGCTAATTGTATCCCCGCACACATACTCCCCATATTCGACACCAATGCAGAATTCAATATGCGCAGCTACATTCTGCATGGTTTCCCTCATGAATTTATAGACGGAACGATTGGGACTGGCGATACGTTTTGTGTTGTCAGCATGCCTTTGACTTCGCCACCTTTTTCAGCTACGGAAACCTTCAACGGAACCATCACACGCATATCCAGGTATATGCACACCCATGTTGCATTCACATTTCTACATGCGTCCACCGAACGTCTACATACCCTTTACGTTCCAATCGCTAGAGCACGCATCACAAAGTGGCAAAAAGTCTTAGAATGGGGTCGTGGTGCATGCCACGAAAGGGGACTTCCTGGCTGTATTCAACCAACCTCCTCCACGGATAGCGACATGAAGAGGTGATGGATCAGTAAAATAGAATATTTCAACCGCGCGTTCTTGCAGGTATGTCGAGCACTCCAGCAGTGCAACACCTCACCACAACATAGATGCAATTCTCCAGAGTACCTTCAACGGGACCCCGCTTTCCCATCATTCAATCATTTATACCGTTGTTTTTTCTTTTGCAAAAACCGCACTCTCTAAGCTTGAAGTGCCACTTACGTTCCTTTCTCTATTTTTCCTCTGTCCTCCACTTGTCACCAGTATCGTACCAATCGCGCTGTCGCAGAGTTATATGCGTCCGATCCATCTCACTTATCTCACTGTACTACCCCGATGATTCCGTATTTTAATTAAATTCACAATGTATCCTTGCGTTTAAAACGTGAAATGGTGGGTTCACATAAAGCAGTAGCTACGGTTCAGATTGTGTGATAAAAAGCTCATACTCCGTATCATCACATTTTGGTCGATCGTTGAACATCTTTTACGTTCAACTCTCACGGTGGAAAGCCGGCCAAATAAAGAATGTTATAAGGTTTGTCCTTTAGATAGAATGTTCCTATCCTATCACAAATTATCTGCCTTCAGTTCTTTCAATTTTTTGTTGCTGTCCTCGTCACACTCCAAACAATATACAACCATACACCATCATTGCCATTATATAACTTATAAATCTTTTGCTACAACATAAACGTTAGCTGACAGACAATGGAAATGCAACAATCTATCGATACATGTTGCTAAGTCATCGTAAATGTTTGTGATAAGATGATTGCTTTGTACTCGTTTCTCTACGAAGTGATACAGGTCGTTTGCATTTCTACCTTGAATTTTATCTTAAATCTGATATTATAAGTCGACAACTGGGGAATTAAACCACATAACACGATGAAACCCGTATTTAATGCTGAGTTAGTCAGATTCCAGCTTTCAGTCGTAGTACACCATGATGCCTAGAAATTATTGCCCATTTTGACTCGGGGCTCCTTGCACACAAGTAACATAGAGAATTTAATGTAAATATCATAGCGGAACATGTAAAGCCCAAGTAAAACACTCTATTATTCGGTTTCAGCGTGCAATAAGTTGTGCTGCTTGTGTCCATCATTAATCCATCACACACGGGTGTCCATCATGACCTCCATCACGAACCCCCTCACACCTTTGTCGGCTTATGTTCCTCTCACTATGTAGCATTTCAACATGCATGGATCCATTGAATTTTATGAAGATAAAAGTTTCATGATGTGTGGATACGGTGATCAAAGGATGCTTGCCGACATAGAGATGATACTTAGGGTGAGATACCTGATCTTGTGTGTATCATTGTTTGTAGACAGGTGGATAAATAGAGATGGACATGGGTCAAAATCCATCGACGATGGAGGTCTACATTCCCCTAGAGATCGTCACTAAAATATTTACTCTGGCCACTCGAACGAGAGGAATCGCAGTGAACTGGATTGTATATTCTAAAAGCACATATTTGTGGTGAGCTTCTGACATCAACTAAGTACATCGCACTCTAATCATCATCTTATCACAGGTTCGAAAAAGTTCTTTATGAAAAGGTCGTACTTGAGGATGAAGAGCAGGCGTCTCATTTTTTACGCTGCATCGGTGTCAGGTACAAGTACGAGGAGTTCGCTCGCACGACAATCTCTTCCTTGTACCTCGACAAGGGCATCGCGCACACAACAATGCACGACATTATATCGCTGTGCAAAGGAGTAAAGAACTTGCACTTGTCATCTCAATCTACTGCATTCAAATGTAACATGGTGTCCTCTACTTGACGCAGTAGATCGACTTCCTCTCAAAGTGTTGTCCCTCGAATTCAGGATATCCATATCCGCCACCATAATGTCCACATTCAACGTCTTCGCTACACTCACGCACCTAGAGACCGACGATCTTCATATGTTCCTGAGTTTTGACATAGAATGTTTACCTCGGTTGACTCATCTGGCGCTGTGGATTGCAGGGTTAATTCCAGGGTCGAAGGTAGTGAAGTTGACCAATTACATTCTCACACATCCAACCCTCCAAGTACTACTCTTTCACATCAAGTCACACCGCTCGTTTTCATATTACCTCAAGGAAGGTAATATAATCGATCCTCGAATCGTCATCGCTCCTATGGATTTTTGTAAGTGGGATGACTTAGGACGCGGACACATGTTACTGTGGGAACTCGCGGAGGCGAAGGTCAAGTTACGAGATCCAAACCACAGTCAGTTACCTTCTAACGTTTTGACGCATAGAGATATACTAAATAATTTAAACAGGACGCATCAGAAAAACCACCATTATCAATAGATTCAACGACTATTCTAATTTGGATCGAATCCCTGAACAGGCCGAAGAGAATGGGGTAATATCGTCCATCAACGCTGAGGCGTGGGATCCAAATGGTGATGTGGAATACAATTCAGACGAAGAACTTGAAGGCGTTGTGAGCTTTGGAATATGACGTAGCACACGGCCCACAAGAAGACTTTTTCGAGGTACATGTTTTAGGGTCGCAGAAAGACATTTTACTGTACATCATGGCACGACATATGAGATAGCGCTGAACGTCCGAACAACTGGAAAAATACCACAAGGCACAACAATATGCTGTGTACTCATGTGGTGCAGGGTCAACGGAACACAGCTAATTCCCCCTACCTGTTTCCAATAGATAAAAAATCATGCATGCATTGATTTTCTCTCGAAAAAATGTCGATCAATTACAGGGACGCTTGGCTCCATAATACGGGAATTTGCAGCCAGTTCATCATGTACATGCTGCGGCCTTACCAACATAGATAAACCATAGTCCACAAATAGCTTTACTCCATAAAGGGTCACGAGATACCCGTTGGGCACGGGACAAGGACAGATCGATTTTAGGAGGAGCTGATAAGTGTGCGATGACAAAGATTGGCACACAATTTGAATCCCATATTTTCCGATCAAGGGACGATCTTTGCCCGTCCTCTCTTCTCAAAAGATGTAGGAGTTTTTTTGGGGGTTCCGCAATTGAAGTCACCAAATACAGACATGTGCATGACTTGATGTGGACGTGTGCTGATAGAGGGGTTCATGTCCACCAATGTCGGAGCCAATTTGTCCAGATCAGTTCACCTCAAGAATGATGATGTGAGAGGATGAAACATATTTGTATTATGTCCTTCGGCTCCTCATAATATGATTGCGTGTTCGTTCTCCACGTTGTCGTAAATTCTGACAGATGTCCGTCAATTTTTATCACCATGACACCCATTCAGTGAATTAGTCCCACACATATCTGCTCCATTGTTTGTCAAAATGATATATTTCGTCGCCACAGACATTGATTCGTTGTTGAACTAGCTCCATCACCTCACCCTATCCGATAACCAGACGGCATGTCAGCCAACTCTGCGCGTTATTATAAAACTCATTCATTACCACTACAGATCAAGCGCGAACAAGGATTGCAAATGCGTGAGGATAATCTCGCTCAAATTGTGATGGAACACAATGGTAAGGGGGTGATCAAGGTCTCTTGGACTCCTCACATTGGTTAATAGTATATCACGATCATTAATGCATTAGCAGGGGTAAAAGAAGCAGGTTTTTCCTCCAGGCATGTTGTTGTCGGAGAGACTTCTTCAAATAAACAAACTGGCTTCATATGTCAGCTTAATCGCATCCTACATGTCAAAAAGCTTACAAATATTTATACAGGTACCGATGACATACCTCCACTCATTCTGGACTCAGATGCGCTTTCAATCGAATCCATGCTACCTGCAGGTGAGAGTGGTACATTAAATGGATTTAAATGGCGCTTTTGACCGATTTATCTGTTTATTCTGCACAGAACCGTCATCTGGTATGGATGGAAGGACTGTCACCCTCTTTCCGTCAATCGACTACATTACATCCAGCGATGTTTTTGATGCGCTAGGTGTGTGCATGCACAGCGCATTGAAGGTTCTCCTGTGTATTCCTTGCCGGGTCGCATTGACTTCTGGCATGGTTGTGGGACACAAGAAAAAACACCACCACATGCATGAGGTACATTCACGCTTCTTCTTGATCTAATCTCGATTTTAACATGAAAACTATGTATTACTAGATATCACCAGACGATCTACAGACGTTCTTAGAAGCTTGCTCGAATGCGAACATATACGAGAATCCAGAGAATGTCAAGCTACCAACTGCAGGAGGACCGCCTGTACAGCTCATTGGGGACCCAAGCGACGGGTTTGCATGCACAACATCAGACTACTGCTCGTATTTCACCAATGATCTACCAACAATGGAACTACATATTAAGAAGAAGCACGGTCAGGCCAGTATGGTTGCTATTTGTTATAGATCCTGCCTCGTCCAACAATTGTTTTTGGCGCTGCGTAATCCATATTTCGAGGTTGGACGTGACGTTATCCCAGGGGCCAGGCCGGACGTCAAATCTACCATTAAAGCTACATTTCTATCTGCAGTCGATGTTGCATCAGTTCTTCCAGTGCCTACAGAACGGGAAATAACGCCGCTGATTCATTTTATGGGCTGGGACACTTTCAAGTTTGAACTCCGGATAAATCCGACCCAGATGCAGGAAGCGAATTGTATGAAGAGAAATCATACAGCCGATGAATCTGGCGGGATAATTGCCCATCTCGCTGAGACAGTACAATACCACATGTCAAAGGCTTCCACCATCTTGGATGATCATCCTCACAGGCTGAGCCTGTCTAAAATCCTGTTGTATGGTGACTCCATACCACGAGACACGTAAGTGCCTCCATCACACCACGATCAGGCAGAATTTGATTCATCTCGGCGATTCTAGCGATCATCATTGGACTCCTGTGTCCGATGAAACCAGCGAGTATTCTACCTTCATTATCCAAATCATGAGAGCGATCCTGCGAAGTCACCTCGGATTCCCATTCGATTTCTCGTTTGAACTGTCTCCCGTGCAGACACAGTGTCTCGAGGAACTTGTAGTTGTCCTGGATGACAAAATGGTATCCCCACGCAAGCGGATGATGCTCTACCATACTTTCGCGTGGTCTCTAGTTAACAGAGATCAGGAAAATTGCATGGTAGACAAATCTGAAAATCCGATCGCACGAGCCATCTGGCTCCTGGCGTTGCGTGAGGATGGAAATTTTTGCGGAGCATCTGTCCTTGAACAAGATCTCGTAAAGCTTCAATATTTTTGCAACATCACCTGCCTGCTTGAAGCACTAATGGATAAAGATGAGGGTAAAGATTCGGTCCATTTCGATGACCACGAGTGAGCAAACCTCCATATTTACTTGCGTCCACGTATTTATCATGGCTCTTACCTCAAGCCGCCTAGTTCGTGTTCACGACCGGGCGCTACGCCTGGGTCGTCCCACAACGTTTAACATGGTATACGAGATGAAGCAGTGTGCTTCGTCGTTCGCATTCTATCAAAGGATGGAACCCAATGTCTATGTCGATCCTGATGTTCGCTTCATCACCATAGGCATCAATACCATGCACATGGACAAGCTGAGAGACGGAATACACAGGCTCCTTCGGGAGTCTAAGTCACGCTATTCGTCCCTCACTAACGACATCTTCATGTTGAAAGTTGTCCCAGAGAAGGTCAAGGATGATCTCACCAACTGCACTCGTGGTTATTCGTTTCTATCAGAGGAGCCTTTTTTCAAAAATCGCCATTCTTTATTCTTCTACCTGGTGGATCACTACGATCTTGCCATGGTCGACAACGCGGGACGACTCGCATGGAACATCCCTGCAATAAAGGATATTCTTAGACAATCGTTGCGGGTCTGGGAGCCTCTTTACCATTTACTTTACATCACCACTCACATCACATGTCGCGGAACTCACTTCATAGATCACAAAATCAGCAATTCAGAAGGGCATCGTAGCCTTTTCATGCTGGAAAACGAAATGTTTCTTCTGGCAGGCTGCAGTAATACTGGCAGCATCACAGATCGAGCCTCATTTAACCCAGGATTCGTTCCAAAGGAGGTCGCATTCTTTGTTCTGGAAATGCTCGCAGGGGGGTTGCGGACAGCAGAAGCGATCCTGGCTGGGGTTGCGTATGGCGCTGAGGCTGAGACATTATACAGAACGTAAGTGCCTTATTGTACCATCTCTGATACCGAATATTTGTCTTACAACTGCACTCTCTACGACTTTAGGTACCTCTGCGTCGGCGAGGGCAAGCGAATTAGTTCTACGATGTTCTCTTCCAAAATGCAGCAGTGGAACTACGATTACTTTGACTGTTGGTGGGGACTGAGAGATTTCAACCAAGGCTTGATAAACATTTCTCGCGAATTCATCTCCCCAGAATACTCTTATATTCAAGCCGGCAACATTCTAGCGGACTCTGCAGATCGCTCGACTGGCGTGGACCACGTCTATCCCTACATCAACCAAGGAGTCGTCCCTCGATTTTCCAACGATATCATGTGCACGAACAGATGGTTGGGTGATCAGTGGCACAGCGTCCTCGGTATTGGACCCTCCCCGCCTCCAGAGGCAATCAGAATCAACCGTAAGAACATCTCCAATGGAACGATCATCCAGTCCATTTTGCACCAGGTCAAGAACACTACAGAAGAAAGTCTAAAATCATTTTTCAGTGGTCAGTTCACGGAAATACTCAACGACGCGATTTGTACGGCCTTTGTGAAACAAAGACACTACACACAACATGATCAAACGACGGGAGATGTGTTTCCGCATCGCTCCAGCTTGACCAATGAATTTCACATCGGGAACTCTGGTGCGTGAAAGCATGCTATGTCTGGAGCACATCCTGATTTTGTTTTGCAGGTGTACTATCGAGTGATTTACCGTTGCCTGGTAGAAGCATGCACATTGAAGATAGGAGTTGGTCACATATTACGTGGATTGGCTGCGAATCTGATATTAACTTGCAGATGTAACATCCGTGCTGCCACACTCTCCACTTCCAGCATCATCAATTTTCAGCGATGCGCGTTCGGAGTCCAATGAAACATGTATATCATGGCCCGAAACTGTTCAACCAAGCGATTCGCGCAAATTAACGCCTGTGGTAGATCGCAAGGGCAAGGGTAGAGCGTATGGATCTGGACAGATGGGACCTTCAAAGGGCAGAATAAATCCACCCGCAACGAAGTCGATTTCTGCTAGTGTCATACAACACGAGCCCTCCAGCATATCCCCAATCGTATATTCAAAGGGAAAGCATAAGGCAGATTTACCAGACAATCCTCGACCTTCTACCACCGGAGTAGATTTGACGTACACTGATCACAGTATCTCACAGCTCCATGATTCCGTACCATCCATATCCAGTTCAGCCCCAATCGCACACACCGTCTACCGGTCCAGGAAACATCGGCTTCAGAATGTCAACGAGACAGAATCTGACGAGAGAACTTCCAGGAGTCACAAACGTGTTCGCATTCGTAGAGATGGAGGTCGAAAAGCGCTGCCTATGGAGGTTATCAGCATCTCCAGTGACGATGAACTATCAATTGTAGATAATAACGAACCACTACAACAGCTGCCTCAGGCCTTTACCACGACTAAAAGGGCACCCACGAATATTATGAGGATCTCGAGCGGCGAAGACAAGTCATCTCTTCATGAGAATCAATCCTCACTTGACGCGAGCCAGTCATCTCTGGACAACGACTATCGAAGACCATCTAGCGAAGACAGTATGTCGAATTTTATCGTCGCTGATGGAGGTCAACCATCCTCGCCGCCACCATCTGTTCGGGACATTAGACGCAACATCCGAGGCGCAATAATACACATCACGAAGGATGACAATGCGAGAGAAAAGGGCACGAATCAGATGAATATGCTCATTGCAGTAATGACAGAACATACTGACCTCGTCATCACCATGAAAACAGGAGGCGGAAAAAGTATGTTGTGGATGGTACCATCAGTGATGGACCAGGGCGCCAGATCCATTGTGGTGTGCCCATCCGTCAGTCTGTTGTGTGAGCAGTACACGACTGCTGCTGACACAGGACTGCGGTGTCACAACTACTGTATGTCCAAGATGGTACCTAATAACGTTCAGATTTTGTTCGTTCGGGCAGAGGATTGCCAGTCTGAGGCATTTTCGAGGTACGAAAACTCAGATATAACCTTGAAGGGGCTGAAACCACTTATGTAGTTTCCTTGTATCTCCACTGGGGTGGAAGTTTAACAGGATATTCATAGACGACTTTTATTCTGCCATCAACAGTCAGCCACGCCAGGCTGTTCCATGGAAAAAACTTGTGCAGCAATTCGGCAACATGTGCATCAGGATTGTGCTCGTGACAAATACTTGCCCACCTCATCGTCTTACGAACTTCATCAAACCATTCGGGATCAAGCCAAGCAGGATCACAGAAGTACGAGCAGCCACAAACCGTCCAGATATTGGAATGCACGTCGTACGCATCCAGCCCATTTTAGCCATGCAGTCCCTGGAACGCCTCGTATCTGCTCTATGCGATCGAATGGCTGATGAGGAACGTATTCTGGTGTTTTTCAGTTCACAAGTCGATCTAGAATCGTTTGAAGTGCGTGCCAAATGCGCTGTGTACCATAGCGGCCTCGATAAGTCGCGAAGCCCAAAGGCCTATAACTTTCATCGATGGGATGTAGGCGAAACAAAGGTTATGGCGTGCACAACCGCATTCATCCAGTGTATGCACAGACCTCACATACGATATGTCGTCATCTTCAGGCCTTCGTACGGACTCGTTTTAAACAACCAGATGCTCTGTCGCGCAGGCCAAGACGAGAAAGAGTCTCACGTATTTTTTCTTACTGACCAAACTGGAGATATGTGCAGGGGCCCTTCGACTAACGAGTGTGTGGGGGAGTTGGACGACCTAGTCCACGGTAAAAGATGTCGCCGCTTCGTGAACATGCTTTGTATGGATGGAGACAACTTTGCGATGAAATGCACGGACGAACCACAAGGGATATATTGCGACGTATGTGATCCGAACAGCTTTATTCAGCGGCTCGCCATGCAATCTATAGGAAACCCATTGGTATCACCTGAGGTGCCCCAGTTCGCATGCTCACAGGTCATTGCTAGTAGCTCCTCGCTTCAAGGACACTCGGATTCTCCGCATCTCATGTCCACGGAATGTGTTCAAGTGTCTGACACCCAAGAAATAGATATATCGGTGAAATTTTTTACTTTATCGGTCATTCACCACCTGTGTTAATTTTTTGTGATGCAGGCCCGAAAATCCTCACAGGACTCTACATCTTCCAGCGATTTTTTCTATTACCAGGGTGCATCAGGACTCAGTGCATCTGAAGCTCTCATGCTCGATGCCATGGAGGACATACATCGGAAGGTGATTTTTCTCAATCGTTATGTTGTACAGTCGCTGATACCTAACTTATGGAAGCGTAATACTGGCCCAGAGAACCGCAAATACACGGTCTGAATGTTTCTTTGTAGTATGAAAAACACTGATGGGACTTTACGGACTGCATTTTAGCCATCTATGGGCTGCTCTTTGGATGTTCAACTGCTGCATCCTTCATCCCTTCCTGGAAATTCTGGCACTTTCTCGGCAACAACGAATCAGGTTAACGATGCACTTTTGAACCGTATTTCACGCAGCGCGTGCCTTGACAAATTCATGCGGACCTTGAGAGACAAGTGTCCAATACACTTTGGAAACGCAGGGCAGCTTGTCAGGGCAAAGTACCACTGGTGCACCATGGAGAAAAATATTCCCATGGATATGTATGGGAATTTCAAACTTCGTTTCTCGTTCGACCACAACACATATTGCTTTCAATGTGGCTTGCCACTATCACGCGATGGAAATGGAGAAGAACCAGCATGTCATGCTGGCTTGTTCGCTGATAACGGGGATACATGTCCATTCGCTGACTTTATCTTCAAGACAGTCTTTTCAATGTGGCACAGGGATGGCTTCCGTACATTGTTGCAAAAGAAAGTCGGCCAGGGAGCATCGCTCAACAAATACCCTGAATTCTTGAACTGGATAGTCAAGGAATCTACAGACGAAGGCAAGTACAACAATCTATTAGAGTCATTCCTTTGGTTCTGCAATGAGGTGGAGAAAGCCAAGCCCAAATTCTTTGATTGATGAAGGTAGACGAGACCCTGCCTGAAGGTGAGCTCTACCCTCTTCATTCATGTGTCGTCGGTCTAAGGAACCCTGACCCGTTCAGAGGTCATTGTTATCGTTGTATTATCCTTCGATTCACACATGCATTCACTTTGATACTCTATTATCACCATGTAATTGTTGATATCTGACGTCGATTGTCCTGTATCTGTATCGGTCATTGTTTGTACCTTCTTGCGAAAAATTCGCGGCCTCGTATAAAAAATTGATTTCCCTCTCATTTTCCCATGCTATTTCTATGAACGAGTCATCTTACCAAATATTCGCGACTCCGTATGAAAAGCCCACCAGACTTGAACTCTTCTAGGAAGAATGAGAACGCAAATTTGCTAATTTATGGCTGTCTACACCTTCCATATCATGTTGTCCCATTTCCAGGTTCAATGGTGCAGACCAATACCCCATCGCATGCAAAAAGTAACTATACACCAACCATGATACAAGCCGTACCTAGTTAGTGAGAGTTGTATTGCATGCGGGTGCTCATCATTAGCACTAAGCAAAGCTAGTAATGAAAATCCTACCCACAATTTCAAACCCACCCGGCGTTCATGCGTGGCACAAGAAAATGGAGTGTCAGAGGCAACATTAGAACGTCATTATACTGCAAAAATCATTAGCTGGTATTAATTCTCACCTACTCATTAATCGTACCAGCATTCTAGCATGCGGACCGGCCAGAAACAAGGGCATATATCTAAGACACATCATGCCACAGAGGAACTGACCCAAGTGCGATCAATAACCCCGCACATAATTCCAGAAGAAGGAACTTGAGACATGCTAGTTTGTGTTACGTTCAGCATTACTGTAAAAGACAAAAGGCGCAGAGAGAATGCAGTCTCGTGGGCATGTCTAAGACACATCGTGCCATGGAGGCACTGTCCCAAGTGACTTCACAGGCGATCAACTACCCTGCACAAAATGTGCATTACTTCTAAAAGAAGCAATTTTTGGGATGGTCATTCGTGTAAGAACGGTTTATTGTACGTGACATTTAAGATAGGATGCCTGAAGACATAGTCAGACGTTGAACACAAGTTTTGGTGCAGGCTGAAGATAACATGTAAGTGTGTGAGGCACGCCACAAGTCACTGAGCATCACTGTGAAAATCCACAAAACTTTCGAATGAAGCGTATGATGTCGTGGTTCACGTTGCTAGGTGCAAGACAAAGTAAGTGCTGAGCGAGCGCTTGAGCAGTCAACTTGGAGTCATATGATATTCCCACGGTCAGATACCATAAGCGAGTATGTAACATCTTAATCGATTCCTCAATATTATAGGGTGTTTGAAAACGTACTGCCAGCTCCTTTGAAAGATGAAAGAAAGAAAACTAACCATGAAATCCCTCTCTCAGACGACTAGACCATACACTAGCACCCCTCATTCCGGACCAAAACACTTCCTCCCTACCTTACTCAAAATTGACGACGACAGGGACCAATCAGCACCCCTCCTCCCTAACCCAACATCATCATCATCATCATCATCATCATCCTTCCCCCTCAACACACCAATCCACACCCTTTGTAAACTACATGAACCATCGCCACCCATGGGCCTTGTGACCATGCAGGAGTTCCGTGTCACCCACACTCCCGCTGCCATCCCCAGAGTTGACAACAGTGATCCATCTAGCTCCATAAATGCTCCACAAAACTCCACAGCTGACAAAATTATGGGAACACAGACCCCCCTGCGAATACTGAATGCGGAAGAGGAGGTCATTTTTGCGCACCTAGCGCTAGCAGAAACCAACAGAACTATTATGAGCCGTGATGGCCCAAACCACAGAACAATCCTTCCACAGTTCACTCCCATCCCAGTTGGCGATTTCCCGATAGTTCACATGTCACACTGTGCCCAAATATTCGACCACCTTGACCGCAAACTTCTTCTTGCATGGTTCCAAGTCGAACACCCGAAATTCATGGTCCGTGTCTTTGACCACTCCGGTAAAGATGTTGTTGAAAGGGGCGAAATCATTGCAGATCGTATTCGAGCCAACATTGACATCGTAGCAGACTTCGTCCATCAAGACGTCCACCCCGGACTGGTATTCCCCCCCAAACCACATGGCGGCAGGGGATCCAAAAACCTACCTGTTGGCTTCTTAGTCCACAACGTATCCGAAGAAACAAAGGACGTAATCCTGAAGCAACGCATATGGTCTGCCGCGGATATTACCTTCGAAGCTCTACCATTTAACTGCTCCCACCCTCCTGAACTCCTCTTCTGCCTATCAGGCTTCACCATATCTGATGTGGAGACCGTCCGAAAGACGGTCGAAGACGTCTGGTCCGAGGACGAGAACAGGTACAGCATCAACGACTTATTTTCAATGAGTGAGATACAGGAAGAGACGCTCATCTATAAGGCTACGCGTGATCTAATCAGGTCCATACGTGTCGAAATACTCGACTTCAAGGTCTCGGGTGGCGTCTCAGTGCCCCGCTTCTATATCTTCGCGATCAGTCCATCATGTAACGCCAAGACATGGGCAGACCTGAGAAAATTTCTACATTCTCTTGACTATCCAACGGGCATTTACGGCTGCGGAGTCGCGGTGGCCCTTTATCCCTGCCAAATCTGCCACTCCTTCGCTCATCCTCGTATCATGTGCCCCTTCCCCAACGTGCCACTCTGGAATGGCCCCGAATATGGCAATAGGAACGTCGCTACTTCATCCCGCCCGACTGGAAGACAGACACGCCCTTAATTTTTCCAGTTAAAATATGTATAATTCTGTGCGCAGATTCAATGATTTAGTGGCTTTACCTGGGTTGACTGGAGTCGTGCTCATGGTGCCGGGACAGAGTAGAATAGGAATGATGATACACCAAGTCTTACCACCGTTTATGCCTAACTTATTTGAGCTGAAACTGACGTGGAACGATGGTCGTCACTGTGAGCACTGAGCATATACACATGCAAGCAAGCTCGTAATGCGTCCGCTCTGTCGTTATTATTGAGAGTCTGGACGTAGTCGATGGGAAGCCGTTCTTTGAGAAGATCACCCGCAAACACATCCAGCACGTCGAGGGATGCATTGTGGATTCCTTGGATAAGCGTGTGGTTGATCCATCATGGCGATCATCAAAATTATCTCATTTATATTCTTTTTACAAACATCGGTTTCTCATCGGTCAGAGGTCACATCTAACAATCCGCTTTCAAACTCAGTTTGATCAGTCTAGGCCAGACGGTGTCGGTTGCACTCGCTTTTCCAAACATATAAAATAAAATATAAGGTGCCGTCACATAGGGATGTGTGGCATGACGAACTGAGCGCTGCTGTCCTACTGTTTGCATTAAGCAGTGACATATAAAAACAATCATCATTGGAATGCAAGATCTATATATCTACCAGCCACAAAGTGACGACATGCTACAAGCGAATGAAGTAAAAAAACACTTATTCAGTAACGGACACCGATGCTCGCAAGTTGTTCATGGGTTAGTGGCCATTCGTACCACACACGATACATGTTGTCCGAGCGACAGCTGTGAACCCAAGCCGGTGGTGGAATGGCTTGCTTCGACACCTTGCACTGCCGGCAATAATACTTCATCTTCGTTTGCAACCACTTGCTTCCGTATGACTTCCGCCCGCATGCGTTGAACCTGATATTTTGAGATGGGCCGCCACAGTGTTCGCAGCAATACATGTCTAGTCCCCATGGACGAGAATCGGCAAAACTGGAGTAGGCCAACATGCGTGATACTGTGACTCGCTCATATGAGTCACCTTTGGATCGCATGTCAGCGAAACACAGGAAAACAGGTGATGCCTCAAGAGCATGACGATCCTCCCCGAACGAGCGCTCCAGTGCCTCCCACGGCTTCATGTCGTATACGCAAATATTTTCGACGAACCGAGACAGCGCAGGAACAACCATAGAGTCGATGGTGGAGACGCCGCTGAAACAAAAAACGAAGTCGAAGATGTTGCTGCAAGGAAAATTTAATCAGAAAAATGAGCCAAGAAGGAAAGACCGTGCTGACTACTCCACCATCTTCTTCAGAAGATTTACACTGCTGGGAACCCGGCCCGTAGCACCACAGCTGCAAAGCACAAGCCCACGCATGAACAACTTGTCACCACGAGTGGCATTGACGGTTCTAATAGCCTGCGATGTTCTCCTAAAGTGGTCCCCGACGTAGTTCTCAAGCATCTTGAAACGAGGAAATAAATTCATGAGCGCGACTCTGTCACCAAGAAGAGAACAGTACCTCCCATGGTGTGATAGACACGGAGTTGTTTACCCCTCCCGATGCGACCAAGTTCCCCGTGCTTGTATCCGCGTGAGTATCGACGAACACCAAAACATTACAATGATGATTATGATCCGCCACCCATTTGAAATCATCCGCGACAGCATCAGGGCGATTATTGTTTGCCCGTATTTTACGGGACACAATGCGAAGCTGTGTTGAACTCGATCAACTGATGATAATGTTGAAACGTATTTCTTGCCTTGTGTGGTTCGATTAGGAATTGTTCCCGAAGCATTTCTATGATGCTATCGGCTGCAAATTGCCGACCAAACCCATTCCATGTCAGAAACACACCCAGGAACGGGGCAGGATTGCGCCTCAACGACGTCGATCGGATTGCGTAGCCCTGGATGATATACTACGCGGAAAAAGGCATACACAGAAGGTCTAGACAATGTAAGATGAGTCGGACATACTGGAATGGGCATGTCCTTTTTTCGATAGCATTGCGGACATATGAACGTGTCCCTCGTCACGAGGGAGCATTTTGTTATCGGGTTGCGCGTCGCATCCACGCATCCGTGTTCTGATTCAGTGGTCGCAACGCAAATCGTGATATCGCAGGGCATGTCGAGTCCCGTGCATGTCCATATATGCGAGCCCACATCTGTGCAATATACGCAATGCTACGGACTTCATCAGTGAATTTAACACTATAATGGGAAGATTCTGACCAGGACATCAACGCCTGTCGAATTTATCGTAGAAGCAGTGGCAGGATACGATACTTCCATATCCGCGCTCTGAATATGATCGGTGAAAATGGGTGTCAGCTTATGGTACGGTGCACGGAACGCCTTCCTCTTCGGTTTCGTTGGTTTTGTAGGTTCGCCTGCGGGATTTAGAACACCAAGCACTGTGCCTTTAGTAGCACGCATGGATCGTCGTTGAGAGTGTTTTTGATCTTCGTCAGCTATCTGATCTTCTTCTTCTTCTTCTTCTTCTTCGTCGTCGTGCTTTTCGAATACCATAATGTTGGAGTCTGTACATGATGAATACAGATTCACGTACTTCGGACGGCTGAATTTGATCCTGCATCTGATCTTCTTCAATTCTGGGATTGACCCTACTGACACTCTGGACGATACGATGGGTTAAGCAACCATAGGAGATTCTCTGTAGAATGCAAAGACATACCGCCGAGCCCGGGTCATTGATCACATCCATGTCATTATCGTCTGGGGAGTCAGAATCATCCAAGTTTTCTGCCTTATAGAGGCCGCCCATCTTGCATTACAGGTAGCCGATGCGAAGCTTCGACGACGCGTTGTATTAGTATGCTTATAGACGCACCAGCTGGTATTCGAGTATTATGTACACGGGAACTTATAACTTCGAATCTGACCGCGTCATAGACTCGTGACCGCGTGACCAGTCTTGTAATACTACGTCTCTGAGATGACAAGTATCAGATTTTCAAAGGCAGGGTACAATTGAGCTGAGTTTGAATCCTCCCTAGTTTGTCATGTATGCATTCACACGCGACTTGTGAGAAACGTCAAAAAGCCGTGGGAGGGTCAGTCACATGACCGCCTGTTGAAAATTTCATTCAAGACGTTGGCTCTGGGATATCGCCTCGATGGCAACCTGTCTTTGATATATGCCCTGTCACCACGCCTTCCTCTTTCTCTGCCGTCTGCATCGTAGCTCCGGGCCATCGCCTCAATGGGGACTTGTCTTTGACGAACCCTGTCACCACGTCTCTCGACGGCTTCCTCTACAGTCTGCATAGTGCAGCGATTCTTGCTGAGTAGACGTGGCTTTGGGACATCGCCTCAATGGCAACCTGTCTTTGACAAGCCCTATCACCACGTCTCTCGGCGCTTCTTTTCCCTCTACCGTCTGCGTAGTGCAGCGATTCTTGCTGAGTAGACGTGGCTTTGGGACATCGCCTCAATGGCAACCTGTCTTTGACAAGCCCTATCACCACGTCTCTCGGCGCTTCTTTTTCCTCTACCGTCTGCGTAGTGCAGCGATTCTTGCTGAGTAGACGTGGCTTTGGGACATCGCCTCAATGGCAACCTGTCTTTGACAAGCCCTATCACCACGTCTCTCGGCGCTTCTTTTCCCTCTACCGTCTGCGTAGTGCAGCGATTCTTGCTGAGTAGACGTGGCTTTGGGACATCGCCTCAATGGCAACCTGTCTTTGACAAGCCCCATCACCACGTCTCTCGGCGCCCCCTCTTTATCTCTACCGTCTGCGTAGTGCAGCGATTCTTGCTGAGTAGACGTGGCTTTGGGACATCGCCTCAATGGCAACCTGTCTTTGACAAGCCCTATCACCACGTCTCTCGGCGCCCCCTCTTTATCTCTACCGTCTGCGTAGTGCAGCGATTCTTGTTGAGTAGACGTGGCTTTGAGACATCGCCTCAATGGCAACCTGTCTTTGACAAGCCCTATCACCACGTCTCTCGGCGCCCCCTCTTTATCTCTACCGTCTGCGTAGTGCAGCGATTCTTGTTGAGTAGACGTGGCTTTGGGACATCGCCTCAATAGCAACCTGTCTTTGACAAGCCCCATCACCACGTCTCTCGGCGCCCCTCTTTATCTCTACCGTTTGCTTATTGCAGCGATTTTTGCTGGACAACGCCTCAGTGGCAACCTGTCTTTAACGGGCTCTGTGAACTGTGTGTCTGGATGTATCTTTTTGTCTGCTACCGTGTTTCGGGTCTCTGACTAGAAAGGCAACGAGAGATGGAAAAATCGTGTAAATTAATTTGGCCTGCAGACGTACAGCATTTTGTGTGATCATATGGTGATCATAATTGGGTGCAATGCTGGAAGGAAACCCGAGTAATGATTTAGATTGATCCCGCCAATACAACTCGAAGCAATACTCACCAGTTGAACGGGTTCAAATGTGAGGTATTATCGACATCCTAGATGTGTTCTTGACAAAAATGTTTGATCCAGCTAATGCCCTCAGAGAATTAAGCAATCATAACATTGCTATTTGCTATGTATTCAAATCCAGTTGACACCTGCTGGAGAGATTCATTGGCTGTTGCTGCAGATATGATTAACTCGCTTGTATTGTGTGGCCTTACCTACCAGATATATGTACTGAGCATCGTACTGTACTATTCGATAGCTCAAGTATGTAGTAGCCTGAATATTTTTACCACCCTTGGATTGAGAACACATAGAAGTTGTTCCGATAGATTGCCTAAATGAAAATGGTCAGTGTCACGGTGCTGTAATTCAAGAAACTTAAGCGCATAGGAATAGGAATAAGGTGGGTCAGTAACTGGCCGCTGAGTCGTTTTGTGGGGAATCATTTGATAAAAACATAGCTAGTCCCACATAAGTCCATCATCATACTTGCTGGAATCATGCGAAACATATGGACATGATAGAACGATACCAATCAGGTGTCGAATTTGAAGGACACTGGAGTCTTTTACGCTGTTTTTTCACACTAAAGTTAACGCTGACGCACTGTTTCGTATAAAGCTAAGGCCTGCGATGTTTTATTGGTCGGCACAATTGTTGGACACGTTATGGAAGTCTTGGTCATTTGACATTCCCTATATAAGCTTCCAAGGCCGGCAGATGCCGAAGTACATCCTATAGCATCCGAATTCAAAAATCTGTTTGCTATTATGTTAGATTCGAGAGTTTGTGACAATAATCTTCTTCTCTTTCAGCTCCACCACCTTCACTATTTCAATAATGTCTGCTACATATCCGCTATACAAACCTGTCATTCTTCAAAACATTCAACGCTCCGCTGACGAGCGCAGCCAACTGTGCAACATGAAGATTACACTCGCACCAATGATTCGTCAAGGGATATTGAGCGTTAATTTCCAGGATGGAGTTCCTTATGTAAGCACAGTTCGAGTTACGCAATTTTAATTCTGACTACTATTGCACGCGTTTGGCACGCGTAGTATCCAATATCACGATCGTGCAGAAATAAATTCGTGGCAGTGCACCATCAATGGCTCAAATATGTCGAGATGATGTCCAAGTGTGCAGTCGAAGTCGAAAGAGGCCGCATGGACCCGAAAAATTTGCACCTGTATGCGAGTATGGCAACGTACCTCAAGGACGTGATGCTCGCATTTAAGGAAGAGACGGTGGCTTCAGGGAATGATCGCACAACTGGAATACAGAGATCAGCACGCCTTGATTTTCACTATGCGTTAGCACTGTCCGGTCGAACTTACACAAAGTTGAATTGTCGCAAGATGGAGAAGAAGTTCAACGTGAAGTGGGAAGACTTTCTCTCCGGAGTGAACATCGCAGAGTTAGCCAGACGTGAGTACAGTTTCTGTCAAGAACATTGCTGACCCCTGTACCTAGTCAGCGACCCTTCATCCTTGCATGACATGCTTTGCGGCGATGATGAGAATTTTTGCGGTTTTTCGTCTATACAGCACACAGATGCCTCTGTAACCATGATCGACAGATTTATAGAGACCGGCGTGCGAGCTTGGTGCGCTTCCAAAGAATCGGCGTTCCATTCTAGGGCCTTGCCAGACTCAGGACCTTCAGCACTGAGGAAGGCTAAGCAGATAAACAACGGACCCTCGGAAACGGTAGATGGTCAGCGACATGACTACAGCACGCGGTCCGCCAATCGATCAGAGAAGTTGACCATAAAGATACCAGCGAGCTCCGCGACGAAGGACTACCGGCCGAAGGACCCTATAAAACGAACGCGAGCTTCAATGAAGATGAAGGAGCCGATAGATGTGGAATTTGAAGACATACCTCAAATTTCATTTTTGTCGGAGGGGAATGCACAACCAAGAAATGAGCATATGAGCATCGCCCAACAGACTGTCGAGATGCTTCACTCCATGACAATAAACTGTGATGAAGTTGAGGCACAACAGGGTGAAATGGGTACCTCATCACCAAACGCATCACAAATGGAACATGCTCCTCCAGTTCCACCGGAAATCGAGGTAGGAGGCGGGGTCAATCATTCTATAACTACAAGCGTCCAAGTGACTTCACAGTCGGTTCCAGAAAGGGACGTACAGGCAGATGAAAACGTGAAGATGGACAGCGACAGTGTGAGTTGCAGCATTCTGGCCACAAAAAACGATCCATCATTATTTCTGCAGGATCCTGTACAATCACAAGGACAATACGCATGGCCCAGTGAAGACGAGCTCCTCCGACAAGCCATAGACGCTGCAGATGGGACGACTGTCTCCAACAATATAATTATCTGGTTGATGAAGCGATATCGATGCGCTGCTAGCATTCCATTTGAAGAGAAGTTCGATGGACGACTCATTTCACAGAGCCCAAAAGAAGCTTCCTTTGAGAACCGTGATTTATATTTGGAAGCACTTGGGCTTGAAAGATTCTACGTTGCATTGACTCACATGCGTGATAGTCCTTACCACCTGGTCCACCTTTTCCACGCACTGGGGAAGGCCGCTCTGGAGACAAATTTGTTGTCCCGAAGTAGCTGCGCAGTCGATGCCGTCGAACCGTTGCCATGGCTGAGACCAAGACAGTCTGAAGATGGCGATATTGTGACCTTTGACGAAGTTACGAAATGCAACGCCGAGGAAGCTCAAGACGTGAAATCTGACCCGACGCTTATGAGCAAGAATCGTGTAGCAATCGATGACCAAGAATTTGTATGTGTGGATACTGAAGTCAAGGGAAAGCGAAAGCGAGTAGAATCGCGTCCAACTTCCCCACCGAAGGTAATACATGACCAACTGATTGCACTGCGAATGAAGAACCTCACTTGTCAACCTCAGGCAGGAGGGGAAAGGAGGCCGAATAAGCGGTCTAAACGACCAATCCAGTCAGGATCAATCGGACAGTCCAGTGCTGCCACACGTCCGAAACCAGGACCCGTATCAATGCGTATTTCCCGACGGGTGTTCAATGACACACTGCACGCTTTGACAGGAGAGAACGACGTCGCAACTACGGTAAGTCCGGCATAAATTGCTGATCTGCAGAGGTTCAATAATTTCCATCATTATCCACATTCACAGCCCTTCTGTCCAGCTGCACAGTCCATTCGAGATGAGCCAAGGAATAAGGACGAGCTTCACGGAATATTCGACACAATGGTGGCGCAAATTATATTGTGCGGTCACACTAATAATAATCAAACTCATCATTCGCTAGGTCGAATCGTCAATATTGTCTCGCGTTGTTACAGGAAACTCCGATTCAATTGAAGCTGATGATATCTCACTCATGGCTGAAGCGCAGGTGAGCCGAACCTGTTTTTTTTGCTCCATAAATTATCCTAACCTTGGTACGGCTTCTCCGTTCTACCTGTTCAGTCGTCAGGCATGGCACAGGGAGGTGTCTCATGTGGACCGACCGATGCAGAGACAAAGGTAAGAGTTATCTCGTACATTTAGAACACCTTCACTTTGTTTATTAGGCCTGGTTCGAGCAATGGATGGATTAAGATTAACGAAACCAAAGGACTCATTTTATCAGTGATCTGTATTTGTGTCACATGCGCATAGGCGGCATGAAGTTGATACGCTCCCCTGAAATCCTATGGTTGTTCATACTTCACATTGCATTGGATATTTAGTCTGAACTTGATATGTTCCCCCGAAATCCTATGGTTTTTCATGCTTCGAAATACATTCCATTGAATATTTATAACAATGTCCTAAACTCCTGAATTTGTTTCTCGTACTCACTGGAAGGAACATTAGGATGTGTAACGTCCAATGAATTGTCAATAGCATAGTGCATAAAAAATCATGATTATACAGAAAAATAGATCATTGAGCAGACATGACGAAGGGTGACGATTCCGTCGACCTAAATTAAAGTATTTCGCTTCTAGACAGAGCCACAAGCATCGAGATATGTTAGCGAATGTAGGGAGTTTGAACGTTGAAATCCAGTGAAAACCCACTCTGCCCAGAATGGGGTTATGCCAAGATCATTAGCAGATAGACAGGATGTCGACGAGTGGACGCAGGGATATATAGTTGTGGGATGCGCTAAATATTGAATTTATTGTAGCATACCTGCACAACATATATTGCAGACAAAATTATTAACTAGGGGTCGGCGTTGCCGACTATTTACCTTGCTCCGGCTTCGCCCGAGTTTTCTCGTCCCCAATTTTATTATTTTTCAACTACTTGTCGCCAACGTTGATCTTGCTCTGGTAACTCTTATTTTAACATTCATGGCATCAAACTGAATATGAAAGCACATCGATTGTCAGAAGTATTTAAGAGTTCAAATACGCTGACTCCATGGCAGTTTAGATAGTAAATCGGGGCGGGGACGCCGGGGAGTCACATCATCCAACTTTGAAATTATTTTTTTTCACACGGACTACATGCTTATGTTAGCACATATTTACCAACATGTGAACATGACCTTGCGGAGCAAGGTAATAAACCAGCTGATGTGAAAGTCTATCTGCGTGGGATATCACGGCGGCAAATCCCGTAAGGGTTAACACCCTAGACCTGACTTACCTCCGAGTTGAACAATCAATTGATCATGGCCACCAAGTTGTATTCTATGTCAAATCCCGTTCTCATTCAAAATTTTCCACGATCTGACGAAGCATGTGCCACGATTCAGTCATCGTCCGTCGTAAATTATCGTTTAAGCAAGCGACAGCTAACTGTACAGTGGGAGGTCGATGGTCCAAATGTCAGACATCCAGCCCGAAAAATTGTAGATACTGACTGTTCACATATAGCTGGTCGTCCCATCCAACTGTATCTATGCATTACTCGTGCTCTTGCACCAGCACGGCGTGTATGTCAAGATGGTCGCGAACGGTAAACCACAGGTAAAGAAGGGACATATGGACCCAGTAGATTTACAGCTGTATACGAACGTGGTTGCGTATATTCGGGACGTCATTCTCGCATTCAAAGAAGAGTGGCAGGAGGAAGGGTATAAGCCCACATTTCGTTCAGCACGCTTGGAGTTTCATACGGCAATGCTCCTTACAGGTGGCACCTTCAATGATAAAAATGTGCGAAAGGTGAAAAAGAAGTTCAATGTTACGTGGGATGACGTCGTCAAGCGCGTGGAGGTGCCGGAAGTCAAGAAGCGTAAGTGAATTAGCATTCACATGTCCATCACAGTTGCTCATCATTCATATCTAAGTACATTGGGACGAGAAGGCATATCACGAGTTGACATGCGACAAGGATGAGAATATGTGTGGTCTGGACGTTTTTTCCACCGTTAAACATAGCAAGGAGTCGCTCAATATGATAGAGAGATTCATCCAGGATAGGGAGGCTGCGTGGGTAGCGAAGAACACAGTTGTCATTGACCTTGAAGATGTGGAACAACAGGTAGGAGCTAGAAATACGAAGGGAAAGCAGGCCGTCCGTACCGCACAAAATGTGAGCTTCCTACACATGCGATATTAATGTTACTAGAATATATACTCACTATTGAATTGGCTAGGACGCTCCAGAGAGCACAAAGGGGGGTAGCGCTGTGCGCAACGCGAAAAGAGTAGGTACCTAAGGCAGTCACTTATCAGAGATGCTAAACAATGCCCAAGTCTGACAGAATATCAGTCCAAGAGGGTGAAGACATGAGGGATAATCAGAACGATGTCCGGAACACAACCGAGGTGAGCTTTCTATACTGGCTAGGATGACACTCACCACTTAGCCCTTGCAGAATAGAGGAAAAATTCAGGAACATCAGGCAGCAAATGTGGTCGTAAGTCGCAAAGGACAAGGCAACGTTATGAGCGATACCGACCATGAGTTGGAGAAGATGAACGCGTTGGAGATATCATCGAGCCGTAAGAAAAACGATGATGCTCAAGCTTCGCCTAACATGATGGAGTCAGTGCGCACTTCGGGTAAAACTACAAAAATAGTGAATTACCGCACTAAATCTGTCGACGTGGTCACAGCTGAATCGAATGAAGCAACCAATACAGTTGGAGCGAGAGCTGGAGAAAAGTCGTCTAACGCAGTAGCGAATGAGGGAGAATTTAAGCTGGCAGCCTCCTCAACTATCGATGGAGTGAAGGGCCGTGAAGTCTCAAACGTGAGTTTTTATTCTGGATATGCAATAGAGCAGTGTGTAATCACACATGATTGCATATTTCGAAGGCTTTCCTGATGGGTTCGGCTGATGACATGCAAAACATGGTGGCACGCGGCATGGTGGAAGGGAATGGAATGGACATCAGCAAAAAATTAATCGTCTGGATGATACGCCGATTTCGCACACTCGTTGGAGTTCCATTAGAAGCGCCCCTACACGGACAACTCATCACACAATCACCTGATGAATACCACGACCTGACAGAGAATGACTACCTTGAGGCACTCGGAATTGAAAGAATATATGCTGCATTGGTCCATGCAGAAGAGAGCCCTGGACATCTTGTTCATCTCGCACATGCTTTGGGGAGGGCAGCCAAGGAGACCAATATATTGTCTGATTCTAAGCCAGACACAGAATCCTTAGACCCCCTGCCCCCCACGACGCTGCCGCGCGCAACCACATCCACCAGCATTGTCCAGTCCTCCAATGAAGTCGAAAATAATAATCATGCTCGCAATAATATTCAAGATGATCAGCAAAAATCAAGGTATGTCGATATTTGTGCTATGATGGACCAGTCAATACCTCACAGCTTCACCAGAATTATGGATATGGACGGCGATGATGGATCCATGTCCTACGAAGAACAGGCAGTAGGCGTGTCAGCCAATCTCTCCGCTGATAAGATGGTTACCGAAGCAGAACATGACGAAAACAGTGCCGGTGACAATAGGAATCCGAGCGAGGACACATCAAAGAAAGGGAAAAGGACACGATCAAACTCAATGCCTTCATCTGGCACAATGGTATTCCAAACGTCTCTAAATGTCGAACATACATCTCACCGATCATGTATTACAGCCTAAGAAGGGGGGGAGATATAGAAAGCGCTCAAAACCTCTGTCCTCAATGCCCCGCATATGAGACACAACTCAGAAACCTCACAGTGTCATTTATTAGTTCACGAAACTCCCAGGGTAAAATTTAGCAATCCCAGGACTTCGTTAGATTGTTATGAATGTATCTAATTACCTTGCACTTCACCATAGAATTTATGCTCACGACGTCGATCTTTGTCTGATTTTATGTTCACGTGAACTTCGATGTGAACGCGTTCTAATAATTAGCAATGATACGTCAGAAATTGAGCTAAGTCCATTTTCATTTTCCTGCATACAACCACCCAAGTATATATCAGCACTCTCGTTGTCGACGATATTGATCGCGCGCCTCACAATGCCAGATAGACCACGTTTTCTATGTCATTGCTCTCGATGCTCCGAGCATAAAGACAGATTCGTGTATCAGACACGGCAGGTCATTCGCATACATTCAAAGAAGTATCCACTGCCAAAATCCGACGCTCCAGGAGATGACCATCAGACACCTTCATCGTAAGCTTGTGGACCCCTTGTACCTCAAAATAATGTACCCGGTCCTGTTCATGAACTTCAGCATGAGTGTACTGTTAAATACTGTGAAGGTATCTTCTCGGAGCGGAGAGATGCGAAAGGTAAACTTGTCCGCACTGCTAAAAAAAAATGAACCCACAGACATCTCTTATCGGGAGTTTGAGGCAAATGCTAATGAAGCCTGGGTTTTCAAAATACATTTGTGACAGTCGTCATGATCAATCTCGAGCAAATGATGATGAAGATTTCATCATGACGGACATCCATCATGGTTCAGCTTTGAGACCAACATTGTGCGTGAAGTTGGCGAGTTTGGAGCAATACGCGATCGATCAGCAGATAGGATGACAGCAAAGAAACCGACGAAACATCGCTATGGCCTGCATCTCACAATTAATACAGACTAGTAGGTGTTTTTCGTGCACATATACCCAACCGATACATTGCGTTGTAGGATGGATATACTAGAAAACCGTCCTCACTCAACTGGAGCTATATATTTTGCCATCAACGATCTTACGAGGGACGAATGCTTGCAAATCAATATCATCTGTGCCGCAGTTCTACCTGGACCCCAGGAACCAAATGTGCAGCAAATCAACCACTGCCTTGAACCATCAACAAAGGAATTAATGATGCCTAAGGGTGGCAAGGCTACGTATATTATATGTTGTCTACAATATGGCTGTCATTCTAAATTGCAGGTGTCCGCATGTATATCGCCGATGAGGATTAGCCAGTAGATGTCTATGCAGATAATGAGATTCTCGACTGAGATATGCCGGCTGCTCAGAAATTGTCAGGGACTGCTGGTCGCTCCCATGACATGCACCCTTGCTTGCATTTTGATATAGATGTCACCAAAATCAACACACACGAAGGCTATGACTACAGTAGTCCTTTTGCCGACGAAAATTGTCACTTCAACTAATTATTTTCACAGGCTGGATGGCATAAGATGATAACCATCTGATACGACAATAATTATGCTCGCGCAATGCCAACCCCGTTCGGCAAAGGACCATTCTCTATGACCATGGAGTTCGTTGGAGTATACTAAACCTCATCGCAGGCTGGTTTCCCTCGAGGAAGATAGCATTGGACTTCATGCACTGCATTTTCCTTAGTATAGTGTTAGCTACAATTCATGTGTCGTATCACTACTTACTCGAGACAAGGCATAATTGCCCACCTCTTCATGTGGGTGCTATTTGCAGGATATACGATTTCCGGTGTCGGAGGCAGAAATTCACAGAAGCAACGATTTGAGGCCCTCATTAACAGCGTGAAATGGCCAGGTCATATCACACGCATTCCAAAGAATGTACGTACATATTTACTCGTTCAAAAGATTATACTAAATGTTTTCAGCTTGGCGAGAACCAGACACTCAAGAAGGATGATGAATGGAGACACCTCCTCACGATTGCCCACATCCTTCTCTGGTGGTCTGGGAGGGATGAGGATGATAATATCCCCGATATTGAGCCACCCCTTCCTCCAAATACGCAGGCTCCTGATTTCACACGGAATTGCCAATGCATATATGATGCTATCTTGCTGCTGTGTGCCGCTGTGCGTCTCCTAGCAATCAGATCCATCTCTATGGGCCAGTCACGTCTTGAGCAACCTTTCTTGTCTCAATATTTTCTGCGCTGCCTCGAACTAAAAATTCACCTTACCATTAATAATCATCACGCATCAATGTACATTGCCGACATGATCAAGGTTTTCTGTCCTGTCTACTCTTTGTGGTTGTGTGCCTTTGAGCGTTTGAATGGGATGCTCTAACGCGTTAACCGCAATGGTCACGATGGAGGACGAATGGAGTTGACACTGATGCGCCATTGGGTTCAAACTCATCTGATATATGAGTACACTCTTATGCTTCCCCCTCATGCCAATGCTACAGAACATCAAACGCTGAATGGAATCATCAAGAATCAAGCTCAGCAGCGAGGAAGTATGATGACAGAGATTGCCGTGTATCGAAGTGAAGCAGCTCATGGTAAGCTTTTATCTACTATTGGTCATGTTCTAAAAATATTTCAGATAATGTCCGGCTCCCACTCCGTCAGGCAAAGTTCATTAATCTCCGAACTTTGGACCTGATGGTATCCTGTATCCCCTGATCTTTTTCTATTGTCGGCTGCTTTGGCTTGATCTCGACATCATTGATGACTTCTCACTCAAATAACGGCACCATGTTCTTCGCATCACAAGTTGCCCGTGCGCTCGTGTATATTCAGAAGGATGGTATTCGATATGGGTCCATGACTAACAAACGTACACGATCAGATGATTATGCGTTCCGAAGTCATTACCCAAGCTGAGTCTTGTATCCCTATTGAGATATGCAAACTCCTTGTTGTTGGCCTCGGCAACAAAGTTCCTCATGTATGTGCCCTCGTACGATGCCTCAAGTCTGACGAAAATATTCCCTTGATGCCCTGGGCACTCTAGTAAGGTATGTGTCGTCAATGTTTTATTCTGAAATTTATTATGTTCAATAGCGAAAGCACTCTGGGAATCCACACATCTTACATGGACGAGTATCATCCATATGAATTCTTTGCACATCGGTAGCTTGAAAAAAAATTATTCCTCTATGTCCAATGGTAGGCTTCGTTATCGTTAAGGAAAAAGACCTGGTACTTACTTGATCGCTTGCCCATGCCCAGCCTCGTGATACGTATCTACCAGTAAGTTTTCCGTGTTTGTTCATCTTCATCTTCTGACATTACTTGTGGGACAAGTGCCGTTTTGAATGCATCCGTTTTGTACTACTTGGAATCATCTGGTAATGCAGTAAAATTTCTTTTCCGAACCTCATATTTCTGTGGCTGATATGACAATCATTTTTCAGATGGGGCTAGAACTCAATACGTACTCCGTTTTGATCACTTTGGCGCGTATCCTTGGTCAAATTTATATCTTGCGTCGCCAACACGCTATCTACAGCTGCAGCTGTCGCGGTAGAGCGAGATTAAGCCAGTAATTTTAATGCTATTGAGTAATTTTTCAATTCCTTCCCAGCTGCAGGACTATATTCAGCACACTCCGTTCAAATGTATTTGAAGATTGCCTGAAGTGCGAGGTTGTTGTCCTCGTGAGCATAACTGTCTTCCCAGCGCAATCGAATAAACTTTTCATTGGTTGCACTATCAACAGGCCATTCTTCACCTTCCTGCGGCCACTATGGCAGATCTTTTGCGGTGAGCTTTACAGTCCCAATAACGTGCGAAAAAGCGTGTCGAACGATTGCCTAGTATCAACATTAGTAAGATAAAATTCGATGATACCTTGTGAAAGCACTTACGAGGAGTCCAGGATCACCTTTTGCTTCCAGAATAGCCTCTAACATCGCATCATCTTCATCCTCTCCACATCTTTGCAAAGTCTTCTCAATATTTTTCTCGACATAATCATTTATATCTGCAATGTGTTTCTCATAGGACTCGCACATGTTAGTTGCCGTCGTGTTGTGGTGAGTGATTATCTCCTCAAGCTCTGCAACATCATGCTTCACTGCTTCAAGTGCTGCTACCACAGCCGTCTTCTTCAGTTTACAACTGGTACTGGTACCATCCCCCGTGCTCCAACTCTCGATCTGAGGAAGGACTGGAAAAACAACAACTCCAGAAACTCCGGGCTGTGGCGCATGTAGTTGTTCATATGGACTAGGCAGATTTGGATCCTGGAGCGCTGCAAAGAAGTCAGCTTGGGTCACAAACTGAGGAAAAGTGTCGCAGTTGAGATCCATCTCTACAGAGCAGGCTTAATGGTTTGGAGTCTGTGGAGGAGGGCCGGTGTTGTTCAAATGTTCTCATCGTACTCGTACTTATATGTATTGTCCACCATTTATACGTTCGTCTGAAGCAATGTATCATCTCAAATTAGAAAGCGAGCGTGATGCAAGGCTGTCGCTGAGCAAAAAATTCTGAGGATCCACTGTGTGTACCTGAAATGGGTATTTTACAGTATTTGTAAAGGAATTGCGATAAATTCCTATGACAGAAACCCCACCGTATGTTTTTTAGGGTATTTACGTTGATTTGTGGAGGAATTTTTCAATTTTCCCGCATTACCCTCACGTCATATTCCGAGGCATCACACTGTGTGAAGGACTGGCAAGCTACGTAAAAGTAACATTAGAACTAACAGTCAAATTTACAAGCACACCTAATATACAAAAAGACTCCACATTCCTCCTTTCTTCACCAACCAGACGTTCTCCGGCTCCCAGGGTGCTTTTGGCGCTGCCGCTGTGGGCGGGTTTGCTTGTGACTAGAATACGGAAGGTTAGAGATATCGTCCGATAGCCGGCACATTTGGTGACAGCATGTCAGTTCGCTAACGGTTGACGAAAGGTTAGCACGAGTGTTGTATGGTGAATATTGAGGAATGAAATTTGTGTATGATGAGGTTCTGTGAGGGGTGTTGGCATTAGAAGTGTGGATATCAAAAAACTGACACTAATAAAAATGCACCGCATTGTGGCAACATCGATGAAATGAGAACGAGCGCATGCAGACAAGTGAGTACAGGGCCGAAGGGTGCAGTATGCGCTGAATATGGGCATCGGGATTTACGCACCTTTGAAACCCTCAGCTGCAGCTTGAATCGAAAGTCAAATTAGATCAAATACCGATCATAGTGAATCTAACTCACTTCGCCATACCACCAGTTAGTACACGTGCCAACCTGCACACCTTCCCGCAGGTCATGATCGTTGATTCGTTCGAGGACAGCGTCGTGTATTTGATGAGGTGGAAAAGGAGCTTTGCAGTTATCCGGTTATGCTTTCACACATGCCGGAACGCCTTGAAAAATGCTCAGTAGTACTTGGTGGATTTTATGTATTGTAATAATAGGTAGTTCTAAACACAGATCCTTAGTTCATCCTCCCATTCTTGTCCAGAATGTAGTCGGACGTTCCTGGTATCACATTGTCGACTTTTAGGATGTACTACATAGTTATGTAAAGTAAGAGTCCATTTACCGATCTGCGAGCTATTTCACTATGTAGGCAGTAACTATGATATGTATATAGTCCTATAACCAGAATTCGTAACGTCCAACGCTGCGTACTAACTGTTCTTGGAAATAAATCGCCACCCTGCCTCTAAATACGTCAAAAAGAATGAATCTACTCTATCGTGATGGATATCCAAGATAGGGCTCAACGGGCTCGACCTTTATGGTGATGCCAAGGTCGGGCTTGATGTCCTCGGTCTTGATTTCAATGCCAAGGTCGGGCTCGAATTGCTCGATCTTGATGCTTGTTGAAATTTTGGACTCGATCTTGAGGACCGCCCCGAGGTTGTGGTCGATTGACTCGGTATTGAAGGGTGTCCCGATGTCGGGCTTAAGTCCTTCAGCCTTCAAGACCTGCCTAACATCATTAGGCTCTGCGTTTGCAGGAACATCAGGCTATTTTATGTATGAGTATATCGTGTATCAATCGTAAAGAATAAAAATAGACTCACCACTTCGACCATAATTTGCTCCTCTTGATAGTCAATTCGAATCGCGTGGCGTCCGCTGCGAGTGCCGCGAAACGGCCCGTCTCTCTGTGAAGTCTTCAAGCGATCATTCTAATCAAATATGTCAGATACATGTAAGGCGGACGAAGAAAAAAAAACTTACCAATATTTGCGCTCTCATGATTCGAGCCATCTTTCTCCTACTCATCATGTCTCTGTATGCTTCTGCTCTTGTTTTCGTGGGCATAGTGTAGATGTAGATGGAGATATAAAATGTATGTGATGGACTTGTAATGGAATGTATGTGATGGACGTGTGATGGATGTATGAGAAGGACTGTGATGGACATTAAATAAATGGCGTGTTTGCTTATGTTATGTTGTGGACTCTAAATATCGTGGGACTACTCCGTAGGCATACTGGCGTATTGTTTGTTATGGACTCACAATTTCTGTGATTTGATTACTTCTCAGTATACATACGCATTGTTTGTTGTGGATTCCACAATTTCTGCGACTCGATGACTTCTATATATGCACACGAACATATTGTGAATTGTAGATATTTTTGTTGTGTGGTTTCATTACAGATATCTGAGATTGGCCACCGGCACAATAAATAATGAAAATGGGGGAGCTTCTCAGGCGTCGGGCTTGTTGGGTCACAGACCATGCCAGGGGTAGTTTCGGACGGTGCGTTTCTACTTCTGCTGACAAAAACATACAGGGCAGCGTTTCAAGGAAACTTTACTCTCATCGAAATTTTGTATCTGTACATAACTAATGTAATTATACGACGTTCGAGGCTGATCCCGATGCTTCGAGTGGGTTTCGAAAAGCGGCACATCGGACAGTGTTCCAAGCAAAATGGACTAATATTTAATCAGACGATATACATAACACTAGTAACTACTGTATTACTCCGTATGTAGATGTAGAAAAAGCTAGAACGACTGAAAGTGAGCGCGAACAAACGATTGTGCAAAGGTTAGACACACTGCGAACGGTGGGCAACGAATTTGATCAGCATGGCTCGAGCTCGAATGAGGATCGATACACACACACACTGCGAACGGCGGGCAACTACTTTGGCTCGAGCCCGAATGAGGAACGACGCACTCAGACACTGCAAAAGGCGGGCAACGACTTTGATTAGCATGGCTCGAACTCAAAGGAGATCGACACACTCACACACTACGAACGGCGGGCGACAACTTCGATTAGCATGGCTCGAGCTCGAACGAGGATGGACGCACTCACACACTGCAAACGGCGGGAAACGACTTTGATCAGGATGGCTCGAACTCGAAGGAGATCGACACACTCACACACAACGAACGGCGGGCGACAACTTCGATTAGCATGGCTCGAGCTCGAACGAGGATGGACGCACTCACACACTGCAAACAGCGAGCAACGACTGTGATCAGCATGGCTCGAGCTCCAATGAGCATCAAAACACTGACACAATGCGAACGGCGGGAAACGACTTCGATCATGGCGAAGAAGAGTGGACGCACACTCACCTACTGCGAATAGTGAGTGACGACTGGTCAGCATACCTCGAGCTCCAGGATCGTTGTAAACCTGTGCAGACGGAAGTGAGTAAGAGTTTACCAAAACATGGGACTCACCGGATGTTTTATTCTTAACGAAATTCTGCCGGATGGCATGTTGAATTGGTGGTGATTGAATATGTTAAATAAGATTGGGTATATATGATAAGGATAAATATTGATACTAAAAATGCTGATTGCATCACCAGAATTTGCCGGTTGACTTCGAAACGTCACGTGATGTTCGAAACCAACATTCTTCCATTTCGTTTATTTTGGTTAGTATACAGATTGAGAGTGCCTGCTGCTCTATATTGATTTTACTGGCTGCTGATAGGTTGTGTAATTCATGATTTTGTCAAGGTCAATTGTGTTCGTGTCAACGTCCTTAATTCTACCCCACCAGCTGTAAATATTTGTTCCAGCTAGTTTTTTAATGGGAACTGTGGCTTATTTGTCTTTGGTTGCAATTCATGGGTGCCTGTTCTGCATGCTGAGTCTTCCTGTTGAAGCCTGATTGATTCTGCGCATATATGGATCTTTTGTCTGACTTGAATCGTTGGCACCGAGATCCACCCGTCATACGCGCCACAAAATATATCTGACACCGCAGCGATGAAATCGAAGATGATGCCAAGTCAAAATGAGATTCTGACCTCGGCCCGCCCTTCTGAAATCAAGCGACGGCATAGAAATAAGATCAAAAAAATGAACAAGATCCCGCCATCACCATAAGCAACAAAAAATGGGAATCAAGCGAAAAGAAAGACAAGGGAAAGGACGACTACTCGACAGAGCCTGCGTTCGAAAACCCACCCCCCGCCCGTTAGAGATAGGTTCAGCTTTGGATGAAAACGCATCGTCTCGGTCTCGGTTCTCGGAACAACAAGCGGTACCATACGCAATGCAAGGAAAACGCTACGATTTCATATCGCAAGTCAACGCCAGGTTCTGTCATCATCGGATGAGCCCTGAATCAAGCAAAGTCAAAACCAAATTCCACCGCAGCCATAAATACGACAGCGATGATCCAAGCAATATGATAGCAGCAAAACATCCGAAATCAAGCGAAATCGAGTCGACACGAAACAAATCTCCGACCCTCTCCCACAGCAAAAATCAAGGGAAGTCGAGCGATAGACGAACAAAAATCAACAAAAATGAAATACCGACCTCGGCCGACAGTCATAATCAAATAAATGCAAGACATCAAAGATGACGAAATAAGATCCCGACCTCGGCCAGATCCCTCGTCCAATTACGATTGTCATGGCAAGATCTGCCATCACCGTAAGCAAAAAAATGCGAAATAAAGCAAAGTCAAGGCAACATCAAACAAAGTCAACGCGTCATCCGCGTATAATACGTATCATCCGCTCACCTTTACGCGCATCAAATCAAGCATCCAAGAAAGTCTTGACGGAAACATAGCATCCGTATACAAATCTACCAACCACGCGATCATAATCAAATCAAGGAAATGCAACAAAGACAGCAACCCAAACGAATTCAAGCGCATAATCAAATCAAATCAACGCAAGACATCAAAGATAACAACCAAGATAAATTCGAGTCCCCCTTAGCTTTAGTGTTCGGTGCCTCGTTAGTCTAGGCTTCGGCGTCTCGTTAGCTAGGCTTCGGCGTCTCGGTTAATGCTTAGGTTCAGGGACGTATTGTCTCGGTGTCTCGTTGTCTCGGTTCTCGGCCACATACCGTCATACAGCCAACAATCCCCACCAGAATACAACAACAACACAACTCAAAGTCGGGCGAAATCAGCAAAGTTCCTGCAATACCGACACGCTCTCCCTCGACCACCCAGCGACGAGATCATCAAAAATAACAAAAATCAAGGGAAACCAAGTCAAGTCGTTACAAAAATCTGACCTCCCGCAAGGCATCACCCAAGACAAGCACCGCCCCCACTACGACTATGACCAATGCAAGTCTCAACAAAATTACGTCCTCAGCCGAGACCACCATAGCAACAAAATATGCGACATCAAGAAATGCCCCAGCGACAACAGCAAGACACCACGATACGCAACAGTAGTCAAGACAAGGATGAGGAATACAATACGCTGCAATACCATACCACAGCAAGTCAAGCGATACAGTAGCAAGACAAGCAATACGACAGCAATAAGTCAAGCAACACGATAGCAAAACATAGCAAAAATCACGCAAAATAGACACAAGTCTGAACGAGATTTTCGCCTTCGCTTACGCTTCAGATCAAGCCACGCAATAGCAAAACGATAGCAACAATCGTGCAAAATCAACCCAAGTCTGAACGAGGTTTTCGCCTAATCCTACGCCTCGGATCAAGCAAAATGAAGCAACACGATACCGATGCAACACCAAAAAAACACCAAAAATCAAGCAAAGTCAAGCCCATCAGCACGAGATTCCGACCACAAAGGCGCATCACCCCAATACGAGCAAGACCACTCCAGCGATAAAACAGCCAAAAACGACCCGCACCGCAGCAATACGACCACAAAAGAAATCACAAACATCAAGCAAAATGAAACCAAGTCATCGCGAGATTCCGTCCTCGTCTCACCAGTAATCGATCAAGGAAAGTCAAGCAATAAAACAGCGAAAGTCAAGTAAATCCTCGGCCGACCCGTCACCACAAAATCAAGCGATGCAAAAGCAACTCGACACACAACATCAAGTCAACGACAAACAAAAATCCCAGCCTCTCCCCCAGCCAAAATCAAGAGAACTCGAGCAACGAATCAACAAAAATCAGTCGAGTCTACATCGATCAAAATTCACGATTCCGACCTTGGCCAGCACATCGCTTCAGACCAGGCGACCATAAGGAACAAGACCAAAGCAAAGACCACAGAAGAATGAAGAAAACACCTCCCCAAGCCAACGATAAGAGACGAAACGCAATGATACAGGAAAAATCCCCGCCCCCCGCCCGTTAGAGCTAGGGTCAGCTTAGGATGAAAACGTATCATCTCGGTGTCTCGGCTCTCAGCACCCCACGACAAGCAACAGGATCCCACGCAAAGAAATCATCCGACTTTGATGAAATCAAGTCAAACTCAATCGAACATTCAACGTTCCATCCACCCAGATGCACAGCGAACGATAAGCGAAATCAGTCAAGTCAGCTCAACGTTCCATCCACCTCTGACCAGATGCGAGACACAGATCAAGGAAAGTCAAGGAATAGAACAGCCAAAATGAAGTCGAGTCACAACCGAATTCAATCCTCGCCCCACGCATCACCACTGCAGGAATAATCGAGACACCGAGATCCACTCGAAATCAAGCGATGCCAAAGCAACAAAGCATCAAAAATCGAGTCAACAAGAAATGCTCTTCTCTCCCAAAGCAAAAAAACAAAGGCGAGTCGAGCAATGAAGAATATGTTTTCTGGAAGAAATTCAATCGTTGGCACCGAGATCCACCCGTCATACGCGCCACAAAATATATCTGACACCGCAGCGATGAAATCGAAGATGATGCCAAGTCAAAATGAGATTCTGACCTCGGCCCGCCCTTCTGAAATCAAGCGACGGCATAGAAATAAGATCAAAAAAATGAACAAGATCCCGCCATCACCATAAGCAACAAAAAATGGGAATCAAGCGAAAAGAAAGACAAGGGAAAGGACGACTACTCGACAGAGCCTGCGTTCGAAAACCCACCCCCCGCCCGTTAGAGATAGGTTCAGCTTTGGATGAAAACGCATCGTCTCGGTCTCGGTTCTCGGAACAACAAGCGGTACCATACGCAATGCAAGGAAAACGCTACGATTTCATATCGCAAGTCAACGCCAGGTTCTGTCATCATCGGATGAGCCCTGAATCAAGCAAAGTCAAAACCAAATTCCACCGCAGCCATAAATAC